>NC_142187.1:6815000-7123611 GCF_026936395.1 Plectropomus leopardus
GCATTGCGGAGGACCTGGGAGGAGTGTAGGTGCAGTTTGCGGTCCTCCTGTGTGTGCGGGGAGGTGTCCCAGCCCGAGTGGGGGATGATCACAGCGTTGGTCAGCACGGCAAGGGCATCCTGGATGATGGGCATCTTCAGAGCGTCACATGACGACAGGTTCCACAAAACACCTGAAGAGGACAGAGTGGAGACGGGATGTCAAAACAAGAGAAGGCGGCAAAAACAGTGGAGGCAGACAGGAGGAGACACAGACTGACTGCTCCAAGGCAGCAAGCATTGAAATATTTAGTAGGTTTTAGTGAGCGGCTTGATCAAACACACACAGCTGCACAGACAGTTACTGCAGTCTTTACTATTTGCTTTACAGCAGTCTGCTTTCGAACATGTGTTCTTAAAACAATGTGCAATGGCCCTTTTTCATGGAAGTCATTTTGTTGTGCCCCAGTAAGAATAAGAACGCTTCACACATATCAAATCCCTGGTAGTACAGAAGATTCAAGGTGGCCAGTTTAAAGATGGATACCCAAGATTAGTGTCACTTGGAATCAGACGGCAGACAGTAGATGACAAACCAGATTTTGATGAAGGAGAGCAGGGCCGGCAGAGAATACTGGCAACAAAGGCAGGTGGCAGGTGCCATCTAAAGTTAAATTTTTTTTAACTTCTTGCCGTCCTCTCAAAAAGAAATTTCAACCGGACATTGCATAGCTCCCACACAAGGAGAAAACATTGCTGATCTGGACAACAAAGAGCTAATAATTTTGGTGCAGCGACACCTGGATTTGTATGATCAAAAGTTAAAATCCTACCAAGATGTTATAAGAAAAGCAGACATATGGCATTCTTTAACTTTCTTTAAGTTTTAGAGGGAATTAAACAAACATTTTAAGCTTGCAATAGAATATGAAGAGGAAGCTTCCTTTAATGTCAGTTGCTACAATAATTACACACAATAATAGACATGAAATAACTTAGTCAGTAAATTTTTTTCCCATTTTTTGACACACCACCATTGCATCATATCGTCACATGTATTGAATTTTGCTGTCCTGACATTCTGTCACATTTTTTTTTCTTCTGTGCCATCCAGGAGGTATTGCTGGGCTGCTGTCTACCATCTGCCATGTGAACGCAGCATAACCGGCATTAGCTGTCTTTATTGTCCAATGGCAAATAAGCAGCCTTTCAAAACTCACAGCAACAGGTAGTCCTGTAGACACAGCTCACTTTTTGTCTCATGGCTTGGGCCAGTGACTTCATCTGGCTCCCAATAAACACTTGTTTTATAGTTTAATAGGCTACAGTATCATTTTAAAAATTGAATAACTGCTCATTGTTATTGTTCTTTGGTGATTTTGATTGAATGATTGAAAATCTCCATGTGCACTGGTGTCATCATGATAAAATAATTACAAGAAAGGGCAGAAATACCCCCCCCCACACACACACACACCCACACCCACACACCCACACACTTAGCATCCTGCATCTTTAATTATCAATACGAGTGATGCATTTCAAATGTTGCTCTAATATTTCAAAACATAACCTTTAATTTATTGCGCAGCTGTGCTCCTGTAATTAATTGAGAACGGCGTCAAAAAAAGAAAGCAAGTGAAGGCTGTAAATGACTTCCTCTACAAAATTCCACTGCACCTCTCTGCTGCTCTTAATCCTCACCTGAATTCAACACACAGTGAGCAGCCAAGCAAGGAAATGGAGTGAGTTTTCTCCTGTCTACCAATTACTGTTCACTCTTTTTGCCAGTCGCTACAAACACACACATACTGGCCACTGAATAGACAAAAACTCTCCTACTCTAGAGACACACACACACACACACACACACACACACACACACACACACACACACACACACACATCCTTGCAATTCTATCTTCCTTAGGAGCCTCACTGACACAATGCATTCCGTTTGCCACTTACCCTAACTTTAACCATCACAACTAAAGGCCTAACCCCGACCCCTACTTAACCCTAACTGCAACCTGAACCAAGTGTTAACCCTCAAACATTCCTTGAATAAGTGAGGACCAGTCTAAATGTCCTAATTTCCCAAAAATGTCCTCACTCTGCTGCAAAAAATACTTTTTTTTGGTCCTCACTATGTGTGCATGTACAAGAACACATACACACACACACGCATCTGTTTGAGCCTTTCAACAAAAGGACAGAGAGGGTAAGAGGCAAATCAGCACATTGTGCTTCAAAACACTTGATTTCTTAAATTGTTTCACACACACACACACACACACAAATTCACACTCACACACAGACATAAACTCACACTCACACACACACACACACACAAATTCACACTCACACACAGACATAAACTCACACTCACACACACACATACACACATTGTGATAACCTTGAGCATCTATACAGCACATCATAACTGTTGTTGACCTTCGTCTTGCAGAGTGTCAATGTCTTAATCTATGTACTCCCATAATTATATGTGTGCATTTGAGAGTGCCAACCTCTAGTCATATCTGCACTTATCTTGCCTTCTCCTTTATGGTTGTAATTATAGCTGTAACAGTGGAGAAACATCCTATCCTTAGATCTTCCTCTGTGTGTGTTTGGAATAAGGCGTCCTCTCTTAAGTGCTGTGTTGTTCACCCTCGGCTGAACAGCGACTGTGTAATTACAGCTTCTGTTATCTGTATGTGGGTTTGTATGAATTTGTGTGCGTGCACATGTGTTTGTGTGCATCTAAGCCCCCTTGACCCATCAGTCTTTTCTCCGTCAGCCGTTTGGACTTGGTGTGTTTGAGCGGGGCATTGAGGTGGCGGTGTCTGTTTGTGGTCAAGAGGAGTTTCTAAATTACTGGCTTCTGGCATCATGACAGTAATTAGCCAGGCCTGTCACGTTAGCGAACGTGTCCGCTCTCCATCTCATCTTATCTGCTGCTCGAGACGGCAAAGAAGGCGTGCTGTTTTTTTGATAACCTTGATATTCGATGTGACATGTAATGATTCTAGCTGACCTTGATTTCCACATCTGTGCGTCAGCGAATGTTGCTGATGAGGACTTGTCATACTGCTTTTTATGGACAGTTCTGTTAAATTTAAAATTAGTATTACCACCTTGCTTTAGTATGCCTCCACACACCCGTTGCAGTTTATATCCATGTCTGCAAAAACATGGCTGCTTCATACACATCTTCCTCCCAGCAGCCCAGAAGATGTAGACAATTAGCAGTTTCAAGGTGGACACCTGAGATTAGTGTCACCAATTCAGTATCTGACTAAATGTCTCCCACTCTGTTCTTGTGATATGGCGCTGGGTAACGGCCAGAAAAGTGTTTTTGCTGAAAATTCTGATTTAACACTGAAATTTACTTTTGACCTTTTGGATATAAAATGTCAACATTTTATCCCATTACAAATTTTGTTGAAAATTTGTCACAATGAGCATATGAATTCTACAGTTTTAGCAAAAAAAATGTTTATAAGGTCAGAAAAACCTTGACCTACGACCTTCAACCACCAAATTCAAATCAGATCATTCTTGAGTCCAAGTGTCTGCCAGATTTGAGGAAACTCCCTCAAGTTATTCTTGAGATATCATGTACACAAGACTGAGACGGATGCAAGAGTACAGTGACCTTGACATTTGACCACCAACTTGTGAGCAGTTCATTGTTAAATCTAAGTCGACATTTGTGTCCATATTTAGGAAATCCCTTCAAAGTGTCCCTTGCATTCATGAAAATATAATGTAAATACATATGCACATATGTACGTACAACTGGAAAACGTAATGCCTCTGGTAATAATGATATTGCTACTTCCGAAAGTGACATGACTCAAACAAACTAACCGCACACTTGCCAACCCTTCCATTCTTCCTGGGAGACTCCTCCTGTATTGATTTCTACCAGAATGCAGGAAATAAAGTCTCGAGGTTGGCAAGTATGACTAAGCAATCGAGGCAACACTAGACCAGCACCTCCTGTCTCCTGTAACGTAAAATTAGTGTCTCGTCAAAGGAGTGGGGTTAAGAAGAGCAATATAACAGACTTGCTTCCTTCATTTCACTGGGAAGGGCTGTCTGACGGCAGGCTAAAGCAGTGAATATTTTATCAATATTGAGCACCCTTGATATAGATGTTTTTAGGTGGTCCTTTCAGCTATTACTGTAATTATCAGCACTTCAACCCACGTCACTGATTTTTGATAACGGCTAAGTGGGCATTTCCATTTGAAAAACCCAGAATAGAATGCAAATGGAGTCGACCTTTAAATTCTTAGGACAAAAAGTGGATACTGGACACAAGGGCATTCATGGCATTTGCCATAAATGTGCATATGATTCTTTGACTAAAATTTCACGCCTGAATAATTACAAAACCCTTTAGTTAGATGCTGGTTATAATCCACGTTAGTGAAACACTGGTTTATTCTCAAAGAACATCAACGCTGCTTACTAGGATGAAAATAATGAATCTCATCCTGCAGAATCTGAATAAATTAACTGAAGATGATGAATCTGACATCTTGTGGCAAATTGTTAAAGCACAACATTCACATATCCTGTGAACATGCTAACGTTACTCTGACTTTGAATTTGTTAAATTAAATTTTAATTAAATTAAATCAGCATAATCAGAAAAAAATGCAACAAAAATGGATGGCTTTTGTAATCAAAAAATTCCCTGTTTTTACCTCCTGTAACTAAGTGGCATCTGAAACAGTTTTCTGTTGTTGTTATCAACAGTGATCCCCAGAGTAAACTTGCTCTAAGGAAACTAAATTATGTATGTAATCAACCAGTACAATTCTCCTATTAATAATGAAATCTCCCACTGATGAGGATGTGTGTATTATGCATCAGTTGCATCAATTTTACAGGTAAAAGCACCGTGAGTTTACTGAATAATAATAACCATATATTATATGTGAGGGAGTGTAATGCATTGCATATGATGTCATGCTGCAGCAGCTGCAAGAACAGGATTTCTTTTTCTTTTTTTTGATTATCGTGAGTAAAGTCAGCTGTTTGCCAGAATCACTTCTTGCTGTGCAGAGAATGACATCATCTCCCTGAGGTGAAAGGCAGTGGGACTTTATCTTTGATCTGCCACACACACCCCTCACAAACACACAAAATAAACACTAAATGCACTCTCACATTCATGCATGCTAATACACATGAACGTGCCGGCACAAACACAAACACAAACACAAACACACACACACACACACACACACACACACACACACACACACACACACACACACACACACACACACACACACACACACACACACACACAAAGCCATGAGTGTATGACAGATGAAGGAGGTTAATTGCCTCAGCCTTACATCATGAGTGGCAGCAGGAGGTTATGAATGCTCTGTTATGAGGAGGGAGGGGAAATGAATATGTTGGCTATCTCTCTTTGTGTCTGAAGCCATTCCACATCTCTCATTTGCACCGTGCCTTCATTCCCCTGTTGCATTTCTCTTTTCTGCAGCACCGCCGCACATCTCTTTGTTAAACACTTGATCTCTTTTTCCCCCCTTTGCTTCTCCAATTCTCCCAGTGTATTTTTGAGTGCTTGTTGGTGGACTCCTGTCCTTGTGTGAAATACTTCAGAGAGAGGACATTTTACAAAGTGAGTGGGTTTTTTTGTTTGTGGGTTGTTAGTTTTTGTGTTTTCCACAAGTGTTAGTCGCGATAAAAGTAAGAAGCGTAATGGTTGGGGGTTCAATAACAATTGTGGTACCCACAGAGTTTTGATGACCATAACAAAACAGGTGTAAGCAAGGCCAGCGTGTTTTCATTTTGAACGCATCAAATATCGCCACATTGACAATGGTTTCGGTGTACAATTTGGACGTCAAAAGGGACATTTCACATCGGCATCTCCTGGATACACTCCTGGACGGCATCAGCTGAGACCGCAGCCAGACAGAACTGGTCGCGACATTATTATACGACCAAACAACATCTGCCACGTCAGTCTGACAGGCAGCGTTACTTGACAACAGACAGATAAAACCTGTTGCGTGCTCACAATACACCACAGAACAGCATCGGTGCGAGTACTTATGTAATATAAGGAGTGCAAGGGAACTTATGGGAAGGGCGGTGGATGGGTCCAACAAACCCCAGACTATCATACAGGAGTCAAGCGTTCACTTCCTGTCTGAATGTGATATTGTTTTTGACATGCGCCTCCTTCCCCTAATCCTAACCATCCATGCCAGCATGTGCATTTGTTGACGCCCTGACTTTGGTTGCCATGTGCTTGTGTTATCCAAACATAATCATGTGCCACGTCATCCCACCACGTGCATTTATTGACATCACAGTAACAGCATCCTGGAACGTTACCTAAAACATAATGTGCAGACATGGAAGTCCACGGCAAAGTGGCAACGTGACAAATTGGGATGAGAACATGTTGACATGCTGGATCTCCGAAAATACATTTCTGCTGGTCTATGCAAACACGGTCCGTACTTGTATAAAAGTCGTCTGGTGCTTGGTCCCATGCACATTCACCTGAACATGCAGTTTGAGAGAGCATCTTGATGCTCTGCATGTGTGCCACAAACTCTAACCACTGTAATTACTGTAGGTCTGAACAAGCAGCCTATGGTGTGAGCACTTTCAGGGGCTGCTTGTATTCAAGTGACGTACACAGCATCTCTAAAGAGCCCACACTGATGGTTTGACCTTGAAGACAGCAGGGTGCCTGTGTCATCAGAGAGACAGGCACTGTGTAAACTGCATGCCATTTGAATGGGTCTGTAGATGGCTGATGACTCCTTTTAACAATGCAATGGATGAATCAGCTGTCACCTATTTCTAATTGCCGCCATCTTCAGAAGCACAGTTGAGGGGGGTTCTGAAGATCACTGATGTCATGCTGAGCCAGCGGCCTGGCAGCTAAAAATGTTTTATTCCTAATGTGAAACAAATATTACATTATATGAGTGTGAACAGTGACTGTTTTCTCCCTTCTTATTGTTAGCATATGCACGACTTCCAAAATTAGATTCAAAGGCATGCACCCTACATGCAGGTTGGTTGTGTCATAAATCTAATAAATAAACAAAAAAAACCAACCAAAAAACATATATATGTGTGTGTGTGTGTGTGTGTGTGTGTGTGTGTGTGTATGTATATGTATATATATATATATATATTTTTTTTTAAACTATATAAATATATTATAACCTACTGGTTTAGCTTTTATGGTAAAGGTGAGCATAATACTTGGGAAATAGGAAAAAAATCATTTATTTGTAAATGATCAAAAATCTTTTAACACTAGTTTAACACCTGTATCCCTATATCATTTTGGCAGGGACTTTAACATGACTTTAATATATTCTATCACCTATTCAAAGGCCCAGGATTGGTGTAGGATTTAGGGGGATCTATTGACAGAAATGGAATATAATATAATAAACAAAATAAACAAAGTTTTCTTTAGTGTATAATCACCTGAAAATAAGATTGGTGTTTATACCACCTTAGAATAAATTGTTTATATCAACAAGGGGAGCGGGTCATCACCTACGAAGTTTTCCATGTTGCAACGCCATGTTTTTATAGTAGTCCAGACTGGTCAAACCAAACACTGGCTCTAAATAGGACCATTCACATTTTCGAATCGACTACCATAGCATCAGTTACCGTAGCAACGTGCAGCAACTAAAAACTATTTTTTTACATGACACAGCTTTAGTGTTTTTACTAGTTTAAATCACCTGGTCTGTTTGTTTTGTAGATGAAAATACCTCTGCAAATAACTCAGCTCCCAGTAAAACCTCCTGAACAATGAACATTGAAGGAATTATAACCAGGGTAAGTTTCAGCTGAATGCAATACACATTTCTCACCCATCAAGTGTGGTTTATTTGACAGAGGTAGCAGTTAAGCTTGCCAACATGGCATCAAGGCATCAGAAAGCAAAACTATACACGCCACAAGCTACACATACCAACTAAATGCTTTCATTAACATGATGGGGGTATCTAATCAAGTAGGAAAAAAGAGGTATAAAATTTAAGGGTGCTGGTATTTGTATTGGTATTTTATATTTAATGATACCCAGCCCAAACGTCATGTCTATGTCAGCTGGCTGTGTCTGTCTCATGCAAAAGCACACGCATAATATCAAGTGTACCATACTTCAGGTCTCCACCACTTATGATATTTTTGTAAGAATCTGAGAGGAAAAGTTTAATTGCTTGCAATCAATATTTGCACACATTTATTGTCGTCAAACTAAAAGCCTAAAGGGCTCCACTCTTTGTTTTCATAATGAGGTGAACATCGATCACTGTTAATCACTGGGCCCACACAGGCCTACAGCTTTGTGTTAATGAGCTGCGGCCATAGTGCGGAATCATGTTTACTCAGTTTGAGTCCTTTGATGACATTGTCATTAAAAACAAGAAAAAGTGTAGCTAAGCAGTACACTGTAGGTCGCACCAAGGTTGACTGCAGTTAGTTTGCAAAGAAAAAACGAAGCTATATACCTCTGCTGCTGCACTTTCATGTGATAACATATTCAGTCTTAATATCGGATATCATCTGTAGTGTTGAAAGTATTTTGCAAATGCAGGCAGACTAAAAAGACAAACAGACATATAAATTGGCTATGGTGATAATTCTATCCATAATTTTTTAGATTTTATCACTGACCACCACAGTAAGTTTCAACCTGGTGTTGAGGGATGAAAATGTTTTTTTTAACCTGCAATTATAAAACAGATTAAAACTTTTTTTTATTGAGAAACAGCATGACTTATGAACTGAAAAATGTATTAATGAGCAGAGTAAATAGGTAGTAGATAGGTAGTAGCTGCTTTACATTTGTATTTAGCTTCTGTATGTTTATGCACATGTAAGATTGTTTTATTGTGTTATTTTACCTCTTATGTTCCTTACTGTCATATGTTGTTTTTCGAATCTTATATCTTTGCTGTTTTATGTTTATGTTTTATGTTTTTACCAAACCAATAATTCACCAGAGTTTGTTAGGAAAAAAAATATGCTGGACAACCATGGAAAAAATCCTAAACTGTTTCCGTCTGTAGATAATCTACCATCTTCGTTGCAGTTTTCCCTCTTAATCTGCATTTCCTTTACTCTTTCAATCTGTCGCTCTCCATCTCTTTGCTTTGCCTAAATGGGATGAGCATTGTGAACGGATTGCATCCAGACAGTGGAGAGTTCCCATCACAGTGTGAGCCTGACAACTTCCATATCTGCTTCTAAAGAGCTGACACCAACGTGAGCTATCCAGACCTGTCACTTGCGATGAAGTGTGCTGCTGTGACTGGATGAAAAAGTTGCATTGTAATGACAAGTGGAACCGTAGCTACTGATGACATGCAGATTTTAAAAGGGAATAAAGGAGCTGAAGAAAGCGCAGCGCTTTGTGAGTCAGTGAAGGGAGATATAATGCTGTTGGCATTTTTCTGTAAATTTCTTTGAGGAGAGAAAGCTGTAAATCAGTAATATCTCCTTCACTTTAAACTTGCCTTTAAACTTATTAATCAATACTTATAAATCAGTTCCTCTTTCAAGCCAGGATCAATAACTAGATCAAAGCTGAGATGCACAAAGACTAGTCTGCTGTAAGTGAGCTACATGCTGGCTGCAAATACAATTACTCTTAAAGTAATTGTCTTTGACATCTTCATGTTGTTGCTTTATGAAGCAATAATGATGCAACCTGTTTTCAAGTCTTGAAATCTGTTACATTTGCTGTTCTAAACAAGCAAATAGAGCTTTCCAGGAAAGTGCTCAAGACCGTCCCCTTAACCGAAACAACAGCTGTATTGATCGTCTACGCAAGCATCTTAACATGACCCATATTTACGTTTATGGTTAGGCGATGATCTTTAGAGGCCCTTGTAGCAAAGGAAACATCAGGACATAGTGTAAAGAGCAACAAATTGCACGTAGGAAGGAGGCAGTGGTAGATGGATGTGTCAAACTAGAACAGGACTTTAACTTGGAAACGGCTGTTTGTGTCCCTTGTGAAACCAAAAGTCAACGTTGAGTTATTTTAATTTACATGCAGTAGTTAAAACAAATAGTTTCTTTTCACGGTGTACTATATCATTTCTATGTGGTGCTGGGTAGGCATGTGAAGTATGCAGCTGTGAAACAGCTCCACTTCAAGTAATATGATATTTTGTTTTTCTGTAATCATGTTTTATGCTTCTATTTGTTTCCCTGCACTGTTTGGCTGGACTGTGTATTCTTGTTTTGTCAAATGCTGAGAAATCTTCTGGTCCACCTTTTGGTTTCTAACTGTGGACTCCCTCTGATCAGTTTTTTCTCTTTGAATACTTTCAAAGCCCAAGACATCTTAATTGGTCCAACAAGTGTTACTAGTCATTCTGGTATAGCCCCATTAGCTGCATGGCTCTAGGAATGCTAATGTCAGTCTGTTCATCATTTTGGTCAAGACTGAAATACCTTATCAACTGCTTGATAGATTGCCACAAAATTGTGTTTAGCTCATGGTCCCCATAGGTAGAAGCCTTCTGACTTTTACCTTAGTGCCACCACTGGGTAAATATTTGTGATTTATGAAACTTGCATTTAGTATCACCTCATGGTCAACAGCAGAACTTGCAATAATAGCAGCAAAGGTAGAGCTTGTATCTGCTCTTTTAAAGCAGCTTTACTCCCTTCAAATAATCATGTTTGGTTCTGAACAGGGAAGATAAAAAAACAGAGAAAGCAATTATTAAACCAAACAGAGGGAGAGAGACTGAGGAGCACAGGGCAACAACCTTATTTGTGACTCTTCTCTTTGTGCCATCAAGCAAACTGTAGCATGAAAAAGAGAATGAGCAAGAGAGAGAGAGCGTGTTGTGTGTGCGAATTTGTGTGTGTAGCTAAATCTGTAGCCAGCAAGGCAGGCAGCTTGACTTCCCACTGTGATCCTGATTCAAAATGCTCACCAGAGAGAGGGAGGAGGAGAGAGAGAGAGAGAGAGAGAGAGAGAGAGAGAGTGAAAAAGTGGAGGAAGAGAAAGGCAAAGAGGACAGGAAAGAGACAGGAAGAGAAGGGGAGACCAATTACGAAAACCCAACCACAGAGGGATAAAAGAGCGAGCAAGAGAGGCTGAGAAACAGGAAGAGAGCAGAAGAGAGAGAGTTATTTCCTCTGGGTCTTTGAGAGAGAGAGGAGAGCACGGTCTGTCTGCGTCCGGTCGGTCGTTCAGCTGATTAATTTGTGACAGGAGGGATTTCTGTGCTCCGTGCCTTGAATTGCTGCTCTAATTTATATGGTAATCTTCTTTAAGACTCTAGCAGCATACAAAAAACCTTTTATTTCCATCTCTGCTAAGCCTAAACCCTTTTCTATACTCACTACACACATATAAATATACATACATGCGCCAAGCACGTGTGGGTCATACTCCGCACCAAATATGATTGGGAAATGAGAGGAAACCTCTCAATTTCACTTCCCTGATGAGGTTTCCCTGAGCTCAGTTCAGTTTGTGTTAGTATTCATGACTGTCCCTTATTACCACGAATAATGCTTAAAATGTTTGTCCCTCACCAGAGTCTCATGTCACCCTGATGTGAAGTGCTGTTGTAATTAATTAGAAAAGTGGATAAAGGCTCAAGGACAGCCTTTGTGGGACGTGGGGACAATTTGGTTTAAGAGAGTTTGCAAGGATAGGACATAAGTACAGGAGTAACATCTGAGTTGAACATGCGGTAGGCAAGTGCTGCTTTTGCACTGTATGGTACAGCTTAGCATGGCTCTACTTAACGTTCCTTATACACCGATTCGTACAAATCCTATGAAATACTTATCCAACAAATGAGGTTATGTCCTTCACATAAAGTTACACAATTAAAATAAAGTTATGGAGGTTAGGTTTTGGCAGGTAAAGTTACTTTGGATAGGTTTAGGAAAAGAGACATGGAAGACATGGCACCTAAGAATGACTCAACCTTCACTCAGAGCTCACACAGTTGAAAATAGCTGTTGGGGAGTCCCAAATTTTGTGATCCATCAACCACTGCCTCCTAGGTGGACCGCTTTTGACCATTTTCTTCTTTATTCCTGTCAGTGCATTAGTCACGAGACAGCAGCCTTGCCGGATACATGGGTTATGCATGAATTACTGGCTCGTCATTATGCAATATATGTTTGAATTTTGGTGCATTACTTCTTGTAAGGAAACATACAAACAGTCCATAAAAAAGCCAGCTCTATTAAACCTGATAAACACAAACGTTGTGGACAGTACCTGGTACCTACATGGTACTTAATTTGGTGCCACCTCGATTAAGAGTCCAAGTGATCTGAACAAGTTAAAAGTTAAAACTGCAGACTGACTGGTCAGACAGAATAATCATTTGTGTGACATGGGCCATCCTGCAACAAACAGGCTTTATTTATATAACCAGTTCAACGTCAATAGCATCTGCAGCTTCATGCAGCATTGCTATGCCAATCAGCTAAGAATTCTGCCAACATTGAGGGGGCACTAACAACAGTGGAAAACAAAATAGAGACAAGGACCTGGTACCAGAAGTAAGTTGAGTCAAATCGAGCTGAACCATGCAGTGGCAATGAGGCATACGCCTGCATTCATATCATGTGCAATGGAAGGTAATAATAGGAAAGGTTACCATGTTTACAACTTGCAGGTGTTCACATCATGGAACCATCAATACTGCTGAATGATCGCAGGGTAGGTCATGTGAGGACTAAAATTTCAGTGAATTGAAAATGTTGAAAATGCACTATTCAATTTGGCTTTAATTACCTTAAACGATGGACTGACAAAATAATCTCTAATGATCTGTGGCTCTGCATTAAAACCTAAAGAATTGCATACTGGAAAAACAATTAAAAAAAACCCAAAACGCTCACTCAGTAGATGTCTTTGTATGGATGTCTGTTTCATGTGTTTTTCATCACACAAATTGTTAGTTGTCATGGAAAAGAACTGTTAACATGAATTTTCAGCGGATGTTATCATTTCTTTATGACGTGTAGGGCTTCAAGTCTGCAGATGAGAAACAGTTTAGCTACCATTTGTATGTGGTGCTCATGTAGGTAGGGAATTTGCTGAAAAGGGGGCTCCACATTGGTGGGTTTACCCAAGTGAGCCTGACATGGGTTATGCTAGGGCTACCTGGGTACCAAGCAGGTACAGGCCTGAAATAGGCATCTTATCTGGGGCCCACTTGGGTAAATCCACCTATGTGGGCAACTGGCATTGACTCATGGAACCTGTGGATAATCCCATTAAGGGACCATTATTCAGCCCATTTACCACATGGGCCCACATACAAATGTTGGCTGCTTACCTAGCTTGCATGTCAACAGATCCATCTCAATGAACTTTCATGTTTTCATGGCACAAATTCATGCTTAAATGTATTATATAATCAAACCCTTTACACTGTATGATTTTATCTGACAATAGCAACTGGCCCTAAATGGAACAGATTTGGTCGGATCGGTCCTGACTCCAATTATAATTGGCCGGGGCTCCAGGCTTCACTTTCCCAACATCAATCCAAAATACTGGTTAAACTGTTCTAGAAAGCACAAATAACTAAGATCTTGCCTTCTGACATGTCTTGAAATATCATGCTCCTGACAGGCCTCCAGGAGATATGTTTTCATGAGTGTGTGTGCTGGTTACAGAAATCCATTTTTCTTATTTGGCTCCAGGATTGGAATAAACCCCCCAAAGGATTTGGAATGTAGATCAGTTTGACAATGGAGAAGTATTCCTCTTTTAGTCCTGTCGCCTCTCCTGCCCCCCAGAGGTAGACGTCCTTTTACTATGGCCTTCTGTGTGAATGCCAATTAGAAAGAAACTGCTGGGATATATGAAGTAAAAGCTGTCAAAAACACTGGTTGAGGCCCTGCTGGTAATCCTTTAATCCTTTTGGTGGCAAGTTTACAACCAAGACCTCAGCGGGTTTAGAACCCCAAATTAATCAATCCTCAACACACGTTTTACAATGTGGATGATATTTGTGTTTACTGATGGAGAGTACAAACCTGCTGTGGGTACAAGTGCAGTGCAGCCCTTTACACAGAATCTCAGTTTGACAAGTCAACAGTACTTGATGAGTGCTGGGAAGCAGGCGGGTGGTAAACAATGCTCTCCGTTGTGTGTGTGTGTGTGTGTGTGTGTGTGTGTGTGTGTGTGTGTGTGTGTGTGTGTGTGTTTGTGCACTCATCTCTGTATTTGTGCTCAAGTGTAACTGTGAGAGTGCAGTACAGTGTGCAGTTTGTTTTGTGTGTTATATAGCTGGATATGAAGTATGTGCGTGGTTATAGGCCACATAACAGGCAACATGTTTGTCTGCATGAGTCCATGTATGTTAGTGCATGAAGAGGATCATATCTGTGCATCTCAACATTTGTGTGCCAGAATGTATGTGCACGTTAGAGCTGAAGGTTTTCCTCTACATCTAAATTATTACCTTTCAAGACTGTCCTCCACCAAAAAACATTTACACAGGTCATTTGTACAAGCAGCTTATTTATGAGTATCTAAAGGCAATGACCTCTAGTGGCTGTAGTAATTATGGCAGGAGCAAGGAGGTAGTCAGGTGACACGGTGGTATAAAGAGTGCCAAAGTCCACATAGGACTTTCACCCAGGAGACTGCTGTTTGTGTCTCATTTGAAACCGAAAGTTAACATTGAGTTATTGCTAATTATTTGACATACTTCACATAACATTTCTATGTTACATACTTGACAAACTTACATTAAATACTTGACATGGTTATGTTGCATATTGTGTTACATCAGAACTTAAGTTAACTTAATTTAACCATGATCTTTTTTGAAACTTAACCAAGTAGTTTGTTGCCTAAACAAGGACTTCCCCCCATGAGACTGCTGTTTGTGTCCAGTGTGAAAACAAATGTCAGCGTTTAGTTACTTTAACGTATGTAATGTACCTTACTTACGTCACACATGTTCAAGAACTTTAAATTATGTAACTTCAGTTACATAACAAATGCACTTACTTGAACCCAAACCATGATGTTTTCCTGAACCTAACAAAACTGCTACTGCTTCACAACATTAACCACTTTTTAAAAAGTAGAGATGCTTATTTAGGAAATACTTCTGTGGGTCCTATTAGAGGGTAGGAGCAAACGACCTATGTTGTCTTATAGGTTGGAGGACTTCTACTTTCCAGGAATAAATAACTCAACCATTTAATTTTTTTTTTAAACATAAATTAAGTTTAATTTTAAATGCATATAACTGATGTCAACTCAAAACAAAAATAACTCTACTTTCCCTTTGATCATCAACATATCATATGGTTATTGCTGGGAAACATACAAACAAATGACGAAAAATTTATAGATGTTTTAGAAATTTGCTGTTTCGAAGCCCTTTCCACAGTGCCACAAATGAAAATCTGGTGAGGAAATATTAAAATCTTTTGATTGTTCATTCAATCTGAAGACTGCAGTCCTCATTACAGCCCTGGCTATAAAGGAGTATATTTTGTGTATAGATTTTGCTCTCTGCTTCCTTTTTCTATAGTTGTAAAATACATTTTCCCAAGCAGCTGAACTGTAAGCTGCCATTCTAAGAGAGATGAGAGATAACTGAAGACACTTCTGCACCTAAAAGTGATTTCATGGTTGGGGTCTATTTCCAGATGTAAGGTAGTGTGAATGAGGTTTGGAAAAGGTGTCTTTGTTTCAGTACATATGAAAATCTACAGTATGTGGACACACAGGTGTGCAGACACTGCTTGGAAAACTTCTGGTTCCCTGAGGTATTTTTTTCGGGGAAATGGCAATAGATTATGGAAAGAGGAACAAAATATTTGCAATTTGTTTTACCTGTAAGCAGCTCTCGTATCTCCACATCTGTGGTCTTCCGGAGTAGTCGCACCAGAGCTGGTATGCCTCCACAGTTCTTCAGGGCAATCTTGTTGTCATCGTTAGCTTTGCCGTACACCAGGTTTCTCAGGGCTCCGCAAGCACTGCGGTGCACGTCAGTCATCCGGTGGTCCAACAAATCCACCAGCAGCTGAATACCACCCTGCCGCCGAATCTGGAGACAGAGGAAATTCATGATTAACAGTTTCCAAGCATTTGTGCCCCCCCCCCACCCCCCAAATATATCAATAAATACTGGTGCCTAAAAGATATTAGACAATATTAGGGACATTAGGGCTTGTTTACGTCAACTACAGAGAAAATTGCCTACTTCTGATGTAGTGGTTGGAGAAAATGTTATCATGTAAATATTATTTTCCATACTTGTTTTAGCACTCGTAAATAAACAGTGGCTACTGTGGCACTGTTGCAAGATTTATTAAAATGCCAGCCACTGCACTTTCTGTCCCATCACCCCTCTAAGTGTCTGCAGCCCTCCCTGCTTCCCTCTGTCTAGACAAAGAGAAAATGTAGGGCAGACTGCCTGCTTTCTATAAAAACAAGACACATTTCAGAGAAGGAGATTGCGCAGAGGCAAAGCACTTGTGCTTGTATATTGTGTCTTTTGTGCTCCAGATAAAGACAAATCCACATGAAGCCTATTACAGCTGATTCAAATTGGGATGACATTATGTAACTGGAAATTGATTATTTAGAAACTAAATGTTACAACCCCAAGTAAAAGATCCTGTTACAGGTAAAAGAAAATCACTCTGCAATAACAATTAAATAAAAATACCAAAAGCAACACATTCTGACTCCCAACTCAACCCAATACCAATGCTTGGTCAGTGGCCCTATTTACAGTAGGTTCAAATATTTATGTGGTTACATGGAAATGGATAACCTGTTCATGAGGCTTGTCCTGGTTATAATGATATTCCTGATATGTTGCTTACATGAGCACAGAGAAATAGGGTTATTCACATTCGCGTGTATACTGCAGTTTCTTTGAGTACTCAAGCTAGCATAATCAGGTTTCTTATAAACTGAAAAAAAAAGTTTACATGCCCAAACACAGAGTTCTCTAAAAACCCGGTCATTCACTGGTTAATCATGTCATTGTAAATGCAGTGTTTGACACTCTAACACCCCTCTAGCGTCAGTTTTGGATGCTCAGGGTTGTCAATTTCCACTTGGTACATGCATTGTGTCTTTTCAAATAAATTTCTATATTTAAAGGAAATGTACAATATTTGCTTATTTGGTGTATACAGTCTATTTTCAAAATAAACTTTGAATGTAGGTAAAAAAAAACTCCTTTGGGTTTAGGCAAAACACAAGCTCGTGGGTAGCCTTAAAAAAATCATGGTTTAGCTGAAAAAAAAGGTATGTTTTTTACTTGTGTTGTGTTACATCACATACAAGACATACATCAGTAGTGTTGTATGCAACAAATACAAGCACACTGTGTTGCTGCAACTCGATTGACTTTTGGTTTCCGGAAACAAACAGTTTCTCAGGTGGAAGTCCATAGTTTGTTTGACCCATCAAGGGCTCAGTATTTTTTAAATAATTACGTACCAAATACGTATAAATAAGTACCAATACCAGTACCCTTAAAGTGATATTGATACCAGCAGAGTACTTCATTTGATACCTGAATGGAGTGGTGCATAGTTGAGCCATACTTTCGAAAATTTGGGTGGCATCTCAGCACGCTGAGCTGCAAACTGCATTCCACCTCACCACACCACAAACTGTTTGCACTGCACATTTTGTGCGCAGAGCAATACAAGTGTGTGTAATATCAAAGTAGGCCCTAAGGGTTAACATTGATTTATCTATAAAATAGGTATCATTGTTTTGGATTATTTATCTGTAAAGTACTGTAAAA
This sequence comes from Plectropomus leopardus, assembly GCF_026936395.1. Classification (NCBI taxonomy): domain Eukaryota; kingdom Metazoa; phylum Chordata; class Actinopteri; order Perciformes; family Serranidae; genus Plectropomus; species Plectropomus leopardus. Next base: position 6,832,813 of record NC_142187.1, read on the forward strand.
ATGCTCATCACAAGGGCCAAGGGACTGTCTTACAATTGCTTATTCTGATTTGATAATATTAAAAACCCAAAGGGGTTCAATCATGATATCAAATAGAGAAAAACAGAACAGAAATGAATTTAAACTCTTATAAATAAAACCAAAATCACTATTAGGTAACTGTCTCTCAGTCTTGTCTTGCCTTAGTGACACAGAAGCAGTGACTAATCTTTATAGTGCATCCGGTGCTGGGAGACTGAACAGGCAGTGGGCCATATGCATATCCCTCAGCATCCCGTCTATTATTTCACCATCCAGGCATCTCTCTCAAGGGCAAAAAACAATCTGGCCCGTGGGGTGAGGTTTTGGCAACCCTGCTCTAAATACTACCATACTTCATTCTTCAACACAATTTCAACATCAGTCATCTTCCACATCCGTCTCTCTCTCTCCCACTCTATCTTTAATGCCTGTTGGTTGATTGCTGTTTGAAGAACTTTGTTTGCCCTCAAATCCATCGTCTCCATGGGGATTAATAAAGTGGAATTGAGCTGAATTGAGTTGACATTGAAGAGACAGACAGAGCTGTTTTCTCAGAGACACTGAGTGATGCCAGCCCTAAAGGACAGGGGGATAGACTGCAGGAACAGGGCTGTGCTCGGGGTTGGGCTAAGTGTGTGTAATGAGTAGTTAATGCTGTCTAATGTGGAGTTTGGCGAAGCTAAGGCAGCCGCACACGTGGGGCAGAGTCTCTCCTTTAACAAAGACAGGCCAAATCTTTTACTGTTCAGGCAATGCAACAGAAATGACTCTCTTTATGTTTGCAAAAAGGCAGCAAGATTACAATAAAACAAGTTGGACAAATTTACAACCTGACTATCCAGCGTCTTAACATTCACAATGTGTGACACTATACATGTGTTGATTGGCCCACATTAACAAAGACTTTTTGCATGCATTCTGGGATAAAGAGCTCTTCAATCTTTGACAAAGATCAAATTAGCTGAAACAACATAAATGTACACTTTGTTATTTTCGATCCTGGACTCTATTTCACCATTATTTTTTTTACATCTATATGACCATTGGGAGGAAGTATTTTTAGAAGTAAAAGTCAGTCTGCAATGTAACCACTCTGGGCAAGTTCACACCTTCAATTTTTATCCCACCAAAGTAGTTCATTTTTACCACTGACAGGCTTAGATTGTTATTCTAACATTACAGAAAGGAACCCTACAGATATAGGCCTTTTTGTTTAAGAGTAATATCCTTTTTGATCAACATCCCCAACATCAGCAGTCTCAAACCCACCAGATTCCATTTAAATAAAAAGCTATTTTGTTTTTAGCCTAAACATACTTCAAAGTCGTCAGAAACAAACCAAAACTTACAAAAGACATCCTGGTTTGTCTCTCCACTGTTTCAACAAGCACCAACTCTTATTTGGTTGAAATAAACCCTTAATTCAACCACTAACATGTGGAAATATGCTGGCTCTTCACATGTTAAATTACTATTTATTTAAATGGAATCTGGTGGGTTTGGTGATAGCAATGCTGGGGCTATTTCCTAAAAGGAACGACCCGAGAATCAAATGACATAATTTGGGATTCCTCCTGGTGAAATATCTTGTAGTGTGCTGCCAATCAGTTATGCACTGTGAAGACCACAACTTCAAGACGTCCTTCAACATAGCTTTTGTCACTAAGAAACAAAAACATGGTAAAATAGGGTCCAGGTATACCTAAAGGATATATAGTATTTGGCATTTATATTATCAACATAAAAATATTCTACAGATTGCTGGATTTATATTGCCAGATCTGTAAAGAGAAAGACCTGCTGCAAACCCCGTCATTATATAACTGCAATTGGCCCAAGGACCCTGTGGCATAAAGCACTGCAAAAATGTTGTTGTATTCTTTTTCCATTGGTCTGTTGCGTGACCATCAAAAACATTTTCAGGCAAGCAAACACACTCACCCACTCACCCTTTGTTAAGCACCCTGGTCCCCTGGAATCTTGCCTGTGGTACTCGAAACACTGAAAAATCCCACTTGAAAAACTAAACAGCAGCGTACCTCTCCAGAAACAATGTTCTGCTGAACTTACAAAACTTCAGCAAAAAAATCAAACTCTACAGTATCTGCATTCCTATCTGCACACTAGAGAGAAAAGCGTGGAAGTATATTTTTGTGTGCATGTTTGGACTGAATTCACTTGTTACTGGAAGTCCCTAACTCTAAATAAGAGCCAAAGTATGCCTTCATGTTTGTATGTGTATCTGTGTGTATATATAAGAAACAGGGTGAGTTAGGGCCAAGCAGAGTTTTGGAAATCAATGTTCTGTGTCTGGAGGTCTCCCCTCTCTTGGTGTGGTTTCTCTTAAGTGATCAATACCTCAGATTTGATCTTGTTGTCTCCAAAGCAGAGGTGCTGGAGGTAGGCAGCAGCATTGGACTGGACTGATGGGAACTGATGTTGCAACATCTGGATCACCTCCGGCAGCTCTGGATCCCTCCAGCCAAACTCCCTACAGAGGCAAACACACAAAGACAATACAGTATGTTTTCATGTGTGCAGAACTAGATTTGTGTGTATGTGAGTGTGTAGCTGAGGCAGTCACTTGGCAGCTTGTCTCTCTAATCAAGATTTAAAATGCGCACAGGAGAAAAAGGAAGACAGACAAAAATCAAGGTTGGTGATAAATGAAAGAGAGAAAAAAGAAGGAATGACACATTAAACACACAGATCTGTACATATATGCTGAATTTAAATTATCTTTGAATTAAAAAAAAAAAAAAAACAGTTTAGGGGGCCACTCTAAACTCAACCTGAGGCACTTGTGTTCGCTTTACGCTTACATATGTAGTACTCTACTCTGTTATTGTAATTCTGACCAACGTCTGGCAAAAGAATTTCCTTCAGGATTAATAAAGTACTATCTTATCTTAGTCAACACCTTTGGGATGAACTGGAATGCCGACTGTGAGCCAGGCCTTATCACTCAACATCACTGTCCGACCTCCCTAATGCTCTTACCAAGATACTAAAACCTGAAATGAAAAGCCTTTCTAGAAAAATACAGTCTGTTACAAAGCTGAAGTGACACTGGAACTCCGAGATTCTGTTTGAGAAGAGGCAAAACCTCACGAAATCCAATTTTAATATTCTAATGACTAAAAATACAACATTAGGACAGAGCTTTTCTCAACTTTCTCAACATGTATCAATGTTAATACAATATCAGCGTTTATTCCAGTTGCTTCTATTGGCCTTTAACAAGACCATTTCCCATAAGCCCTTGGCCTTTACAGGCTCAATGAGAGTTTAACTGTATATCCCACACCATATTGTACCATGTTGTCTGGTGAAATCTGTTATAGTTGGTGGTATCACAGTACACATGGTATCATAGTTCTACATTGTGAGTATTTAGAAATCACGATGGTATGATTTTCGTTAATGTCAAAAAATACAGATGCGCATCTTTCTATTAGACTCATACTGAGAAGCTGCACTGAAGATGTATTGCATGTATTGCAAATCACATGCCACCAAATGTCAGTCTCTACAGGTGGAACAGGCTGCTGAGCTGTTAAACATGGCGATTGTGAGTGGTGGGGATAACGTTACAGGGCTGTTAACAGCCGGTCAGCAACTGCAGGGAGAGAGGACATCCAACTTGATGAATTGAGGGTGTACTTTGATCAAACCAGAGTTGGTAATTGTTGGAACAGTGGGCTTACTAACAAGACTAACAGGACTAACCAAGATTGTTTTGGTGAGTTTTGTGTGTCTTGCTTTGAGTTAACATGCAATTAAGCTAATGTTTGTCATAGTTTGGTGAAAAAAAATAAATGAGTAAATTACCTTTCTTGACATTTTGAAAGTTTATATTTTAATTCATTTGACTGAAAATGCTAAGAAACCTTGCAGAACATAGCAAACTTGCCAGTGTGGGGTGAGGGGTAGGCAGTGCTAGACACAAATACGTCATATGCCACGATGAAATTTCAGAAATGTATTAAAGTATAAAAAGATTAATACCACCTAAGCCTTGTACAAGTACAACTCTCGTGGGATACGTTTGTATATTGCTTGCACTGTTACTTTAAGTGTAATTACTCTTTAACAGTTTCTATTTTTATTGTATATATATATATATATATATATATATATATATATATATATATATATATATATATATATATATATATATATATATATATGTGTATATATAAACACATATAAACACACAATAAAAAACATATATATGTGTGTGTGTATATATATATATATATATATATAGAGAGAGAGAGAGAGAGAGGCTGTCCATTATGTCAGGGGTGTTGCAATGTTGGCAAACGTGATTGACGTCAGCTCACATTCCTAGCATCCAGGTAGACATCATCAATCCAACAGTACCAAATTTAAGTTACTGCCACACTATCTGAAGACATCACTGTCACAGTCGAAAAACGGTATGCTACCATGCATACATGCGTGGCTTTAACTAGCTTTCCTGTATAAAACTTATTCAAGGTAACTGCCACCTAGTGTACAGAAAGAGTATTACACCAAAAATAAACACAAAGGCAAAGAAATGGATAAATAACTCTTGCAGTATATACTTGTAATTTTTTTTCTATCTCTACATCTCTATCCTTGTGCTGCAACACCTGACTTTCCTTTTGGTGATCAATAAAGGCTTATCTGATCTTATCTTAATGAACAATCATGAACTTAGAGACAGTCCGGTCCTTGTCATCATTTTTTTTCAGTGTTGGCACATGTACAGCTTTTGCGCCCCTGATGCTAAACATATAGGATTCTTTATCTATGCATTGTTATGGAGGTGTTTCACAACAGCAGTATCATCGGAGAGTACAGCACTGTGCTATCAGAGCTTCCTCCTGCTGTGATAAATCCTTTCTTCAAACTGCCCCAGCTGCTTTGGTTTTGGAGTGTACCCAGGGTCAACCAGTGCTTTAGCCTAAAGGCATGCTTTGGGCACACACACACACACACACACACACACACACACACACACACACACACACACGCACACGCACACGCACACACACACACACACACACACCGAAACTAAGCCAACTAACCCCTTACACGTGTGTAAGGGTGTGTGTGAAAGCAGAAACACAGATGATTAATGTGAGAAAGATGTGATGTGCAAGAATGAAGTTGCAGTGAGGGATCGGAGAGGGAGGAGAGGGAGGTGGGGCTTATCGATGTAGATTATCTGTCACCTTGAGCAACAGAATATCACGTTTCCTTGACAGCGACGGTTTCTAGGGACCAGCTGCACTGTAAAATTGTACAAATTGATTCTTACTTAAATAATCGTGCAAACCGATTGCCTTGAAAAAGGAAAGTAACTATCTAAAGAAATGTAACTATAAATATATAATCTATAGTATAATCATTTATATCTAGGAGTTAAGCTTACTTGAAATTACGATGTATTCACTTGATTTTGTGAAGTTCTTGCAACTTAAAAACGACACATGAAATTGCCTTGTTCTCTCTAATAACCTCAGTAAACCAAGTAAGTCTGACTTAACTTGATCATGACGAGGATTTTGGCAATGATTAAGTTAGGAGATCATCAAGTTTTGTTTTCTTAACATGTCTAAGAATATACGACAGATTTATAGCATAGTAAACTTGGTCTACTAAAGTTGCCAAAAACTTGTAAAGATTTATTTAATTAAACTTGTCATTTTTAAGTTGCATTAGTTCATAAAATTACATATAAAAGTACATATAACTAACTTCTCTGATTTCACAGTAGGCACTGTTTTTTTTCTTCTTGTTTGGAGCAAAGATTTATTCCCCACATTATTGTATCATTGTGATTTACTTCAGTAAGCTCTTTTGATACATTTCTTTTTTCTCTTTTAAATCCACACTTTTGCCTAAATTTGATTCAATATTTTCTGACAGTTGTGCAAAGTTTGGACTGTGTGTAGAGGCCTTGTTTGCTCTGCTCTAATGTACAACCCATTTCTCTTTGATGTATCTTATTCTTGATGCAGCAACAGCCCCACGTCCCTGTGGAGATAATTTCACTTCAGTCTAATCTAACATAAACACACGCACACAAACAATCGCAGGTTTTTAGCAACACACATACACAGCAGCGAGGGCCGTAGGACAACTCAGTATGCAGCTTACAGCACACACACAAGTACACACATATAGTAGTCAAACACACACATATACACACTCATTGACTTGCATACACACACAGCCATCAAAGGCAGCGCAGAAGAGCCAGGATTAGAAAGCTTTTGTCTCTGAGTTTCATAATGGGCCAATGGGATAAACCCAGTGTTTGAAAAATGGGGAAATTGAAGAGAGAAGGAAAGAGAGAATAATTTCAAAGGTTATTTTTCCCTCTCTCTCTCTCTCTTTGAAATCCCCCCTCTCTTTAACAATTTTCTCTCTTTTTTTAAAAAACTCATTTAAACTCCATTGCCTCTCTCTCCGTTTCTTTCCCGGCCTTGCTGCAGGCAGATTCCACACAACACATGCACGGCCGCAGCATTAACATACATAATGTTGTTATTCACGTACAGCAACATGCGCTTCAATAACTATGATCAGAGATGACATAACCTTGTTTAGGTCACCCTGTGGGTTAATTGGCCGATATGACATCTAAGGTTCCGGCTGAGCGAGCTGTCAGCTATGTGTGTATGGCTTTTTCTTACATTGTAATTAGAGAGTGGCGCACCAGCGATAACAGCGCCTGAAGACACGAAGCTTCTTTAATAACTAGTAAACCAGATGGCTCCACTTATCAGGCAGACTCAACTGCTTATGTAATCATTCGATGAACTGAAAGGGTTAAACTGATCAACTGGAATCTAGACAAAAAAATGTGTTAATTATAGAAAGGACTACGGTTTGTCCCTTATTTGAATACTTTGGTTTTATGCTTCTTTATACTTACTAATTCAATACAAAATATATTGTAATACATTACACCACCATTATTTAGTTACATTTATTTATTTAGCCTACAGAGCAACCAAGTCATCTATTTCCTTTTCTATAGATTTCTATGGATTTGAACATTGTTAGAAACATTTTGGAGTACACAACTCAACAAAACATATAATGTAGGTCTACTTATTTTCAGACATTTTAAAGTGAAAATATTAGGCTACATATATTTCTAAGAATAGGATTTTGATGGTTCTTCTATAACTGTACTGTTTTTTTAACAGCAAATAATGCACAATATAGCAAAATGAAATGTAAGGATAAAAAGCAGAAGGTGGGAAGTAAACATACTATGTTCAGTTTTCGTAATTTGTCATGCTTGCCTTGACATTTGCAAAGTAAAACAAAAAAAAAATCTTTTGATAAATATTGATGTGTACATTGGAAGCTCTGTCTGCGCTTTAGAACTCAGGGTTAACAATGCAACTTGAGTTTACCTAGCTGACCACATCACGGTGCAGTAAACATATCCCTTAGTACAGAATAATCAGAGATATCCAATCGTCTCACACACTTTGTAAATGTTATATTTTTTAGTAACAAGAAGGCAGCTGTCAGGAAGCTTTCATATGAGTCCATCAACTCCGATGTTTTCTAAACTGTTTCTCCATCCTTTTTCTTGAAACACCCATCTACTGAAATGGTGAAATGAGGTTGCAGAAGTGCTTTTCAGGTCCATTACTCATCGGAAGAACTCACAGTGATGTTACTGGCACATCAGTGGCCACAGAATAAACACTACTTGAAGGCCAAAGTGGCACTTTTGGAAGCACTCTACAATAATTATTATAAAAACACTCTTTTCTCTCATGTTGTCTCTTCTTCTATCTCTTCGTCTTTTCCCACAACATTTCTGTCTCATATTCTTCTTGAAGTGTGAGGTCACACACACGCACACAAACAAGACAACACATAGACAAAGACGCACACTTTATGCATATAATAGAGTGGACAGTTAGCACTTGAATCAAGGGACAATTGTTGGCACAGAATATTTGATGCACCCACACACACTCACAAAAACACACACAGGTATGTTTCAGACAGCCCAGTAACCAAAATTAAATGTTCCCATTTAACAGTTGTGCAAAACACAAGTACGCTACATTTGTTTCATGTGGATCATATCAATCTTTCTAAAATGACTTTGCTAAAAGGCATTTTTCTGTTTTGACTTTTGTTGTATAACAATTATTTTATACTTATATTCCTTTAATTTGTTTCCATCTCTGACCTGTCTGTAAATTATTTCCAGAGTTATGGTATCCATGTGTTGTATAAAATTTTTATTTCATTCATTTATTTTTCTATATTTCAAAAAAATTGTAAGGTTTTCATTTTAAGCACTCTCCCATGTAAAGCACTTTGAGCTGCATTTTATGTATGAAAGGTGCTATGCAAACAAAGATGATTATTCATATTCATATCATAAAAGCTGACTGTTATCATGAAGTGTTAGGGATGGTGTCATATGTAGATGCGATGCCCACTGAGCTGCAGACCATTTTTCAAGACATTACCAAACATAACAAGTTGATTTTGGCGATCCTGCAGCGTTTCATTGTGCCCCTGAACCTGGGTGTTAGCGAGACATTGTAGCATTTCTCAGCGGCATTTGTGGCACCAAACTGAGTTGATTTTAGTGAGAAACTCAGTGTTTCTAAGTGGCATTTGTGGCACTGAATCTGGGTGTTGTCAGCGTCACATTGCAGCATTTCCAAGGGGCTTTTTGTGGCATTAAACCTGGGTGTTTTTTAGCATTGCAGCAACATTGCAACATTGCAGCTTTTCCCGGCAGTGTTTGTGCACCATACCTGGAAATGTTTAAATGGGATATCACAGAATTTCCCAACAGTATTTATGGCACCAAATCTGGAGGTTTTCAGGAGACATGGTGGCGTTTTCTAAGCGGCATTTGTGGCACCTAATCAGGGTGTGTTTAGCATGAAATTGCAGGAATTACCAGACCCATTACAGTGAAACAGAACCTGGGTATTTTTAGCAGGACATTGCAATTTTTTGTCAGTACCATTTAGGCACAGAACAGGGTTGTTTTCAGTGGGACATGGTGGCATTTCATAACGGTATTTGTGGCACTAAATCTGGACGTTTTTAGCAAGACGCTGCAGAATTTCAGCTGTGTTTGTGGCACCGACTCTGAGTGGTTTTAGTGAGAAATTGCGCCATTTCCCAGCGCCATTTGTGTAACCAAACGTGTGTTATAAGCAGGACATTATAGCATTTCTCAGTGAAGTTTGTGGCACCAAACCTGAATGTTTCCAGCAGGACATCACAACATTTCCCAGCAGCATTTGTGGCACTAAATAGCAGGACATTGCAACATTTCTCTGTGGTGTTTGTGGCACTAAACCTGGGTATTTTTAGCGGGACATGGCAGCTCTTCTGCGCACCATATGTGGCACCGAACCTTGGTGTTTTGAGTGAGACAACGTATCATTTCCCAGCGGCGCTTGTGGCATCAAACCTGGGTGTTTTTGACCAAATCATCCCTACTTTTCAAGTGGTTTGGTGCCAATAAGCGTAAATGTTTTAGGCCAAACATGATCTACATAGTAATGTGCGAATGTAACGCATCTGTGGATTGCAGTTCCAACATTTTTCCTAGCAAATGGGTAATTTCAGAACACCAGGACAAGAAAAAACACCACTGTGCACACAAATTTTGACATGACTGGAGCCATGATTGTGTGAGAAATAAACACAAACACGCAAAAAAGAGCACACTCACATATGCACTCACACATTGACAGAAAGAGGGCCTAGAATAGTCGCAGCCCCGAAGAGAAAGTGGCACATCACAGTGGATCAAACTCAACCCTCGGCCTTGGGCTGCGGTGCTTTGAGGGCTTACATGCACGCACACGCACACACACACACACACACACACACACACACACACACACACAAACACACACAAAAATGTACACATTCAGCATAGATTTAATGTCAACATGCTGAAAAAAATGAGCATACAGTTGACATGTTGTGCAATATGTTGCTGTTTTGCGATAAAACTAAACTCAATTCCAGTGCAGACTAACAATCTAAAAGAATTTACCTACAGTTGCAATGAAACTAAATTAAATGAAGAGACTGTCTGTCTTCTCTCCTGTGTGCGTTCTGCCCCAGAAAGCTGTACTATAATGGTTCATTCATTCACTAAATCTAGCCTGGAGCTGTACTACTTTTCACTCAGCATCTCTCTCTCTCTCTCTCTCTCTCTCTCTCTCTGTGTAGCTGTGTGTGTGTGTGTGTGTGTGTGTGTGTTTCTCTCCCTCCAGAGAGAAGGGAACACAGGAGGATATGGTGCTCCCAGTCCTAAACACTGTGCGACAACATCACAGCAGGATGAGCAAATACTACTGAGCCATCTGTGAACTTGGAGCAAAAGTGTTCACTCGGGCAATGTTTGCACTGTTTTAGTGTTGTAGTTAAGACAACAGTATGCAACATATTTGGATAGCACTGCTGTTGTGGAAAACAGAAAAATGACAATTGCGTAACAATGATTTTCATGGCCCCGTGAGTAAAAAAAGTAGAATACTGTAAGGTAGTTACAAAGGATTTTTAGCTTAATAGCTCTATAATGCAACTCCTTTTTTAGGTACTTATTTGGGCAGGAACATTTACCCTCCACCACATCCTTTAAATATTCAGAGGTGACATGAGGTGACATCTTTAGCAAACACATTACAATAAAACTGATCTTCCATGAATACATTTAAAATATGGCTTAATTTCTTCATTATTAATTCACCGACCCCATTCAATTAGTTTCACTGACTGAAACTGAGATAATACTGTATTAAAATCCCTAGCACATACACACACACACAAAGATTTTGAAAAGTGAGGGGTAACCATGTTCCATCCTAGTCGAACATTGCAAAACCAATTGCCGCAAATCGCATTAACTCTTAAATGGCACAAATTGAAATTGTGAATATCAAACACGTCTTTTTTAATTTTTTTTTTTTTTTTTAAATTCACTAATTCCCTGAGCTACCACCTTATCGTGGTGGAGGGGTTTGCATGTCCCAGTGATCCTAGGAGCTCAGTTGTCGGGGGCTTTATGCCCCTGGTAGGGTCACCCATGGCAAACAGGTCCTAGGGGGGACCACACAAAGTGTAGCTCACCAGACCCTTATGATGAATACGATGAATGGTCCTGAGTTTCCCTCGCCCGGACGTGGGTCACCAGGGTCCCCCCCTGGAGCCAGGCCTGGGGGTGGGGCTCGATGGCGAGCGCCTGGTGGCCGGGCCTTTACCCATGAGCCGGGCACAGCCCAAAGAGGTGACATGGGACCCCCTGCCAGTGGGCTCACCACCCATGGGAGGGGCCATAGGGGTCGGGTGCAGTGTGAGTTGGGCGGCAGCCGAAGGCGGGGACCTTGGTGGTCCGATCCTTAGCTGCAGAAGCTAGCTCTGGGGACGTGGAATGTCACCTCTCTGGCGGAGAAGGAGCCTGAGCTGGTGCGCGAGGTTGAGAAGTTCTGACTAGATATAGTCGGCCTCACCTCGACACACAGCGTGGGCTCCGGAACCAGTCTTCTCGAGAGGGGATGGACTCTCTTCCACTCTGGAGATGCCACTGGTGAGAGGCGCCGGGCAGGGGTGGCAATACTTATTGCCCCCCGGCTCAGTGCCTGTACGTTGGAGTTTACCCGGTGAATGAGAGGGTAGCCTCCTTCCGCCTTCGGGTTGGGGGACGGATCCTGACTGTTGTTTGTGCCTATGGTCCAAACAGCAGTTCAGAGTATCCACCCTTTTTGGAGTCCTTAGAGGGGGTGCTGGAGAGTGCTCCTTATGGGGACTCCCTCGTTCTGCTGGGGGATTTCAACGCTCACGTTGGCAACGACAGTGAGACCTGGAGGGGCATGATTGGGAGGAATGGCCCCCCGATCTGAACCCGAGTGGTGTTTTGTTATTGGACTTCTGTGCTCGCCACAGATTGTCCATAGCGAACACCATGTTCAAGCGTAAGGGTGTCCATATGCGCACTTGGCATCAGGACACCCTAGGCTGCAGTTCAATGATCGACTTTGTAGTTGTATCGTCGGACTTGTGGCTGTATATCTTGGACACTCGGGTGAAGAGAGGAGCGGAGCTGTCAACGGATCACTGCCTGGTGGTGAGCTGGCTCCGATGGTGGGGGAGGACGCCGGTCAGACCTGGCAGACCCAAACGCATTGTGAGGGTCTGCTGGGAATGTCTGACAGAGTCTCCCGTCAGAAGGAGCTTCAACTCCCACCTCCGGGAGAGTTCCAACCATGTCCCGGGGGAGGCCGGGGACATTAAGTCCGAGTGGGCCATGTTCTGTGCCTCCATTGCTGAGGCGGCCGACCGGTGCTGTGGCCGTAAGGTGGTCGGTGCCTGTCGGGGCGGCAACACCCGAACCCGCTGGTGGACACCAGCAGTAAGGGGTGCCGTCAAGCTGAAAAAGGAGTCCTGTCGGGCCATTTTGGCCTGTGGGACTCCTGGGGCAGCAGACAGGTACCAACAGGCCAAGCAGAATGCAGCTGCGGCGGTCGCCGAGGCAAAAACCCAGGCGTGGAAGGAGTTTGGTGAGGCCATGGAGAACGACTTCTGGACGGCTTCCAAGAGGTTCTGGGCCGCCATCCGGCGTCTCAGGAGGGGGAAGCAGTCTCCTGTCAACACTGTGTATGGCGCTGCTGACCTCGACTCGGGACGTTGTGGATCAGTGGAAGGAATACTTCGAAGACCTACTCAATCCCACCGACATGCCTTCCGGTGAGGAAGCAGGGCCTAAGGACTCGGGAGTGGGCTCCTCTATCACCAGGGCTGCCCTTTGTCACCGATTCTGTTCATAACTTTTATGGACAGAATTTCTTGGCGCAGCCACGGTGTTGAGGGGGTCTGGTTTGGTGACCTCAGGATTGGGTCTCTGCTCTTTGCAGATGATGTGGTCCTGTTGGCTTCATCGGGCTGTGACATCCAACTCTCACTGGATCGGTTCGCAGCCGAGTGTGAAGCGGCCGGGATTAGAATCAGCACCTCCAAATCCGAGGCCATGGTTCTTAGCCGGAAAAGGGTGAAGTGCCCCCTCTGGATCGGGGACGAGATCCTAACCCAAGTGGAGGGGTTTAAGTACCTCGGGGTCTTGTTCACGAGTGAGGGAAGAATGGAGCGGGAGATCGGTGCAGCGTCTGCAATAATGCGGACTCTGCACCGATCTGTCGTGGTGAAGAGGGAGCTGAGCCGAAAGGCAAAGCTCTCGATTTACCGGTCGATCTTCGTTCCTACCCTCACATATGGTCACAAGCTTTGGGTAGTGACTGAAAGAACAAGATTGCGGGTACAAGCGGCCGAAATGAGTTTCCTCCGTAGGGTGGCTGGGCTCTCCCTTAGAGATAGGGTGAGAAGCTCGGTCATCCGGGAGGAGCTCGGAGTAGAGCCGCTGTTCCTCCGCGTTGAGAAGAGCCAAATGAGGTGGCTCGGGCATCTAATTAGGATGCCTCCAGGACGCCTCCCTGGTGAGGTGTTCAGGGCACGTCCCACCGGTAGGAGGCCCCGGGGAAGACCCAGGACACGCTGGAGAGACTATGTCTCACAGCTGGCCTGGGAACGCCTCGGGATCCCCCGGGAAGAGCTGGACGCAGCGGCCGGGGAGAGGGAAGTCTGAGCTTCCCTGCTTAGGCTGCTGCCCCCGCGACCTGACCCCGGATAAGCGGAAGAAAATGGATAATTTTGAGTTAATTTTCTTATACTTTTTGTTTTTGACAGAAAGATATTGTCACTGCAAGGAACTTTTTGTTTTTTCTTTCCCATATACTTTCTTTAATTTCTCGTTTTGCCTGTTTTTTCCTATAAAGCCAGTTTTTGGTTTGCAACTTATATGTGGGAAACATATTTACTCACAAATTTCCTGTCACCAAAAATGTGCGTATGTAAGTGTGTATATGCATGTGTGTGAGTCTGAAATCCCTCACAGGAGAGCTGAACGTTTCATTTGGCGACTCACTGGACTGGGACAAAGTACTGACAAAGTTTCAATCCACTCTTTGTTCCCAACCAGCCAGGTGGGCTATCTCGCATCACCACTTGTCTAGGTGTGCAAATGTGTGTGTGTGTGCACAATTGTGTTACCCATAGCCAAAACATTTACACCACAATATGACATGCAGGCAAACCAACAATTAAACCCAGTAAATGAATAAACTATATATGAATTATGTATTGAGAAAGCAGGGTGAGGCGCTGTAATGTAAGAGCTGCAGGCTGATGATGCTCATTGCTATATCTGGCTGAAAGGATTTCCTGTGAGTCAGGATTTTTGGGGAACAGAACGATTTGAAACCAGAAAGCGAACTATGCGATTTGTGTTGGGTATATCTGTGTCTCTTTGTGTATGTGTGTGTGTGTGTGTGTGTGGGGGGGGGGGGCAAATCTGAGGTGGGGGGATGGAGATGCGTCTGATGAGTCATTCCCTGATAGAAAGGCAGAAATACGGACAGACAGGTAGGGTAAACCTGCAGAGTAAAGTGACAGAAGAAGAGGAATGAAATGCTGTGGGACTATAAGAAGTCAAAAATAAATTGAGGAGGGTGCTGACTCACTGCATTCATTCTTCAGCAGGATATCTGACAACTTCAGGTGGCTGATTAACAACAAAACACAACTGTGTATTTATAGAGAACGGGAATAGAAAAGAGCCCAGTGTTGTATTATTTAGTATCACAAAACAAACTGATCTCGTAGCAAAACGCAGCAAAACACCACCAGGGATCTGTCTACAATAAGTTGGGCTGATACAGTAATTAGCACAGTGGCTGATTAATGATGGACAACACTGGATAAACTCAACAGTCCATGCAATTGTACTTGCAATGATGTTGTAGCGTGAGTTCTCTCTGTTTGTCTTTATCAGCTCTTATTTGTCTCTCTCTCTCCAGACGGACACCTGTCATCTGTTCTTTGCTAAGCAGTACTTAAATCACAGGTATTTACCATATTAGTTGTGTGTAGTCTGTTGTAACATAGTGACTGACTGTGTGTGGTTGCTTGCATGCAGCCTAATGATGAAACCTTTTAGTACACAAACTTAAGTCCAACATTGAATAAAAGACATAACAGAAAGGCAAACAAATTTTAAGGAAAAGTCTTATTTTTTTTACGTTTTTTTACGTTTTTTTAAGTGATTATAAATATACGGTTACTGTGTCTTACAGAGCAAGAAGTCTGCAAACTTGTAAATCAAGAATTTCTGTTTTTAACGTTTGTTTTAGCGTTTACCCTCTCAATAGTTCTTTCTTTCTTTTTAACTTGACTGCACAGGACAAGCAGCAGTGAAACACTGTTTTGCATTCACTGATTGGCAGCGAGGGTTAGATGGGTCACTACTGCAACATGTGGACAAATGGAAATGTTAGAAAAACGTATTACTTTATTAGATGAACAAGCACTTCACATGCTTGCATACAGAAATATGAAACTGAACTGTGAACCCAATCAACACACATAAAACCAGTAATAGTCTGACCCACCTTGGCCTCAATGTGTGAAGGAGGTTAGAGTGAGCAAAGGAATGAATAGAAGGAGAAAAAAAGACTGCGGCAATGAGAAAATTAGAGAAATAAAAAGAAAAGTGTGTGCGTTACCCAGACAATGTGTGTGTATTTGTGTGTGTCTTTGAGGGTGTGATGGCATGGCTGACTGACTGGCCCACTGAGGCTGGAAGAGATGAACGAAAGGTCAGAAGATGTCAGGCAGAGCTGAGAAACACACACACACCACACGGAGTTCATCTCAACCCGGTGACTGAATATGGATCAGAGCTTCTCGCTGTGCTTATGAGCATGAAATAAAATGAGGCACTTTTACAATCGGGTCGGATCCTGTCTAGCACAAATCTTTCTACGTGTTAGCGGGAACATTTCCATAAATTATTGGCAGCCTGAAGGAGGAAATGCGTTGGAGTACATAAGAGGCTGTCTCCACAGTAACGTGCCTTGATTTGCCAGATTGTCAGTGAGCAGTTTGATAAAATCAGCGAAATGATGTTTGTTTGAGGCTTTTACGGGATAAAGGTATCATTAGGGAGCCAGCTGCAGATGGTGGAAATGACCACACTCCTTCAGTTTTTATCTGTTGACTATGCTGATTCAGACAGCGTCGGTGCAATAAATAATTTTAGTTATTTCATTTTATTTCTACCCCCACAGTCTATAATCTTTACATTTCATCAAGGTGTCTGAGTGTTACCGTGGGTCACTTTGTGGAGGATGAGACAAGCCCAGTGTAAATTTTGATAACAAAAAAACATTTGTTAATGACTTTTTTTCTCAAAATGACAACATAACTAAAACTGAATTTTAAAAAAATACATGTAAATCAGGCAAGATGTAATGTTTTGCCCCCTAGGTGAAATACCAAGTTTTTTGCGCCATACATGTATAGCTGCAGCAACATTCTATTTACATCAGACACCCCCTGCAAACCATGCTCATCACGTGTATACAAACCCACAACAGCACGCTTAGGTGAACTCTGTTATAATGCAAACTATTAGTGACTCAATATGAGGCCAAATGTAGCAATAATCCAATTTATCCTTTTACTGTCTTAATTATACATAAAGATGTGACTTACCTTATAAGTAACCACACGTAACTCTAACCATAGCTAGCTAAATGCTAACATAGCATTTTCTCAAGTTTTTTTGCTTCTGCTTTTAAGGAGCAAAGGGGGCTAATTGTGGGCTGAAAGAGGGTGAATGATATAGCTGGTTGGCGGTACAAGTAGCTGCTCCAGCCCTACTCAAGTTTTTAGGGCATTTCATCAATTGTTAGCAAACATTTTGTTGCTGCCAATAAATTCATTGTTGGATGAAGCTATGTCTATGCTGCTACTGTTAGCTAACGCTGTGTTTCTGCAAGTATTAATAGTAGCAGAGAACTTTGGACCATGGCACCCAGTACTGTGTTTCTGCCATTGTTGTTGGCTACTTTTCTTAGCCAGTGTAGCAGGTTGTCGAATTGAAAATATTGATTTATGGACAAAATAAAATCTTGATTCCACTAAAATCAGACAAGAGCCAGCAACAAAATAACTAAGACAGACTACCAAATAAGCATTTCTGTTTTTTGGTGGAGATGAGAAGATCAATACCACTGACTCCAGAATCAAAATCCGGTGCCAAAACACTGGGAAAGCTACACGAATACAACCTCCACAGAGCACGTTCAAAAATCACCATGACAGACAGACAATGGAGACAAATGAATGACCAAATAAATCAACAGATAGATAAATGGATGGAGGGATGGGTGGATAGCCAAAGGAGAGAATGAGGAATATTACCAATCTAAAAACAGAGGCTCTGATAAGCCATATTGCAACAATTTGCAAAAAATCAATCAGTAATGTCATTAGTTAAAGAAATTTGTCATTAGACTTCTTTCTTAGTGTTTTCAAAGAGGATGTCATTCTGATGTCATGCAATGACATAATGTAGTGCATTTGAAAGCCAGTCCTCTGAGTCTCCAATTTAGAATCCATATCAAATAAAAGTGGTCCCTGTTTAGTAGAGAACTACATGGGTGACAGTACAAATGGGAAATGTCATGTGGCCATTAACATTAACATCTGCGTCTGATACTGGTGTCATATAGAGAGGATGGAAAGATTCAGTGAATGAGACAAAGGTAAGATAGATAGACAGAATGTGTAAGTATAAATAAATAGTTGGATTACTTTGTCATTCTTTGCTCGGCTTGATTTTGATTCCACACAAGGAATTCGGGGTCGTACCTATCGAGGGGGGACAGGCAGAGAGAAACAAGAGAGAGGTATTTGTTGGCTGTCTGGCAACAAATTAATCAATAACCGTCAGAATTGTGATGATTAGTAAATAGAAATCAAGAGGTAGCCACTAGACTCGTCTTTCTCTCTCAACATTTGGTTATCAGGCAAATGGTGGAGAAGGTGGGCAGGGTGGAGGACATGCACATAGAGCGGGTGGTGGGGAGATGGTGGATATGTCGGGTAAAGAGAGGGTCTTCGGAGTGAACAAACTGGGCACAGCCTTGTTGTGTGCATCTTCCACACTGAACAGGATGGTTTTAAACATTCAGATCTAGATTGCAGAGCCAATTCTCAGAGTACTTTCAGACAGTGAGGACAACGTTGGCCTGTTAGTCAACCTAGCTGTTGAATATAGATGGCAAAATCCTTCATGCGTAATTTATTTCAATTTGTTTTGTGTGTCTGAAAATGACAAGCTTTATCTCTGAAAAGCAGGACTTGTACCAGTAAAGCTAAATGGTGAGTAAATGACAAGCTAAGCTGCTAAGCCTGTTATGTGTAATGTGTTATGTGTAAATTTAACCAAGATACAAAATATCTACATATACAGTATATTTTAAGCAACTACTTTTTCTCGCATTAACTGAGGTAGTGGCAAATGATGAATAAATGTTTGCTCACATAAAACTGTTTCAATAGAAAAAAGAAGAAAAAAATGAAGCAGTAATTCATCTCTCAAACTCGGTGAATCCATTTTCAAAATCTCTTTAAGTTGAATCCTTAATGTTCTAAATATGTTTCTTGTTTTGATGTATCACATCTTCATAGACTACACACAGATTATACCTGAGTAAAGCATGAAGGAAAATGTAATGTGACTGTCTAATCATTGTGGTGCTAGCACTGAACAGCTACGTTAACCAATGGGCCAATATCCAAAAAGCTGAGCATGTTTGTTTAAAGAATACGGTGGGTGTCTTTTTTTTTTTTTTTGTTCTCAACAAATCCCAAGAAAAGACCAAAACCAACAAGAATTGATCTCATCTCTTGCAAATTTCCCCACTGTGGGAATAATAAAGGATTATCTCTTATCTCTACCAGTGTTGGGGATAGTGAAATACTTGTAATTAAACCAGTAGTTAAACTACATTTTGGAGTAGCTTGCTTGAACTACTATATATTCATGTCTGTTTAGAGATTAGTGTAGTTAATTTTTAACATTTCTTGTGCAATTAAATTCTGAAACTACAAACACTTTTGGACCATAAAAGAAGAAAGTTGCTTCTCAACTGTAATTGCACCCCATTTTGCCACAAGTAGCCATTAGTATTGATTATCCTTTTTTTGTTGTTGTTGTTGTTGTTGTTGTTGTTGTTTGTTTTGTTTTCTTTTTCTTTTTTTTTGACAAATATTCTGAGAAGTTGTTGCATGCTATTTTAAAAGTTACCTGGCCAATTGAGAATCTTGCTGCGTGCAATCTCCATACCTGGACTCTAGATTCTGAAGCAAAGTGTTCGACTG
The DNA here is from genome assembly GCF_026936395.1 of Plectropomus leopardus. Lineage (NCBI taxonomy): Eukaryota > Metazoa > Chordata > Actinopteri > Perciformes > Serranidae > Plectropomus > Plectropomus leopardus. The sequence goes on from NC_142187.1 coordinate 6,852,127, forward strand.
ATGGAAATCGCATATGAAAACCAAAGCTGACATTTCTTGCATTTTGCCAATGAAAGTGAGTTTTGTGCTTTTAAATAGCATTTTGTCGAAATTTTGTGTTCCATGTACATTTTGGTTTGATATTTTTGGACTACCTTTTCTAAGGTAGCTTCAGTTAACCAAACTAGATATGTATGGTAGCTTTGCTGTAGTTCAACCTCTTCTACTGTGAAGTAATTGGTAGCTTGCAAAGCTATGCTTTCAAAGTAGCTTCACCAATGCAAACATGTAAATCCTAGTATAGTGAGGGAATGACCTGCCCTACTCTATATGAGTGGCTAGTACTTGTTACCGTCAGTGGTTGGATTGGTTCGGGTCAGGCAAGAGAGAGTTACGGTATGAACATCATATTAAACCAGTCAGAGACAGAGTAAGGTAAGGTTTGCTGACGAAGCACCAGACTGTGGAGCAGCTTCTTTCCCCAGGCTGTGAGACTCCTCAATTCCTCCTTTGATGCCAAAAAGATGCAGCAGGATTTCAGGTCAAATTTAATTTCATTTTTTTCCTAAACTACGCTTAAAATAAATAAATAAATGAATCTACCTTGTACCTTGTAAGGCAGGCCATTCCTTTGCCATCCAAGGATTTGTAAATTTACAACACTGCTTATTTATAAGCATTTCCTGTAAATTTTCTACATCTCCTAGAAATTATATATCATATGCCTCTGTGCCATAGACCTTTATGGGCTCTGTAGTTTATCTCAGTCCCATATACATCACCCTAGTGCTGAAAGTAACCACCAAATTAGGTTTAATCCGCAGCTGAAAATACTCCCCAACAAATGCACTATAAATATGTCTTTAGTAGGAACAAAAAGGCTTGGGGCTAAGTGCCATTAGTATTGAGAGATGGACTTGCACATTGATGGTTTTGGTTTCTTTGTGGGATTCTTTTACACTAATATGAGATAATCACATGCTTTTTTGAACTATTCTTAGTTGAGCTGCAGAACAGAAAACCCTGACAGCTGCTGGATCAGAATGTTCCTGCACAATTATAATCTTGGGCGACCCTCCCTTTAACTCAATGTGGACGACAGGCTCCTCTGATAGAGCTGTGTCATTCATCCAGTGCTAGCACTGAGTGTGCATGTTGTGAAAATGCCATGCATCACAGGTCAGTCCTTTGAATGTAGCAGTGCAGATGTGTGGATGCTGGAAGCACCGATGATGCCGGAGCTCAGGATCGAACAAACAGACAATGTGAGTGCAATGTGCACAGAGAAATCAACACTTGGACGATGGAGGAAAGAGCAATGGCAACAACAACAACAAAAGTCACCTATCCTAATGACACACACAGTTTTCTTGTGTTTCATATAATAAGGAGTTCAGCACAAAGTGACTCCCTCATTAGAAATACTACATTTGAGCGAAAAAAACAATTAAATAAATAAAAAAATATGGATATCTCCTGCTTACACCTGAGCTGAAATGTCACAAAGGGAGACACTTCAACTTTAATTAGGCTGCCTCTATCTGTGACAGTGCGTCTGTGCAGTCATTAGTCAGAGGCTAAGAAAGAAAAATCCAAGACACAATTGGAATAGTATTTCAAACTTGATTGTAACTAGGACAAAAGAGTGATTAAAAACAGCTATTACTTTGTCTCTGTATGTCTCTCTCTCTTAGTCTTTCCTCATCTGTCTGTCACAGTCTCTCTCTCCCTCACGCTCACACACCCACACTCAGAGCTCTCCTGGTCTAAAAGCAGACTTTCATGCACTTTCCGCACTAACTGTGTCTACCTGCTGCACAGAACGGGATTGATTGTCACTGACGGAGAGGCACTCCACTCCGAACAGCGATAGCAAACTTTTAAATTGGACCGAGAGGTGTGTGCAGGCAATTCATACGGCAATGTGAACAAGCCCCAACACCAGGCAAACTAGAGAGGACAGTGAAAGATGTGGCGTGATGTGTGCTTCATACTAAAGCCCAGATTCAACCAGCCTTTTACTGCACCGGACCGTCAAATCCTGACAGTCAGCAATCTGTTGAGGTGCTACAAACTGTTGGGTGTGACTTTGAAACTTTTCTTGAGGATTGCAATTAAACTTTTTATTTTTGTTTAAGCTTTATGTCTTATGGTTATATATATAATGATGTTTAATTTGGTGAATCTGGCCCTCAGTAAGTTCAGTGAAAGTGGAAAGGGAGCAGAACAAAGGGCTTCATCAGCAAGCCGGAGCTGATTTGACATAAACATGTTTCTTTATCTCACCTTGGGTCCTTCTGGATACTGTCCACTGATGGAGACCGGCCCAGGGCGGCCTCAGGGGGGAGGGCGGGGCCCGACTTGCTGTAAGGCGACTCAGTGGACGGGCAGAACTGCAGAGTGCGGTACGGGTTGGCGTAGTCAGCTGCCCCGCCTCCTGCGGCAAAGCTGCCTCTCTGGAAAGTGCCGGCGGCGCTCTGGCTTCCCGTTCGCTGCAAAGGGATTGGGTCGACACCGGGGGAGGGCGGGGCTAAAGCAGGAAGAGGAGCGTAGGGACAGAGCAGATAGTTGAGGACCTCTTGGTACAACTGGTTCACCACTGGGTTTGATGTAGCCGGGATGGAGAGATTGGAACCAAACATGAACACAAGGATTCACGGGGACACAATGAGAAAAAAAGCAACAACACCAGCACCAATGGAACAAAACAGCACAGAAGAAAAAAGAAGAAAGGGAGGAAGAAAAAAAAATAACAATGCAATGAGTGCAAAACACTCATATGCAAATTAATATGGCAAACCGAGGTGACAACTTACAACTCAACAGGGCGGGCAGGTGAAAGAATTCATTAGAAAAATGTAATCACAAAAAAAAAAAACAGAAGCAGTCAATTCAAAAAGACATGCAAAAAAAGTAAAGGAAAGTAAACATGTCACACATAAAACTTGCAGGCACATGTGAAAGGTCTTGGTGATGGCAATTAAATACTTTCCTCCTCTTCCACAGCCAGATTAACCAGGTTTCGAGAAAAATATGCTAAGGAGCAAAAATGAGCTGTGCGCTCCCTGACTTTCCACTCTGTGATTAAGTTTGCCCTTAAAGGAATCCTTCACCCACAAAATGATCATTTGTGTATCAATTATTCTCCACCTGTTACATTTACTTCATGAAGAAAACTGGTAAACGAAGAATCAAAAAAACTGAGAAAAATCTTGATGAATTGAAGTAATAGGGGGCCACGATTAATAACACCACCCACACTGCTATGATATAAAGCTAGTTGAAAATCAGCGAAGCATCTCTTTAAATGCAGACCCCAAGACTTAAACTCATCAAGAATTTTTTCTGTTTTGAATTCCCCTTACTATAATCATGTGAGAAAATAATTTTCTCATTAGTTCAGTGTAACACAGGGTGGGTAACTGATATGAAAATGATCATTTTGTGGGTGAAGGATTCCTTTAAAGCTCATTTTTCATTTATATTTTTAGATTTAGTTTATATTCTGCTCTAGAAGTGTGAGGTATATACAACATACTTACAGTTAATCCAATAACCCAAAAATAATTGCCCCACAGTGAGAGTTTTGGGCCTCTTTGTCCAGTTAGTAGTCCACACTTGCAGTAAAGACATCATAACACACAGCCTGGTCAGCCTCCTTTGTCACTCTCAAACAGAGAGAGGAATATTGTCTTCTTGTTAAACAGCACTTCAGAAACCATTTGGGCATGATAGTCCACACGGTTACACCGGCTCGCTCTGAGGGAGGTGAGCTGGGTCAGCCTGTGTGTGTGTGTGTGTATCTGTGTGTGTAACTATATAACTGTGGGGACCCTGACAGGGCTGGAGGAAATTCACCTGTGATGTGAAGTCAGGTGTAAAGTGTTGTCTGCTTGTTTCAAACTCTGTTCATTATCTTCAAGAACTACTTGAATTGACCTTGAAACAAAGTTAGCTACTTTGTGTTGAGGAAAAAAAAAGAAAAGCAGAGTTAAGTCTAAGTAAAATAAAAAAAAAAAAGATTTGACAATCAGAGTGCTGCTGTTGTGACTGTTCATCGACTCGAAGCTGGCGATGATGATTGAGTTATTTCGATGCGTCAAAGTGACCCATCAGTGTGTGCAGGACCTTAAATCTTTTAATTAATAAGGTGAATCTCACTGTTTTGGAACAAAAGAGCAAGATTTTCTTTCATATTTCTCTCTGCGTGCACTTCTCTTTGCAGCAACATTCAGGAGACCAAACCAGCAGCATGCCGGCGACAACATTTTAGGACACGGCTGATTTGTTTTGATTTCAAAGCACCCAAGCTAACGCCCATGGGATTAATTGAGATTAATTTTCAGCCTTGAAACTAATTAGTTAACAGACTGTGACTGAGAGACAAATTGCCATTGAGACCCCAATTGGATTTGCCTACCTGATCTGGTAAATAGCACTACATGATCAGATGGGACGAGGAAATCTCTCAGCACCATTAAAAAACTCTGTCCTCTTAACTGGACCAGACTTTTTGCTGCTGCACCTCTCAGTATGCTGTACAGTATGTCTTTGATCCATCACTTATTCAGCGTGTCATGTGATATCTTCTTTTACTCACTCATTTTTAAATTTAGAAGGTTCAGTGGGTGAATTACAGCATGCTGCAGCTATTTATAATTTTGCACAATGTGAAGACGATTTTCTGTGTTTACAGTCTCACTCTGATCTGCTTCAAGTGTAACTACAGGTCCCTCTGCCCTCCTGTCCCCCCTCTGCCTTTGCAGTATCACTTACTAATAATGAATCTTTATTAAAGGTTTATGAGTTACAACAAGTGATGTAATTGACTTATGCCTTATAGATCAGTTATAAGCAATACAGTTTAGGATTGCCAGAATAACAAAATGCTTTTGGCGGGTGTTATCCTCCACCAGCTTTACAGTGGCTTTTTTTTATAGCGAGAATACCCCCTTTTTACAGTGCCTGTTCAAGGAAGGAATATTGTGCTGTCATGTTGCTTCACCGTTGTATAGAAGGTATGATCTCTGCATGCAGTTTGCATTATTATTATTATAATTATAAATAATAAATACTCTAAATAGTAGATAAAATGTGAATGAAAGGATAACAGGACAAAGTATGATAATAGATAAAATGATATAATGTATAAATAATAAAATGTTAAAAATAATAAAATGATATACCATCTAGTAATTACTATTATTATTACTATTAGTATAGTACAGTTATATTGTATATTGTGACTTCTGGTTTTATTGTATCAAGTACTTTGTGTTACAGTTTTGCTTGTAAGAAAAGTGCAATACAAATAAAGTCTGATTGATTGGTTGATTGACTGATTGTGACCTCTGACATGTGCCTTCCTCCTATTGAGGACAGCAGCAGCACAGTCTAAAGGTTATTTGTGACATTACATAGACACAAATTTTAATCCTCCCCCCTAAAGAAAAATCAAAAATTTAACGTGTACCTAAATATGTTTGCAAAGCTGCTACTATATCATTACATCATTTGTGAAATGTTTGCTCTCCACTCAGACTCTCAAACAACCTCCTGTCTACTCCCTTGACCTCCTGGGATACAGTTTTGTAGACTTTGTATTTGTGGAAAGTACTTTATACCTTAAATAAACCTGAGTCTTTCTTTTCCTGGGCCTCCATTTTCCCATCAGAACTTACCTTGACCTCTAAGGTTGGGTTTGGTGTAGACTCTGTCTTCGTAGATGGGGTCAATGTGGTGTTCAGGAGACTGCAGGGGTCGCAACTCAGAGCCCAGGTGACTGTGCTGGCTGCTGTAGGAACCTCTTGAGCCTGAAATACACATGGAGGATGGAGGTCAGATATGCAGTCTGTACTGGTTTTTGAATCACTTCTCAATATGTTTAGCTATAGACAGATATTTAAAAAGCTGTCAAATCTTCATCACTTCACATGCCATGACCACGTGAACCTGTTAGAGTTGTAATTCAATGCTGCTATCTGTATCTGTTAAAAATACATCACAAAATATCTGCAATTTTGTGATTATATTCAGATTTTTTTTAATGAATCACTTCAAATTAAACATGAGCACATTTTAATTTAACTAAATAACAGAAAAAAAGAAAATAACAAATCCATCTTTTGAAAAGCCCAAAACAAAGCTAAAACTTTGTTATAAGAATCCTCAGTCAAGACAATGAATCTCATTCATACATTGCTCAAAAATTCATGAGTACATTTGCAATCTAATATGTTACAAAGAAAACCTCGAGCCACTTCAATCAAATATTTGGTAATATATTTTCTTTTGAATCTTTGTGCTCGTGCTGATGAATACCAATCAGACATAAAAGGAAAATGGGGTCGTATGAGTTTAACTATCATGAACCGACATGATGGAACTGTCTCCAATACGCCCTGAAGAAAACCCATAAATCATAATCTCACAGACCAAATTGTATCTAAAAAAAGGGAAATGAAATTCAGATAATTAAATAATATTTAAAAAAAAATAAAAATCCAGAATTCATATCATTAATAAGATTACAATTTTTTTTCTTACAAGCTAAAAGTAAATAAATAAATAAAACTGTTTATGAATGTTAATCTTCCAATAATTTACCAATAAGTTGTTCAAATTCTAAAACAAACAATTACTTGTATGAACCATTAGGATACATTCAGAGTGGACAATTCTCTAAATGGATATATGACAAAAAGCATTTTACACATCCACACACAGAGAAGTAAGAATGAAATTGTCTTGACCTCTACCTGCCAGGCTACCAGGCCTTTGCAGGGTTGCGTTGGCGTACAGCTCGTGGGAAATCTTGTAGCCGTCTGCTCCGATGTGATGCAGCATGCGCTTGGTGGGCGACAGGGTTGCGTAGCTTCCCACCACCGAACTGAGCTGGTGGATGGGTGACGAGCTGTGGTTTCCCCCGGGGGAGGCCGCCATGGGGAGGGGAGAGGAGGAGCCGGCGGCACCCGATGCTACCATGTTGATGGGCGACGAGGTGCTGCGGGAGAAGGAAATGGAACAGTGGCGTTGGTGTTTTGTGACATTGAAATTCTTTTGTCCAAAATAAACATTTCCCAGAATCAGATGATGGGAAACTAAGTCCCATAAAAAAATATATGAGAGAAAAGAGGGAACTTAAAACCAGCTGTGGGTAGAACTATTTGTAGGACTGACAAGCCTAAGTAAAATGGTTTGGAGCTGGTTTTCTAGTTGGGGATGGACTAATAAAAGATTTTATTGAGTTGCACTTTGAGAAATGTAGGATTCAGCTTTTTGAAACTACCCATCTTTTTAAATTTCTCTCCTGTATACTCCCTTACTTTGTCATAGTGCAATGCTAAGCTGCTGAAGTGCCTTTTAATATTCAGTTGTCCCCTTTGTTTCCCCTTAAGTAACTTTAAAATCATTAACAATCATCTAAAGGAGTGAATATAGTCCAAAAACAAAGGCAGAAACGAACACTGGGAGTGCATGAGTTCCTCTTTGTACTTTAGCAGACATCACCTAACTTACGTTACCTTTGCAGTCTTGTGCTGCATTCAAGTGATGTTGGTATAATCTGAAAAAATTAATTTCTGATCATATTTCATAGTTTACCTGATCTGTCTACTTTGCACTGAGCAGTATTGTCTATGCTGTTATCACATTAAAACTCAAAGCTCAACACACCAAAGTCTGAACTTACCAAAGAATGACTATCGGAGAAGCTGGCAAAGGTCTCGATTCAAATTCATTTTAATCAGGCCTCACTCATTGATTCGGTGCTGTTGCTGCACTATCTTAGCAGACGTGTCACTTCGAGAAAACCACTCATTGGGTCTCATTTGGTGAGTTTGGACTCGATTCCAATTCAGTCAATTTTTGTTCACTACCTGTAGCAGGCAGCATGAGCAGTACCGTGCGATAACAGTGGTTGGGAAAAGTCTGGGATTCATGAGCACTTAAACATTCGACAAGTTGACCTGGTATATACCAGACATTAAAGAGTCATTCAAAAAGATTTGTTTGTTCATTTTGCCCATCACTAGTCATAAACTCTACCTGCAGGCCCTTGTAGTCATGGGCAGAGGAAAAATGGATGCAGGGACTATAAATCTGACTTTATTTTACACCTTTTGACAGTATCATATATCTTATACATCAGCATGGTTCAGCTCTTTATTAAAATTCAACAATATTACATTGAGTGTTATATTGAAATCCCAAGATTTTTTATGGCTGCACCACTCCATCAAATATTTTATACACTTCGCCTCCAAAGTCAGCCTGACGCACAATGCTTGGTATCTCTGGAAACATTAGGATCTCCATGAGAAGTTTAAATAAATTTCTGTGGGTTTGGACATTTGGCTACACAGCATGAGTTTGTAATGACCGGCCCACCAGCAATCTGCGACTTCATTAGTTGTTTCACACTTTTTCAATGTAAGGATTGTGCTTCAGGAGCTTCATCAAAGATTTTCCTTAAGCACTAAACCCTTCACTCAATGCATAGAACTCTGTAGACTAATGTGTGTAGTGCCTTTAACTGTCTATAGCAGAGTAAAACTTTAAAGCTAGTGCTGAAAGCCAGAAATGTGTAAGCGCAACGCATTCAAAGTGTGTATTGTTTAATCCCTTGAAACCCAAGCAAATTTAATTGGTTTCTTTCAAAAACAAGAAGGAAGAAGGCAATGAGCATAGAAAGATGAAATGACAAAAGTAGCAGGAAAAAAGTAAAAAGTACAAGAAAATTGCCGGAAAAATAGAAATAGGAAAACAAAATAAAAAAGGGAAAAAAGACCTGAAAAAAATGCTTTAAAAATTAATATAATATTTAAATATAATATATTATAATTTAATTTTTTTTTTTTTTAAATGAATATGAATATATAATATAATATATGTAATTATGGTCATTATAGATATAGTTTTCCCCTGGCTTTTTTCTTTTTTCCATAGCTCTTAAAATTTATTTTCTACATCTATTAATTTCTTGCAATTTGTGGAACATTTTTGAATGAGGAATGAAAGAAGAAATAACAAAAGTAGCAAGGAAAAAGGAAAAGAATAAGACCAAAAACAAAACAAAACAAAACAAAAAAAGAAAAAACAATAATAATTTTAAAAAAAGGAAATGCATTTAAACATTATAATAATTTTGTCATATAATTTTGAATGTGGGACAAATACAGTTTTTCCTTAGCTTTTTCTTTTTTTCCCTAGGTATTTTTCTAATACTTTTAACTTAATTTTCTAAATCTACTAGTTTTTGAAAAAACGCACCAGTTTGCTCAGGGTTCAAAGGTTTAAATACCTGTAAAGGGCATCTCAAAGCAGCACAAAAAAGTGATGTTGCTCCATATTTCAAAGGATTAACTATGTCTTTTTTATTTTTATCAATTTAGGGTAAAATTTACAGGATATCGGTTGTATTGCTTGTTGCAGAGTTACTAAAATTGGTTTCAGCATTTTTGTGGATGCAGGCTATGGACTACATGCTAGAAAGTGTGATCTCAGCACCAGGTGAAGTAATTGTTGAGTCATTGGTATTGATCACCAACAGTATCGACCCCCTGCAAATAAATTCTTTTGTGTTTTGGGACCAGTAAAAATTCATACGTAATCTGCTCCTAACAACGGGTCCGTGTTAAATAAACTGGTCAGACTGAATTTGAACCAACCTGTAGGACTTGGCAAGTCGGCTGGGCGACTGTTTGGGCGAGGACACCCTCTGTAGCGTGGCGTAACTGGGCATGTCAGAGGAGGCTGATCCCAGGCGCTGCAGCTTGGTAGGGGATCCCACCGCCTGCAGAGGGGAGCTCACGCGCTGTAATAGAGGAGTTGTACTTCATTAAAGAGGAATGTCACTCACTTTAAATATTCATCTACTCTTCTTGTTCATATCATTATTTTCAGAGAGATGAACAACTCCCCCCGGAGCTGGAAAACCAGAGAGCAGAGACTCTAATCTGTGATAACATCCTGATGAGGAGGCTTGGAGTTATCAGACCAAACATGAAGGGATGACTCTGAACTTTTAGAACTAAATGAACACGAAATCCGAGCAATGGGCCGCCAAATGGAACTCCCACAGAATTCCAAAGACGCATTTTCATTTTGCTCCGACTAGGAAAATACATTGAAGAAATATTTTTTTAAAAAAAGGTCTTGCGGGTTCAGAGCTAAAGGTACAATTTCACACACTCCATTAACTTAAATGAGCGCAGTCATGATGTGCTGAAGTGAGGACACTGAGGATGCAGCATCTGTAAATCTGTTTAAATTAATCCAAAGGCATGATTAACACGGTGTTCTTTAAATCTTAAACTCCAAAACCAGAATTCATCGCAGTGCAGCAAAAGAAGCAATAAAAGTGTAAATCATCACTTTGCAGAGGCCAGAATTTAATACAGGTTTGGTGCATTGTGGCTGCACTGCTGACCGACCCTACAAGAGAAACTGCTCCCAGATCTCATAAACCCTATTGTACTAATTGCAAGAAAGATGCAGGATAAGGTATTTCTTCTATTGCTGGCACTATAGCAGTAATGTCCTTGGATGAGGAGTTTCACAGTACACGGACATAAAATAGACAGAAAGTAGATCGTTATCAACAACAGCACTGTATTTTTTTTTAACAAAAAACACAGTTAAACACGGTTTATAATTACATTATTAATTATTCATCTGTATAATTAACAAGATCAATATCTTTTTAACTAAAAAACAGACAAATCTTCTATCTACTCCTTAACTGGATTTTTTATACTGATCTGTATAATTGTTGAGAATGTTTTTTAAAAGCATGGCCACAATTCTTTGATTTACTTTGTTCCTGGCTGGAATGTAGGCTGCAGCACAGCAAAGTGGGTAAAAACATCAATAAACAGAATTTTAACAGACAGAAAAGGAAAGCATTTATATGCGTAGCCTACTCAGCCATGGTACAGTCACAAAAATCTATAGAAAATGACCACAAAATCAAGGGAAATGATGAAGTAAACACAATCTCATAAAGTCTGCAGTATCAGCTGGCAGGACGCTCTGCTTCTGTAACGCCTCACAGACGCTCCTGGTGGGATATAGAGCTGTGTGGAGGATGGAGCAAAACAGCGCCGCAGACGTCCCCCAAGGACAAACCAGGTATATTTTTTGCCTTAACCTAACCACAACCGATCAACAACTTAAACAAAGTGTTACAATGAGTTTCACCAGGGAGACAGCTGTGTGTCATATACAGATGTTAAAGGGTGCATCTGATGGAGAAAAAAAAGGCATCAGTATGCACATATGAGGGACATGGACATGCGTGGGCATTTGACAACCTGGGATGAAAATACAATCCTGCAGTTGATGATTGTCTTGAGTTAGCCATGACTGCTATGTTACATTTGGATGCTGCCGGAGAATTCTGTACTGTGGGACTTGCATGTACTGTTCGCTAATAATGGATTTACATGGATTTACTTTTAGGCTCAGGAGACAAGGAAAAAAAGGTTTACACACATGCATTTTGGCATGGTGGGGGCTACTTTGTAGTATTCTTTAAGGAATATGTTACCAAAAGTCTATTTAATGGCCACTGCAATTGGGTTAGGGAAGTGAAAATTAGATTGCAGAGGATGGCAGCTGTGTGGTTACATTCACCACACCCGAAGACTCGTCTCACCAGCTTCTTTCTGTTTTATCATCAGAATTGTACGTAATTTAATCAATATATGAGTAACTGAAGGTGAATAAAGCAAGCTGTTGGAGCGAGCTAGCTTTAACTGACAGTTAGTAAGCTTGTTAGCTAAGACCCTGCACACAGTCTATGCAAGAGATGTATTTGTGCCTGCCTTACAACCACCACAGCTGTTTTGCTCAATGTGAAGTAATTCTTGAAATAAATTGGCAGGATTTGGCAGTTTTTAAATTCTGGTGTAACCAAACCTTTATGATGGTTTCCATCTGCAATCCAACTTCACCACTTCAGCGAGCTCAACTTCTCTGGCTTTAGTCAACAATATGTTCCAATCACAATAAACCATTTACACTACTGTTATGTAACACTGAATCTTTGCTGGAAGTTTTGTTTTCAGCAGTTACATCTGCAAACTGGTTTACTGAGCACACGGATAAACAGAGAAATTGTTTGTTTTGCAGAAGTTTGAGATGTTTCTATGCATTTTTCCTATCCATGGTTTGCTGCTAATCTGAGCTGATGCCAGCTAGGATTCATAGTTCCTATCTTACGGTACAAACTTCACAGAGCCACCATTCGGGCCCACAGGTTGCATATTTGATACTAGGGAGTCTTTGTAAAGCATTCCCTCATTTTACAAGTACTGATACCAACACAACAGGCCCACAGTACTTTGGTCCCATTAGTGCGTGGCAGGGTTATAGAAGTGTTAGGAATTCTTCCAGTACCGGCGACTGAGAGGGGAAAACATCCATCAGACAACAACAGAGGCATCACAGTAATCTCTTCAGGGATTTGTACCTGTGCAGGCAAAGTGGCGCAGGAGTAATACATGGATGGTCCGGCAGGTGCAGATCCGCCCTCAGTGGGCATGTGGAAGGCGCTGCCATGGGCCTGCTGGGCAAATGAGTCTCTCTGGGACTGGGAGGGAGAGTCGGTGCCCGTTAAGTGGGCTGCTGCGCGGCTGGATGTCACCTACAGAGGGCAGAGGGTGGAGAAAGATGTGGAGAGGGGATGAAAAGCAGGAAAAGACGGGCAGAGATGTAAATGAAGGAACATAGGGGGAGAAGGAGAGAGGAGGGGGAGAAACAAAAAGATGGGCAAAGAAATGAGGGGTGAGAAAGAATGAGAATAAACAGGAGAAAGTGTGGGGAAGCAGAGGGGTGGGAAAAGACGGTAATGAAGGAGGGAACAAGGAAAAGTTAAAATTGAGGAAAAATAAACAAGGAAAGAGAAGCCTCCTGATTAATTAAACAAAAATGTGTGTGTGTGTGTGTGTGTGTGTGTGTGTGTGTGTGTGTGTGTGTGTGTGTGTGTGTGTACGTGCACCTGGTTGTAGCTGTGAACAGCCCCTCCAACCTGCCCGCTGCGGCCTGTGATTGATTCCCCAAGTGCCAGCCCTTGGTTACTATGGTAACCAGCTGCTGCATAGGCATCCTGGTGGTTGAGCTGCAAAGCGCTTTGGGACAGAAGTCCTTGTCCTGGTGGGGAAAAAGAAAAGAAAGAGAAATATTAACCCTTTGACACCTGAGCAAACTGACTCACTTTCTTTCAAACATACTGTAAAGGGGCAGTAAGCGACTTAAGAAGAAATGGCCCCAAAATAGCAAAAATAAATAAAAAAAAAAAAACGTAAAACGTACAAAAAAATGCCCAAAAAATTAGAAGGAAAAAAAATAAATAAAATAATAATAATAATAATAATAATAATAATAATGATAATAATAATAATGATAATAATAATAATAATAATAATAATAATAATAATAATAATAATAATAATAATAATAATAATAATAATAATAATTTTAAATATATATTGATGATCATTATAAATATATTTTTTTGGACATTTTCCCTATCTTTTAAAAAAACAATAATTTTCAAAGTTACAAATTTCTTTCAATTTACGGAACATTTCAAGTTGCTCATTGCTTTCCCCCCATTATTCAAATGAAAGCAAACTGATTTGCTCAGATTTCTAAAGTTTAAATGATGATTAAACATGTGCGTCTCAATACATGAAAAGTGATGTCGATCCAGGTTTTAAAGGGTTAAGGAAGTACTGTATTTAAGGGCAATGATCAGTCAGAAATAGAAATACTTGCTAGATACAAGCGCTGCATTTTAATGTAAATTCAAAAGACAAGAGAAATTTTGGTTTGGGGGCGAAGGAGATGTCAAGTGAGGTTATGTATTAACTTTTTGATCCCTGTCAAAAGCCACCTTAAGACTTGCTTTCACCTCTGCTAAGCTGCTTTTATGTAACCGTTTTCGGACGACTTTTACTCCTGCAACTGTCGGTCTTTGTGTAAAGATTTATTCTGTTCATGGCCTTGAAGGCGTTTTGTAACCCAGTTTACATCCCACATATTATACAATGTATTTCTTTTTTTATGGGAAAAGAATGAATGTGAATACAACAAATATAACTGCCTTGGTTTGCATCAGACCTTGAAATGAAGTGAAGAAAAGTGAAGAGAAGAAACAGAGGACTGAGAGCTGAAATAGAATAAAATAAGATGCCTTGTCCTCCTTTCTTGAGACACCCATTTGCTTTTTACTCACTGTGTTATTCCAGCTTTTCTCCACTATTTTCTCTCATGCTCTGTGACCCTTAAATCTCACTCTGTTCTGACCTCCATTTAAAATACACTTCTTCTGTCTTCCTTTCTCACCATCTCTGTCTCTATCACTTCCTTTGCTGCTCTCTCCTTCCTGTCCTCCTCTTTCCCCACTCCATGTTTCTCTGTATTATTCAGCAGGAGGAGCAGAGTGACTTCAAAGTGTTAGAATGAGGCTAATAACACACAAACTCACTCACCCACCTATTCAAAGAATCACATATGTCTGTTACAAGTGTGATTAGTGTGAAGTTATAATTATTGGGAAAAAAAGCTTTCTTGCCAGGAGTTAGGTAAGAGGATCAGTATCAAATATATCATATCATACGTATGAAGCTGCAGCTGGGACATGATTAGCTTAGTTTAGCATAAAGACTGGAAGTAGCTAAGAAAAGAAAGCCAATCTGATACACTTCTAAGTTCAAAAAGAAGCATTTAAAGGTCACTGTGTAAAGAAAAAATTTCCAAGTCTATAGCTACATTACCCATTCATGACAACCGTATGGGGGTACATTTTTATAAAACTCGCCCGTTTACATTTTATTATGGTGTAAAGTTTATTAAGGGCTGGGCCGCCTTACAGGACAGGGTCTCTGCTGATACTGTCCTCAGCCTCTCATTTAGATCAAACCCTCGTCCTCACAGCACAAGCCTCTCGTCCAAATATGGTCACTTTTGTCTCCAAAAAAAAAAAAAAAACAAGATGGCAAAAGCCGAAACGCCAATATGTTCTTATTCCAAGTCATCATATGTTGACATTTTGCTGTGGACTTTCATGTCTACATATTACGTTTTAGGCATTCTTCTGCATCTGCGGTTTAAGTCTAACATTGCAGGTGTTAACACTGTTGTAGCTGATATTTCTGATTACCCTACGTGCCCTGATCCACTGAGCAATTTTCACCAAATATCTCTTCCTGAGCTAAATGATATTGTATCTCAAATGTGTTTATCTTCATGCCCTCTTGACTTCTTGCCCAACTCACTCCTGAAAGGTTATGGGTGCCATCGGCCCTAGTTGACTCCAAATTTTTAATTGTTAACTTATTTCTGTTTGTGTCCCTAATCATTTTAAACAAGCCATCATTCAGCCTTTGTTAAAAACGACTAAACTTGATAATTCTGTTCAAAAAAAATATAGGCCCATCTCTAAACTCCCTTCCTCATCAAAAGTCATTGAAAGAGTAGTACTGACCCAACTCTTAACTGTGTTAAATAATAACATTTTTGATAAATTCTAGTCTTGCTTTCGCAAACAACATAGCACTGAAACTGCTCTCCTAAGGGTCACTAATGACTTACTGCTGGCTGCTGATACTGGGAAATGCTCCACTTTAGTCCTTCTTGACCTCAGCACTGTGTCTGACAAAGCTGACAATAAACTTCTTATTAATACATTAAATCGTTGTGTGGGTATTACTGGAGCTGCTCTAAAGTCGTTTGAATCATATCTTTCAAAGAGACAATTTTCACTGTCCATTGGTAAATTTGTGTTGTCTTCAGCTACACTGACATGTGGGGTGCCACAAGGTTCCATTCTTGGTCCAATTTTATTTTCCCTTTATATGCTTCCCTTAGGACACCTTATCAGCCAATTCAATGCGGTATCTTACCACTGTTATGCTGATGCCACACAAATATACTTGTCATTTAAGCCAGATGATGTTTGCAGTCTCAACACATTACTGGAATACCTTACTTCAATCAAGGAATGGATGACTTGCAATTTCCTGCAACACAAATCAGACTCAGGTAATCATTTTTGTCCCTCACCACCTAGCATGCAAATTAAAACAGCTTATCGCTCCACTGGCAAATAATGTAAAATCTACAGTGAGAAATCTTGGCATCATATTTGACTCCCAGCTCAACTTTGAACCATATGTCAATTATCTTATTCAATCCTGCTACTTCCATCTCAGAAATATTGCAAAAATCAAATCAGGTGTGTCCTCTCCACCTTGAAAGGCTTATTCATGCTTTTGTGTTTTCACATCTTGACTGGTGCAATGCATTATTTACATGTCTTAGCAAAACAATACTGGCTCAGCTTCAACTTGTGCAAAATGCTGCTGCTCGAATTTTAACTGGAACAACTCGTGGGTCACACATCACTCCAATTCTTGCCTCCCTCCATTGGCTACCTGTTACTTTTAGAATTGATTTTAAGATTCTTTTAATAGCTTTTAAGGCCCAACACGGTTAAGCCCCAAGCTATATATCCCAACTCTCTGGAACTCTCCCTACCCTCTGGAACTCTGCCCGAGGAGATTAGGCACTCCAACACACTGCCTACTTTTAAATATTGCTTAAAACAGATTTTTATAGGAAAGCCTTTTATTCCAGTGACTGATTAGCACATTTGTAATATGGACATTTTTGTGTTTTTGTCCTTTACACTTTTTTTTCAGAGCCCATAACATTGTTTTATTTATTGTATTTGTATATTTCTTTGTATACTCTTTGCACTTTTTGAAGCACTTTGTAACATTGTTTAGATAAGTGCTATACAAATAAAGCTTATTATTATTATTATTATTATTATTATTATTATTATTATTATTATTATTATTATTATTATTATTATGTTCCAGCATACCATGATGTCAACAAATGCACATGGTGGGATGATGTGGTTACGTTCAGCCAAAACAACCAACGCCAAGATGAATGCATATGTTAGTACAGATGGTTAGAATTAGGGGAAGGAGGCACATAGTAAAGTGAAGAAAAACAGCATTACATTCAGACAGGAAACAAACACCTGACTCCTGAATGAAAGTCCTGGGTTTGTTGGACCCATTCTCTGCCCCTCTCACCCACCCTATAGGCACCCTTGCACTTACTGACGCAACAGATTTTTGGCATTGTGATCTTATACCAAAAGCACTATGAAAGCGCTAGTATTTTATGTGTTTGGAATGAGACTGAAGTTGGAAATGCTGAATATGAAGCTTCAAAAGTAGAATCCCTGTAGCTAGGTACATTATTTATACAGTCTATGGTCTGGTCTTCTAGGGCTTCAGACACATTTCCAGCTGCCTGAGAGGTGTCGGGCCTATCGCAAGCATTTATCCAATCTGGGCATGTTTGAGAATATGACTGTAAAGGGAGCATCATCAAGGCTTTTTTCAAAACAACCAAGTCGGCTGCAGCTGATGTGGAACTTTTGTTGAAGACGCGATCTCATCAGTGTTACACATACTGGATTAAGTGTGGCAATGTCTGGATAAGGATTTTGACAGTTGACAATTATTTTCAATGATTACTGGATTTGCTATGACTGGCAAATGTATCAGCACAAGACGTCAATAGACGGAGGCTTCATCTTTGCCAAACTTTGACATGAAAATTCACATTAAATGCAAACTGTCGTGACAGCGCCAAATGATTTTTTGGGAACAGAGAACTGGAGGGTCAAAATTAAAGAAAGCAACAAATAAACTGTGCCTGACATTCAGATTTGTTTTTAGCCTGCTCTGACAGAGCACTACTTTACAAAAGAGGGAGTAGTGTCTCTAACAACCAATTTCCAATCACCTATGTAATATATCACACAAGTCATATAAGATAGCAAGCTATGATTGGTCAAGGTTCAACATATAGTTTGTTGTATAGAGTAACAACATCCTTCAACGTGCCTTTAAAGACCTGCTACACTGATAATCAAGTTTTTAACTTTGCTAACATGTTCATGTTTTTAAATGCTACAAGGCTTTTCATGAGCAGAACAAGCAGTCAACACCAGTGCTAAGAATGTCCACCTTAGAACTGCAGTGTACCAACGACAGTCACTTAAACACGGATTCAGACTTCCAGGTTTCATACATCGCACATTTGTGGAAACAATCTCATCACCATGCAGGGTATCAAAGGAGAAGCCAGGTGTAGGTACGTAATCAGTGTTTTGCAGGCTAAGTTTCATTCAAGTTTCATTTTCACTTGAACTTGTCAGAGTTGGCATTTAGGAGCAAGGTTTCGAAAATGTTATTAGTGGTTTGAAACGTAGTCAAGCTGAAGGCTCACAATGTCTATTTCTGTTGTGTTTCTAAAGTAGTGTACGAAGAGCAAACACCTACCCAAATAAAAAATACCAGAAAATCCGAATATTTGGGTCCAGCCCTAGTGTCTACTAACATCTAAGCAAAGGCAAGACAGGATATTTTAAAAATTTTCAAGTTTTTTAAAAATTCTAAACTCAAAAGATGTAATTTTGAGGAACAGAGATGAGATTCTGTGGGTTAAATCAATGACAGGAGAGCAACTTTAAAACTGAATGGAAATAAACAACCAGTATTTATCTCACTTTGGGAAAATAAAACAAACAAAGAAACACAAACTTTTCCTTTAGAGGTACATTTATAATACTTTTTTTTCTCATTTTGTGAAACATTAGCAATGAGTGAGATTAAGTCCTGGCTCATTACACATCCTCTACACTTTGTAATGTCATCTGTAGTAAAAATTCAAGTGTGAGAATCACTGATACACTGCTGTCTAACACCTTCCAGTGGAGCTGTTTTTTTTTATTACCACAACTCTGCTACTTCCACATTTGGGCTTCCGTCCAAAATCTACCAAAGGTCTGTCGGCCAGACTCCAGCTGGCCAATCATAAAGCGAGCTACCATTGAGCGAGCAGCTGGTCAGCCATCAAATCAGCCAGTCAGTCAATGGTAACTTTTCAGTTTATGAATCAAATGAACTCATTTTTAATTAAACGTCTTTTATGCCTCAGAGTGGACGCGTGGAAGTGGATTAATTAAGTTTCTCTGGTCACACTGTCAGTTTGTGATAATGTATATAATGTTATGAATGACACCGTAACTGAATAACAGTAGAGGATGGCTAGGACGACACACGCATGCATGCACGCACACACGCACGCACACACACACACACACACACACACACAGCCAAAGCATAATGTGATAAAATGCTTCATTGCTAATTTTACACACAGCCTCCTTCATGTTTCTGACGCATTTGCAGTCAGCTGATTTGCACATGGATCATTTGATTTCTTGTATAAACATGCAAACACGCATAGACTGTGACGCATAACGCAAACGCAGGCCATATGTGCATGCATGTAACACAATGACAAGGCATTTATAGAATGTTTTGTAGCCTGTAAACTGTGAGTTTGCATGGATGGCCCATAAAGTTTGAATTTAATTGAATCATTTGAAGAGGACAGGATGGCTGCATCTCTCCCCTCCTCCATCCCTCTTATTGAAATCCTGTAAAATGTTTGATGCACCCCTTGATTCATTTGGTGATGATAGCAATGATTCGCCTCATCAAAGACTTTAATTACAGAGCTCATTTTTCCTCAAAATGTTACTTAAAGAGGTATTCCACTGCTTAAAGATGAAAGTTAAAACTAGGCTTTCTCTGCAGTGCATAAATACTTTTGAAATTGGTGCTTCATGACCAGAGAAATCAGAGAAAAAGAACGCTTTTGCTCAAGAGGTAGAGAACATAAAACTACCAAACTACCAGAGTACACAGTGCCACACCAGTCCAATAAACGCACCCACATAACATGGACTTGTGTTTCTGAAAACATCTGATCTGAGGTAAAAAATATGGAACTCAGTAACAGAATCTTGATTTATATTTGATCAGCGCTGCTTAGTTTTACTGTTTGATCTCCATTTTTTGGGCCTCCGTTTTCACTGTGCAGGTAGCAGTATGACGCCCACTTTGTGTTCAAAAACACTCACTAATACAGCTTAACACGACACTAAAATGTGTCACTGAGAACATTTTATGTGAGAAATAGGCAGTGAAGTAATAGAATAATGGTTAATATTCAATCAGCACTGTTTAATTTTACTGTTTGATTGGATTTTGTCCGAGTTTAAAAGAGAGATGCCTTTGTTGCCTAATCCTAACCGTGTGCTATTGTTGACATCCCAACGTCAATTGCTACATGCCTTCATTGCCTAGACATGAACACATGCTTTTGTATCATAATCCCACCATGTGCTTTTGTAGACTTCCCGGAATGTCAACAGAAGACACAGAAGGATACTTAAGTGTAATATGTAGACGCAGAAGTCCATTGACAAAGTGGCAATATAAGATGACTTGGGATGAGAACGTGTTGGTTTTTGCCTTAATTTGCATCATCCAGCAGAGTTTCACCAGGGGACTGAGCTCATATCAGCACTGAGAAGATAGCGAGAATTTACCACATACTACCCACATTATTTGGATAATAAACTGGTTGAAAATCAGTGAAGTATCCCTTTAAGACAGTGACACATGAATGTTCTCCTGCCACATGTCTAAAAACTCACTGCACTGGAAAATAACTTTAGTGCATTATATCAGCCTCTAAATAGACCTATAAATTACTCGCGCTCTGCATTTGTACTCTCAAAGGAGTTCTTGAACTGTCCTCCATCAACAGTGGCAGTCCTTTTAATCTCCATTGATGTCACTTTTTTGCCAGCAGTCTAAGAATCAAAGTTATGAAAGACGAGCAGAAACTTTTCTTGTTTGTTGATGATTCAATGAGAGAGAATGAGAAAACGTAGTGTGCCAGCGGTCAGTATCAACTGCATGGGAGAGATAAAGTCAGCAGCTAAAGGCAAACGGAGTCACTCTGGATAAGCGTGTCAGAGAATAAAGCCGACCAAAGTGAAAAGTCACTTAGAAGTACGACGAGAGGCTCCTGTAGGCAGTGAAGCTGGTGATTGTGCATTATTTAAAATGTGATATTAAGCTAAGGGTGTTGAGCAAGTTTACTAGGTCAGGGCCTCCATGTCCAATATAGGCTCATCTTGAGTGAGTATACAAAAGCACATAATGCAATGGACATATTTCCACTCTACAGATGGATTCAGACACTGTCCCACATGTGCACACAGACCCAGATGTGTGCACAAAGCCAGGGGATGTTTTCCACAGTTTTTGTTTGCCACTTTGGGTGTGTTTCATGTGGGTAGTGGAGCCTTTGGGGAAGCGAAGGGGGCTCATAAATATATTATAACTCAGATGGCAAACACCGAAGGCTCCACTGAATCCATCTGAGGTGAGAGAGTGAGGGGATAAGTGTGTGTAGGAAGAGACAGGGGCGTAATAGAAGGGCAGTAATGGCCGTGAGAGGGTCTCTGCCTGTGCATTGTCATTTATTTTCAGACACACACAAACACACACATCTCACACATCCTTGCTCCGTCATTGTACCTGCATTTACATGCATGTACATTGTCCTGGATGACCTCATTACTCTCTCCTTCCATCATGAACACACACACACACACACACACACACACACACACATAAAAAAGTTGTTGAGTGTCTTTTCTTCCACATCATGACCAGCGTTCTCTATTGACACATTTTAATATTTCATCCGTTTGTCTATTTTTAGATACCCATTGGAGGCAGTTTAAAGCACACACACACACACACACACACAGACACACACACACTCACAAATAAAACTGCATGCAGAGTCCTAAATAGCTGCGTGCAACATAGTCACACACACTCACACAGATTAACATGCACACTAGCGGGCATCGCCAGCATGAAGCGTGAAGACACTCGGTGTACTCAGTTGCTGTGTCACACTAATCTGCTCAGCAGCTTGAGCAAAGGAGTGGATTCTGCTGCTGCGGCTGTGTATGTGTGTGTATGTGCATGTAAGTGTGAGTGTGTTGCAGGTATGTGTTACATGGCTTCTTTTCATACTTGCTTTTCATACATGCTTATACAATTTGGATGTGTGTTAAGTCCATACGTTTGTGTGCTGAAGCTATGGCTTCATGCACACCAATATTGCCAAAAAGTTCACCACTTCTAGCAAACTCTGAAAAATCTTATTTTGATGCAAACAGAAAAACAACCCAAAATGACAAGCAGCTCCAGCTGTTCAACTTCTTCATATTTTGGGGTGACTGACATGCTATGGCACGTTAATCTGAGTATGCGCGGTTACATGTAGACGGGGTCGTTACTGGAATATTCTTTAGCATTTGACATGTAAACTGCTATTTTGCACATGTAAGCATACTTCATTTGAGACAGTGACAGACAAATTTATGCTTCCTAATTCCAGCTAGAACTGTCAATTTCTTTCATTTGAAATAATAAAATTCATTGACCGATCTTATTGACTGTGGTTAGCTAGCTAAATAAGCTAATGCTAGCCTCCATAAGTTTGTGGTAAATATCGTCTCTGGTTGATTTTTAAAGGTCCCATAATAAAAGGGTCATTTTTCCACATCTTTTTTTAAAACTATAAAGCAGGTACAGGCATTTACAAATGCTGCAAGTGGATGCTATGTTCGTAAACTTAAATTTCCTTAACATAGCCTATAACCCCACAAACGAGTCAATGACATGCACCTTGGCCTTGGACACTTTGTTACTAGGCCTTCTGCACAAAGGTAATAAGCTAGTTAGCTAGATATGCTAATGACTGCAGTTTATATTTAATCCTCATACTTTTTGTTTTGGATTTGGAATGGCTATAAACAGCCACCACCCCAGACAGGTCCAATGTCAAGGATTTAGAGGCATCTATTGCTAGAAAAGTTATTATCATAACTTTGTTATGAATTGTCACCTTAGAATGGTCTATCTGGCATTTTTTGTCAAAATTGAGTTATTTATATATTCTTAATCTGTTACAACTTATAAACATTATGTGAGGTGTTTTTTATTTATAATATATAACATATAACTTTGTATTTAGAATAGAAAAAGGTCCATATCATTTTTTACTATTTGGAATGCAAAACTTTGAAGCTCATTATTTCAAAACTGCTCTGAACGCAAATAGAAACCTTGTAATTTTAAGGTGGCAAAATATTCAAAAAAATATAATGATTTGCAGTTTTATTACCTTAGAATGAGTCATTTCGCTCTACCTACCTTTAATACATACACATTGCACACCACAACATTTGGAAATCCAACGCTGTGCCTAGTTATGGTTGCTAAGATATGATTGAACGGTCAATGTTTAGGGGTGTGGCTTAGCAGAGAATAATTTAAAACTACATTTTTCTGCTCTCTTCCTAATATTCCTCCGTCTCTCTCCGTCTGTTTCTTTCTTGGACATTTGTTCTTTTTTTTTGACTAGTCGGGCGGTCAGTTACATAACTGTTATTTCAACATCAAACAAAATTACTATTCCTGCTTCTACGTGTGTGTGTGTGTGTGTGTGTGTGTGAGAGAGAGAGAGAGAGTGCATAAACTGTCTATGCATGCAGGTCTGTACACTTCTGTGTTTTTCTTCATGCCTGATGATGATTCAAGTCTCATGTGTGATTATATATGCATGCCTGTCTATGTGTGCACATTAAGGGCTTATGTGTCTGTGCTGTATAATTACGTATGTGTGTGTGTGTGTGTGTGTGTGTGTGTGTGTGTGTGTGCATGTGCCTCCCCTATCTGCACTGTGAACAGCAGGCCAGCTGACACCTTGGTGAGGTTGGATTAGCATATCAAACTACTGGCACGACTCCGCATGTCTCCTGACAGCTACCTCTCTCCCATGGGGTCGCCTATACAACAGACATGGGTATCATCCCTGGGACCCAGTGAAAAAAGATGAGAGTGGAGCAGAGAGGCACGGGGAGTTGTTCATAATCTCACCCAGAGCCCTTATAAACAACTGCTCTGCCCTCTTAAACACCGTGAAACGCTCTAATTCGAGTAATTATTTCACTTTGAGCTTTTTAAAACTGTACTGATCAAGACACATATGAACAATGGATCTAATGACCATACAGCTGTTCTTTTAAGCTCTACAGTGACTTTTAGCAACTGTTTTGATTTTTTTGGCTCGCAGCTTTACTATTTTTATTCACTCTTACTACTTATCAGTCTTGTTTCACCTGACAGCTGTTTTCAATAAAACCCTACCTGCACAGCAACAACTGGCAGACAAAATTAAAAACTAGCGGGTGAACATAGTGGAGCATTTAGCTGTTAAAGAGCCAAAAATTTCCTTCAAAGGTTAGTGGAGACTAAAAGAGAACATGGAAAGTAAACATTGGACTCATAGTTATTGGGCGGACAAAGACATGATGGAATGAATGCCAAAGTTGCTCGAAGTCTGCTGGATGCGTTGCTAAAACTTGTGGTGTGCCATGGGAACTTTACAAGGTAATAATGTGTCCTTGTTATTTTTACAGTTTTTGCGCTGCCATCAAGTGGCCAAAATCAGTTACTGTAGGTTTAAGGTGATACAAAACTTGAATTAATATCCTGGGCTTTTAATTGTTTTAATAGCTAAACTCAACTGGTATAGATGGTATTTTGGACAAGCATCTACTGTATATGGGACAGAACGGTGCAGAAAGACAAAATCAATCTGTCAGTCAAATTGAGGTTGTTGTGTGACAAACAAAGTAAGCAGGCTGTGAGCAATTGACTTTACATGAGGATATTCACAACTTGGATGTATTTCTTCTTTGAACTGTGGACTGTTACAGACTAAATTAATACAAATAATTGAGAAATAGACACATATTCTGAATTTATGACTTTAAAAGTAGATGGTCACCACTATTTTTCATCAAATGATGTTACATACATACTTAAAGTGACATATGTTAACTCTAGGAAAATGAAGGTAGGTTAGTGTTAGGAAAAGAAACACGGTGATGACAAACTTTAAAATAACTCAAAGTCTTTGGTTTCGCACTGAACACAAGTCTCCTGGGTGAAAGTCCTGTTCTGTTTGACCCTTCCACCATGCTTCCAAGCTGCCACTTAACATGTATTTTTTTTTTATCTTTATACTATTTCCTTCTGTTCTCTTCACTGCATTGGGCATGTGATTGCAGCCTTCCCCATTTGGGATATACATAAATTACTGGCTCATGGTTACCTGGGGTTATACACAAATTGTGGTCTATTACAGTATAAACTAAGCTGAGTTTTGCTTTTGTATTGTTGACTGCTCGTTCAGACTTAAATCCAGCTTTTCAAAATTTGTGCATTTGGTCAGAACCTGGGAGACATCCAGTGGAGCACATAAAAGTATGATTTATTCATTTAAAGATTTAAAGAGTGTCTGGTGTAAACTTCTGTCTGTAGTTAGTATGGGCAAAAATATTCACCATTGGTGAAAAGATTAAGAGAAATGAAATCTCATCGACAGAAAATCAAAAAAAAAGATGCATTCATGCTTGACACGCTGACAGACTAGGGGGATGGATCACCACTCTTATGCCTAATACTTCTGGTTAAAATTATTTCAGATTGTCAAGTAGAACTTTTAAAAAATCTGATGAAATCTAATGAAAGAAAACCTCTTATTCAGCCTTTGGGTAGAACATGCTAATTAGAGTAAGTACTTGAGTGAAAAACTTTATCTCACAGGCATGATTAAATTTAAAAAAGGCCTTAATTGTCTTCTTTTGGTATTTATTCAAGGGAGGACTGAGCACACTTTTTTATGCTATATTGCTCACTAGTGTCACAGTGCAGGCTGTTTTCTTGAGCAGCAGTGTGAATTCACACATATTCAACAGGTTAATCAGCCAAAACCTGGAGGCTCCAGCTCTGTAGAATATCAATCCTTACTGCTCTCTGATTGCATTTCACCTATTCTCTGCTACGCTATCCTTCTCGGCTGTCCCGGCAAAGAAAACTATCAAGAGATTTTTTTCTCCCATTCTCCTTTAAAGAAAACCCTCTTAATCATAATATTGGTCTTACTGTCTCCTGTAACAGTGTCCTGCGAGTCCAAGATGCCTGATTCCTGGAGCGATCGGATGCAGGAGTCCACTAGCTCCAGGCCTGTCGTCAGCTCCTCCTCTATATCTTTCTGCCCATCTATATGCACACAAACAAGATAGGAAGAAACAAAACGGGTTAAAACAACTTACCCATTCACCCATCATACCCACAGACTCATCATACCCTGTATACACAGTAGACTATTTATTTTATTGTTGCCTGGCGCACCAGATACCAAAGAGGGATGATGGGATTCTCCCCAGCCCCATCTCTGCAATATCAATAGAATATGTGCTGTGTAAACACTATATCAAATGAAATAATAAAAAGTCTTAAACATTTGAGGCTATTATTAAAAACGTGGAAAGCTAACACTTCTCTCTATCCATTCATATGCAGATATTCCCTGTGTTTTGAATATCTGTGGACATGCAGGCAAAAAAAGGCAAAATAATTTCAAGTTGATTCAAACTTTGTGGGTTTTTTTTAATCTCAAAAAACTGTCTCAGAACATGGATAGCAACACCAAATGCCAAATGCATCTAGTTATAGCATGTCTGAGTTAGGATAACTTATTTAACAGGATAGCGCAGGAATGACCTGCCCTACTCTCCCTATGGGGGGGGGTTGGTACTTGTTGCCTTTATTGGTTGGATTGGTTAGGTTTAGGCATGAGGTGTGGGATTATTAGAGCTAGAGTAAGAATATCAGGGTGAGCCAATCAGAGGCAGAGGAAAGGTTAAGGTTAAGGTTAAGGTTAGGGTTAGGGTCCTTGACCCTTTAAGGGAGAAACAGTTACAAATAATGAATAAATATATGGCATACTAGCATACTACTAGAGTCACAGTGACATTGCTGTAAATATGTAAATAGAGAGCAAAACAGCAAACAGTTTGCACCTTAAAGAAGGGACTAAGAAGGGTTTCAGGGTTAAGTTTATGCAACAAGAACTACTTGTTTAGGGTTAGGAAAAGATTGTGGCTAACTGACGAAACAAAACAGCTTGATGTCGACTTTTGGTTTCACACAGGACACACTCACTGGTCCCTGGTTTAAAGTTCTGTGCTTCTTGGATCAATCCACCTCTCCTTAATCTAAGCATACCTTTGAGCTCCGTATACTGCATCTGTTGTTCTAAATGTCTAATAATGACAGATGGGTTTACATTGGAGTTGGTTGAAAACCTGGAGCATCTCATACAGACACTAAGAGACACTGTCTAAGTGGCTTATATCAAGGCCCTGGGGAGTGAGACCAAGCTGTGATATTGCAGGTTTTCCCACACATTCATTTATTTGTAGTGGCCTGCCACAATTAAAACATTTTTTGGAGCTGGACTTATCATTAGGAGCAGTGTTGAAATATATTTATCATTTGGTTAGTGATTTCTCCACACTTTCACAGTGTACTCTGGGCACAGATGGAGCAGCAGAACAACGGGTTTATTAAAAGTGAAACTTCACTGTTCATTCTGCTGGGTCTTAAGGTTTGCTCTTATCCTTTGATCTGATCAGATTAGCTCTGAATGCATCGAAAGATCAATTCTCCACCCCAGAAAATTACAAATTGCTGCTGATGAAAATAACTCCACCTGGGCTATGTTCAAGGAACCACAAAAAACTCAAAATTTGGAGAGGAGACAAAAAGTGATACAAAGGGACACACATTAATAACATTAAAAAACCAACCATCCCACCCCCCAAAACAAATTGTTTTAATTAACCGGAAACTAAACAATGCGTTAACCCTACAGAGATTCAAAAAGCCTTTTTCTCCACTTCTTATTATCCTTCCACATCCTGAACATCAAAATACAATTTCACCATAACCATGTAAGATAAAATTAATTTTCATTCAGCTGCTGATTATTAGCTAAGGAAGTGGCCTCACTCATGTCTCATCACAAAGTTGTGTGTAGGGATAAACCTCGGGGTCAAGGTTAACTGATAATCCGGCAACAAATATTGGGAATGGTTGGATCTAGGTCCATCAGGCGCCGCCTTGTACTTAGATACCCGGCCGTTTGTCTGTCAGAGAGAGGCTGATAACATGCCCGGTGTCTTCAAGTTAGAGAGTGCTGCCAAGGGGGATAAAACTTACAAATGAGTCTGAGGAGCAACATTAATCTCTTACTGAGCGAGAGATGGTAATAGTGGGGGCCTTTTGAGTGGATTTAGGAGGCTGATTTTATTGACTTGGACTGACGCAATTGCAGACGGATGATATTGATGCTGTTGGTGAAACATTTCCAGTGCTGTTTGCAGCCTTACGCTGGATTTACCCCCACCCTCACACACACATGCAAAGCCCAAAACTCATTTTTAAACCTGCTTGATCCACAAGTGATGGGTTTTTAATGATTTGTGAGTGATGATGAGATCAAGAAGTCTGATTGGAGTGAGGGAGGCTTTTCCTTTTTTCGTGACGGAGTATATTTAGTCTCTCTGAGGCCTGAGCAACAGCTTCAGCACAACAGATGGATGAAAATGGCAGCGCTCAGTGAAAGCCTTCGGTTTGAAGCATTTTGACCACAAACCTTTAGTCCCCGCTTTGTTGGCAGAGGTCGCCAACCCTGCACTTAGGCAATCAATCTGCCCTCAAAACCCTATACACATCAACATGACTGACAAAGAGGCAGAGAGGGAGACCTGAGTGTCATGCATGGGCGGTGCTTTTCAACTAAAATGCTGTCAAGGAACTTGTCAAGCTCAGAGAGGTGTCTTCATTTGACTTTCAAATCATCTAAAGGCCTCACACCTATTGATTCTTGTTGTATCCTTTATGGAAAACACCTCCCATCTGGCTCTCCACACAAGTTAAACTAAATACTGAGAATTATTTGCAAACGTGTTTGACCTTTACTCAGCTGTCAGAGGGAGTGAGGGAATTTGTGAGACAGTTTTTTTTTTGTTGTTGGAGCAAGCTTTTTTTTATCTTGGTCTCACTGCAGAGTTTGATTGAGCATTTGAACTGCTGTAGCCACCGTAGTTATTGTACAGGCTTGCAATATATTGTTTGTGCATGATGGGGGGATTTTTTCTCAGTCAGCAATGTGCAGTGCTGGAATGCAAACAATAGAGCGCCAGCCAAAATGTACGATTTAAAAGCATTTAAGAGGAAATATTACCTTGGTTGTTCCAGCGGAATTTCTCATCTGCTGAGCTGCAAGAGACAAACGACACAAGGCAAATGGGGTTAGAAATATGAGCAACAACAATATTTTACATTAACTTTTGTTCTTGTTTGTTGGCACACTTGCACTGTAACAGCATTTTCATCAGCCTGGCATGCTACAAAACCGTCTGGTTTTACCTTGAAAACCCATTTTATAGTATTGTTACAAACAAGAATACATTGGAAAATACTGGGTTGAAGAGTTTTATATCACTGTATATCATCTTGTGAAACCTTTGACTGTTTTATATGTTTCAACTTCAGCTGAAGGATGACAAAAAATGTTTTGGGGTTTGGGAAAATTCTTGGGTACAGAGACCCTTATTAAAACCATTAAGATATATTGTGGCCAATGTAAAAACAAGGTTGTTGTCTTTAAGGATAACTACAGTATTTTTCAACCTGGACTCTATTTCCCCATGTTTTTGTGTCTAAGTGACTGATGGGGAAAAACAGTTTTCCAAATTGTTCTAGCATTGAGGGAGACCACTGCAGCCAGCTGTGGCAAATCAGGATGTCATGTAATACCTGTGGACAATTGAGCACTGTCAATTTCCATCCACTAAAAGTGCTTGATTTGGCCACTGACAGGCTCACATTGGTTTTTATAAGGGTCTGACGACATTATTTAAGGATCCCTACAGAGATAGACCGTGGTTTTTATGGAGTAAGACCCCTTTTTTAACCAGAAACAGACTCAAAGTTACCATCACCAAAGAGACCAGACTTAAAAAAAACGGTAATTTTAGTGCATGTAAACTTGGCATACTGTCACATTTAACTGGGCGAATTAAGGGTTTATTTCAACCAAACTCGAGCTGGTGATTGTTGGAACAGGGGAAAGACAAACCAAGATGGCTTTTGTGAGTTTTATTTTGTTTCTGTTGACTTTGACTGAAGTGGGTTTTACGATAATAACATTCTTTTTTAAAAACTTTTTTTTAAAAAAGTTGTTTAAGGCAACAATTATATGTTTGTTTGAATTTTCAATAAGTTATTCTTATTTTCGTTATTATTATAATTTTGGTATTAAAGATAAAACGCAAGTACTTCAAAAAACAACCATTTCTAACTGCTTTTTGATAACGTCATTGTTCACCACCTGTTTTTTTTGCCATCCTTATGCCTTTTGATTCATACCTATTGTTGTCTTTAACATGTCCAGATCCTGAAACACCCAGCTAGACTAGATTCTGACCCCCAAGTTCTGTATGCTGCTACTTTATTGACATTGATCAGCTGTTATACTGGGCCTTTGACTGAGGTACCTAAAACATGAATAAAACAATCATTGAGTTTCTAAATGATTCAACAACTGTCAATTACTGTCAAATGAAAGTATAACATTTTGATATTAAAGCACTCATTAACAAACTGCAACGAATATTGCCTACTTTTTGTAAGTGGAATCAATTGTGCTACTGTATTGTGCATAATTATCTTCTTGGATTACTGCCATATGCTGCAGTTTTCCATTTGTGCTTTGATATATTATTTAATATGATAACGGATGATAACAGAAACATCTGACTTGTTATGACCACTGCAAAGCTGAAGTTTTTATAGAGTCCCTAGCTCTCATTTAAAGGGACAGTTCACCCCAAAATGAAAAAAAAAAACATATATATTTTTCCTCTTACCTGTTGTGCTATTTCTCAGATGAGATAGTTTGGATGTGAGTTGGAGATATAATAGCGATGTCTGCCTCCTTTACAACATGATGGAAATAAATGGCACTCAGCCTAAACCAACATTTGTATGTGGGACGCATGTGGGTAGTAAATAGGTTGATAAATGGGCCCTATATTGGTTTGTCCAGGCTCCATAATGGCCCATGCCAATTGCCCACATAAAGGAGTTTAGCCAAATGGGCCCAAGATTAGATGCTTATAGGGGGCTGATACCCACTTGATACCCAGGTAGCTCAAGCATAACCCATTTTGGGCCCACTTGAATAAACCCATCCATGTGGTCAATTGGCATGGAGCCATCCATTATGGAACCCATGGACAATCCCATATAGAGCCCATTATTCAGCCCATTTACTACCCACGTAGGTCCCAGATACAAATGCTGGCTAGGAGAAGTGGTGATTAAAATTGAATAAAAACAACAAGTTCTATGGATTATCTTGAGTAACCACATCATTATTTCTGGAGAGGGACATTGCTGTTGAGTTTTTGGTGCTTTAAGCACCAAACAGCTGGCATCTCCAACATTCAGCAACTCACATCAAAACAAACTAGACTGATAAAAAGCACAACAGGAAAGAGGAATAAAAACATTTTTGATTTTGGGGTGAACCTCCCCTTTCAGGAAAAGAATGTAGGGCAAGGATACTGGGTACCGTTGACTTCAAATGTTTCATTGAAAACAAATCTACACTGTGAAGCAGAACTTTTCACAGGCTAAAGTTATATATTTAATAGTGGGTAAAGAGAAATGGCATCCTTCCAGCATAACCATGAATTGTTAATTGTTAGTCAGGGTGCTTCCTCCAGATGGAACTTCTCTGACATATGTTCAATACAGTTTACTGCTATAGATCCACATCTTTTATTATTCCTGGGCTGCAGGGTTTACCCCTCGCCCTGTGTAGAGAGGCGTTTTAATTTATATGTCTTTCAAATCATTTGTCAGGCGATGCACGGTTGTAAAAACTTCCTGATTGGATTTCGAAAAGAGCTAATAGCCCAGTCAGTTAGCCTTGTCAAGTTTCAGACTCCTTCTACATTCACTATAAATCCATGTCAGCAAGATTTACTGTAATGCAGCCTTATAGACTAGTAGGCTACAGTACAAACTATATATCAAATCTGCTGTCTGCAGGTTTGATGGCCTATTATTTTTTACCAGGTTAACCATCACACCACATCAGCTCAACTGGCCAAAGCTTCTAGCAGGAAAGTCAATACTAGTGAATTGACTCACCCTGCTACAATCCATGCCATATAATGATATAAGTTCACCGCAGGCACAATCCACTACAGATAAGCCATTGTCAATGAGTTTGGTAGATCAGTGCAGTTTGACCTATTTTACACACTGCATATATCATGCAATATGACTATTTACACTTTTTTCAAAGAAGCGACGCATCCACTTCTGAAACCTGTTGAATCCAGCAGCCTTAAGTGGGTTGAGTGCTGCATTTAAACACAATTCATATCCACAACATAACAGATGATGGGTTACTGATTCACGTTAAACATGCTGTTATCTACAGGTTGAAAGAACATCCTTTCAAAGCAAATTATTAAGAATTTTTAAACTTTGTATTTCATCTGTTTGAAAACTCACACAGAGATAAGAAAATTGATACCACTCTGATGTCCGTATGGTTTATATGAAGCTGGTTAGGTTGGCTCAAAAACTGGAAGCAGAGGGTAACAGCTACATGTAGTGCAGAAGAGAGCAGTCCAATTAGGAGGCAGGTTGGGGTGGTGGATGGCACTGGACTTTTCCCAGGAGACTGGGGTTTGGAACCATGTGAATTTTGACTAATTTTTAAGGTACGTCCTCGCCATGTTTCTTTTTCTACACCTAACCTCCGTGAATTTAGGTTAGTTACGTGACTTCACCTAAAGGGCATAATGTCATTCCTGGGGTGCTACATTGTAGGATATCATAACAGGATACATTTCACATACAGTTATGAGAGTGGTATCAGTCTTCTTATCCAAACTCTGGGCAGAAGGGCTAATATGTGTAAGTTCCAATATTTGAAACTATTCCTTTAAGATCTTCACTGAAAAAAGAGCTATTTTTGAAGGGTCTTTCACCAGTGTTTTTCAAATATTGACCAGTGAATACCGTGAAGCAATATTCTCCCTTGTCAACATTGCCACATGACTCAAAATGAAAAGCATTTTGGTATGAAATCCTCCAAATCTGTAACCCAAAGCCTCTGTAGCTAAACCCAGAAATGAATGCTATCCACTCCCTGTGGACACAGAACAGATGCTATTAAATCATCCCATTGATTACCTCCATTCTGTGTGTGTATGTGGCGTGTGACGGATTGCAAGGGGGAGCCAAGCGCTACATGTTAATGGGACCCTCTGTCAGCAAAGCAGACTCCTCATTCATCAGTAGTTATTATACCAAACAATACACCCCCACACGTGCACACACACACACGCACAAACACGAGCTATAAAAATACACACATTTGTTACAAAAAGGAAGCAAATTCATCGCACTAAGCAAGGGAGCAGAGAGAGAATGAACCTGGGTGTCTTAGAGGATGGAGTGTGTTTATATCAAACACACACCTTAGATGGAGCAGGATGATGAGGATTATTGTCTGGGTTCATACATCCAGCACTGATGACAGAGGCCGAGTCAATATTTGCTTAAAGGGCACGACAGACTGGTCTTTGCGCTCTTTTCCTGCATTTGCTGGTGTCAAAATGTTGCCTCGGTGCTCTTGAAAATGCCCGGGTAAAAAGGCAAATGTGTGTTATTTACCAGCGCCTAGGATTTGATGTAGGTAGAACTAAATGCGAGCTGAGTGCTCACGTAGAAGCCTCATTGGAAACTGTGAGGAAAGAGGCCAAGTGGTGTTATCATCAAGTGGTTACATCAACAGGGGCTGGAGCTGGAATATAAAACAGTCTGCAGGGTTTCAGATTTCTGTCTGAGCTAAGGGGGAAATATAGAAATGTGTTTGCATTATCAGAGAGATCAAAACAGACCAAAAGTGACTAGACAAAACTAGATAAGACTAAAGGAGAGCAGGAGAGAGGAGAGGATAGAACACAATATCTTAGAGGAGAATAGGCTAAACTAGACTATACTATAGCAGAACAATCCTCAATCTAACACAGTTGGATTAGATCATGACTCAGAATCAGGGTGCGTACCCTGAGGCGAACAGATCTCTTCTCTGTCTGCCATTCTGCTCTATAAGCTCAGCCTTTTACTCTATTAGTGCCAATGCAATTCATTGGTTATTCATTTATATACATTAACAGCTCATAAATCACCAACATTTTGGGATTTGAAAATTGTTTAAGTCATTAACATAAAAAAAGATTACAATTCTACAGCTATACTCTGTATCAGGCTGTTCTCATGCACTGTTTATACACAGACCTTAAAAAAGCACGTATACAGTATAAAGTAGCCCATGTAATTCCTATTTCACCCATGTAACCAGGAAGACGGTGATCATGTTACCAATACGCTGATGGGAGCAAAGAAGGGAGTCGTCTGCATAAAGAGGCAAGTTGGGGTGGTGGATGAGTCATAAAACACAGGACTTTCCTACAGGAGACTGCTGTTTGGAACCATGTGAACTTTGAGTCATTTCAAGGTACCCTGACTCGTCATCACCATGTTTGTTTGTTGTTTTTTTTTTTACATCTAATGTACGTAACTTTACTTGCTTAGACTATGGATTACTTGCTTAGATTATGATATGTACATAATTTCACGCATGGAACAAGAATTTGTCAGATAACATGTAAATTGTTGTATGAGGACATGTTGTCTCTACTAACATGCTGAAATTTAGCAGGTATAATACCCAGCACATTCTCATTTAAAGCAGTAGACATCTATGCCAAAAGCCACCCTTACAGTGTTATGATACGCCAGCAGAAGCCATTAGTTTATAACACAGCTGAACAGTTTGAAATGCTGCCGGTAATGACGTAATGTAAGCAGCTGGAAAGTTCCTATAGGGCGGGCAGAAGGGGACTTTCACTCGGAAGCCTGCTGTTTGCTTCCGGCACGAATGTTAAACCAAACCATGATGTCTTCTAAACCTAACCATATTTTATCAACATTTATTTTGATTAAATAATTTATTCATGTAATGAGCAGAATCTGTGTATTTCCAGTGAAATTGGAAGTGTATTTTGAAATACACAATGCACTTCAGAGGCGGAAATTGACACACTATACTGGAACGCAAACAAACGCAGAGGGATACACATAACATGTAGATGTTAATGGTATTGACAGCAATATTTGACGAGTTGGGATGAGAATATGTGTAAGAACATGTTGGCCATCTTAGTTGCACTTGCTAATTGGCACTAAAGCTGATGGGAACAGCATTAGTTTTGCTGGTATTCTGTGTTTTTATTGCCCTGGTGTACTGCACAAACCAAAATGCTCACCTAATAATGACACCAAAGTTATTAAAATGAATTTTGACAGGGACACAAGTGTGTGTACAGAGTTCTTGGCAGTCCATCCACTGGTTGTTGAGTCCTTTCAAAACTGCAAATGTCACCCTCATGGTTTGGCTAGATCAAAGGTCAAAGGATCACCAAAGTCGCTAAGATTCATCCTCTAGGGAACATGGATGTCTTTACAAAGTGTCATGGAAATCTAACCGGTAATTGTTGGATTGATTCACTTAAAAACTACAAATGCCAACCCCATGGTGTGGTGCTAGAGGAAAAGCCAGGGAACCACAGACAGTGTCATTCATCTGTTGGGGATCATCAATGTCTCTCCATAAAATCATAGAAATCCATCCAAAAAAGAGATATTTCAGTGGAAGAACTTCCAGTACTAACTGACTTACCTCTTCACTCCACCCTACATATATTTATATTTTATATCATTGTAAATATATATGGTGTGGTTCTCTGAAATGCAGATATGGACTACCACCTGAACTGCAGCCTCCCTCTCTTCTTTCTCTCGCCCTCCTCTCTGTCCACACACCAGTCCTCCAGGTACATCTAATCAGACCTCAGTATCCCAAACAGCTCATTGACCTCTTGGCCCAGGAAATAGAGTTAGTGTTTTTTCCAGTCGAATCTCCGCGTGTCAATGGGATGTGACAGTATAATTAGTGGACCAAGAGAGAGGACTAATTGACAGCATGATCAACTTGCCTGCTGCAGGTCACGCCATGGCATGGCACTCCATCACTGCTAATGATATAATGTTGTGTGCATGTGTGTGCAGTTGCATGTGTGGCTTGATTGCGTGTATTAAAAAAAGCCCATGGGTGTTGCTTACACATGGATCAACACCGATTGTTATGTTTGAATGTGCAAAGTTCAAATAAAGTTCTGTAGCTGGTGACCATCACAGGGCTTTAGATGTCATTAATTAATTGAATACATTAACACTGTGTTTTTTTTCAGCCATGTCTTCCCTCAGTCCTGTGTTTTCTCAGACATGTGTTTCCTCAACCCTGTTTCCTCAGACATGTGTTCCCTCAACCCTGTTTCCTCAAGCCTATGTTTCCTGAACTCTGTGTTCCCTCAAAACTATGTTCCCTCAGAGCAGTACCTTTGCCAATGAAGTGATGTTTTCACACCTGTATTAACATTGGTGACCATTCAGTTATGAAAGGGTCAGCTCTGATGTTGAGGGAACATAGAGCTTAGAGAACATAGGGGCTAGTTTGAATGGAAACAATTCATCTGTGCCAAAGGAATAAAGGGCTGACCTGTTCTGACATTTAGTCATATAAGACCTTATTCTGGACAGTCTTTCTGTCTTCACTCTGTCGCTCCTGCCCCAGACACATCCAGCCAATCAGTGGAGGGAACATTCTCACATGGCTTCTAGTAATGCCTTTTCAAACTACAGAAAAAAAAAACTATACAGAATTTGAAAATGCCCTTTGTAACCGTTAAATTAGCCTATAATTGGCTATAAAGAGATCATATTGTCGCTCACGGTCCTATAGCAAGTGTTCTGAGGCAGACTGTTCCACATGGGATGCGGGACACAAATCTTGGTCTCTGGTGTCAAAGTGCTCCGTACACTCAACTATACACCAAAATCTCTTTTCCATGTTTTTTGCACAGGATAAAAAAAACATCTTTCCAACTGGATTGTAAAAGAACAAAAAGCAACATTGATAAATATACTTGAGACAGAAATTAGATTTCATCCAAAAAAGTAGATTAGCAGTATCTAAATGCATTTTAGTATATATGTTGAGGATCCACTTTCAGTGCGTTCACATGTTTTCAGAAAAAGTTATTGGTTATTGTGTTAGACCAAAACTGGACTTTTAAAATACATGTCAACATGTTAGTACAACTGAAATTGTACTTAGTTGAATGTCTCAAAGTCTTTTTCATGTATATGCCTCAATCGCACTTGAACTGATGCTTGATAGTCCCCATGATGGGCTTTGACCTGGAAGTCGAACAGCATAAATTTGCAGAGGAAAGCCGGGAAAAAAACAAAAGAAGAAGGGAAGAAAATTATGTACGAAATGTACAGCACCAAAAAGTGACCCATGTTGTCACAGTTTGACATGCAACTGGTTTGCCGCTTGCCAACTTGTGTGGTATGTGACGTAATAGGTCAACTGGAAGAAGGTCTAATAGCAGGTAACTAAAACAGGGTATATCGCCAACTACCATTGCAGTCCTTGCATACTGGGACAAGGACTGTAGTTCAATTAAATGGCCTAATCAAGCTATAAGTATAGCTCTACTTAACTGTGCATGTAAACATACTGACTGATTCTCAAGTAGGAATTGAAGAGTAAGGTAGCATTTTTAGAAACACTCACAACAGCAGAACATGTGTGAAACTATTATAGTAACCTGTGATGGCTCACCTAATGTTAATCCCCCAAAATGAGATAATTACCTTAAAGCCAACATATAAAAAGAAAGACCGCGAGACTGCCAAAGTTCCTTTAGCTCCACCAAGAAAAGGTGTCTAAAATTAAAACCTTATGCTACTTAACTAGAAATGGGGTCCATTAGACTGTATGACACATTGGCATTTCAGGATTATATTACAAATCTTTACAACAAGTGGAAAAACACACGTCAAGACAAGGGTACAATTTGAGCTATAATCTAAATCGGGCAAATAGCAAGTTGGGTAAAAGCCCTCTATCGCAATACTTGAGCCCATTTATGACAATTTTAATTAAAAGCACCACTTGTTACAGCTTGTTATTTTCAGTCAGATAAAAGAACAGATGGGAAGCGTAATGCTCTGTAATTTCAAATAATGATCGACTCATGTCGTACATTCTGACCTGATATTTTCAGCTGCTTTGAAGAGCGCACTTTGGCTATTTGGTGCTATTTCTAGAGAAAACAGGTAATGTTACAAATCAAAGCGCCACTTTCTGACCACTCCATCTAACTGACTGGGCTGCTGCATTAAGGGATGGGCAAATGGAAAAAACAGGAGAGAAGAGGGAGGGAAGGAATATGATACACAGAAAGACAGAGGGAGGACAATGAGAGGTAGAGAGAGGGATAACAGAAAGAAAAGGGGGGAAACAGAAGAGTCAGAATATGACACAGAGAGGGAGAGCTCTGCTAGATCCAATGAGGGGGGCTTAAAAGAGCGAATGCCAGAGATAGCAATGAAAATCCCATCATTTTATCCACCCAATAAACACATTCTGAACTCAGTCCATATAATCCATCTATTTCCATGCCCTGCATATTATCTGTTATCTGCTCGGACCACAATGGCCAGCCCTCTTGTAGACAGAGCTGTTAGATAATAGAGCCACCCATAAAGGAAAAAACAACAAAACAAAGAGGGGGAAGGCCTTTTTAGCTTTTGGAAACCACCAAAAATAATGCAGCCATTGCTTGTGTCATTTAGATTCAAAAGCTAAAGCCACAGTTTGGTTGTTAATTTACTCAAGAGCATTTTACAGAGTTTACATAAAAACAGCTCTATAAGCTTTTATAATACAAAGTAGATGACTTTGGGAATGTAGATCTTCTTTTGTGCATTAATTTAGACATTAATCACAAGATGTCAGCCACAATCTTCACCATTACCTTTAGCTGCTTTCTTCACATCAATTTGATTCGCACCAACACATCACGACTACTGACGCTGCACTTTTTTTTTTTGAAAAGCTTATAGTGAACTAAATGAAGTCTGAATTAGCATTCAAATGTGTCACATCAAAGTTTTTCGTTACCACTCAAAGAAAAGTGGACTTGCTTTATTTCCCAAAGACTCATCGATATTCACTCTCTTCATTGCTTTGACCATCAATCACTGCCGCTTGACTTTGCTTTACACATAATCATGAATTTCGGAAGTGTTGCTTCCTCCGAACAGTCTGATACTGAATTTCACTCCTAATACCAAATGAGGCAGTCTGTCTGATTACTGTGATGGTGTACATTTTGGATAGATACAGGGTGAGACGTTAAAGAAAACATCTGAATAAATACACAAAGTAGAGAACTAAAAATGCATTTGCCTCTATATAGGGCATTCGGGCTCACTGAAGGGCTTCCTGAATATGACAATTATGTGAACCATATTCTGTGGCATTCAGTCACCTAAGATTTTGGAAAAACAAGTTCAGTCAGTAAGATGAAAGAAAACAGTGAGAATGAAGCGCACAGTATATTTGCAGATTGTAAATCCAAACATGATCTTAAACAGGCTATAAAGCTCCATCGAGCTGGGAGAGACTGCAACGTTGAATTATCTTGTCCTTATGAGCAGCCTCTCAAGAATTACAGGTTCAGCGTGTAGGATTTAGGGGGATATATTAGAAGAAATATTATATTATGTTTTCTTACATGAAAATAAGATATGTGTTCTCGTTTCTTTAGAAGGAGACATTTGTATTTACACAGAGAGCGAGTCCTCTCGTCCAAGGAAATTGCCATGTTTTTACAGTAGTCATATTTTCATAGTTTCATGTCAGCCACAGTAATTAACAAAGCGACAATATGTGAAGACGATGAGAAATTGTTGCAGTGGAATCACCAGAGGCCCCACTATAATAAAGCACAATACTTTTGTCACATAACAACATTATTGCACTTTTAAACATTTTTTTTGATATGAGTATTGCAATATATTAACCTTTAACACAATAAGCAATTTTATAATACCCTCTTTTACTTGCTTGTTGTTGCAAAATGTATCTGGTGGGCTGAAAAAGCAGTTGGATTTCTTATTCTAGTAGGCCACCAAAAGTTTGTTTTTAATATCAATATTAGTAACATATATTATTTTTTACATTATTTGATTATATTTTGTTTTGTGCTTTTGCCAGTTTTAACCACCTGCTCCGTCTCTTTCGGAGAGGAAGAGACCACTGTGGATTCGGCTCCTGGTAATAAAATCCTCAACAAAGAACACAAATGGAATTCTAACTGGGAGATGTTTCCGCTGCAATTTGCAATCCTCACCACTAGATGCCAATTAATCCCCCTAAATCACACACTGGACCTTTAATATGAGTTATGTGACCCATTCATATGTTGATATTTATATTAAGTAGTGCAGCTTTAAAGTTATAGACCAGATACAGCTAGTATGGAACAGTCTTGAAATTTGAAAGAAACATTTTGAGCAAAACTAGTTACAATGAGCATCACTATTTCTTCAAACATGTTTCCATGTTTTTAACTTCAAAGCCTGTCCACCAATATCCATTACCTTTTGCATTACCAAACATCAAGCTTATTTGGTATGTGTGTTCAATTTGTGAATTTCCACATGTAGGCTGTATGCCACATTAGATTCACAATAACCCAGATAAACCCAAATCCTGTTTATGAGAAACATGAATTTGATAGCTAAGCAGCTGATAACAGCAGGAATCCTGAGACAGGAAAAAACATCCGTTGTGCAAAC
This sequence comes from Plectropomus leopardus, assembly GCF_026936395.1. NCBI lineage: Eukaryota > Metazoa > Chordata > Actinopteri > Perciformes > Serranidae > Plectropomus > Plectropomus leopardus. The sequence continues at coordinate 6,892,866 of NC_142187.1, forward strand.
TCTGTTGCTATGGTAATATCCTCAATATTCAAGTGCAGACGACAAACATGAGCGAGATATAATCCCAAATATGACCTTAACTAGGGCAAGTTGTTTTACCTTCTCTGTATACACAAGCAGCCAGTTTGCTGCAGAGAGCTGTGTCTAAATATCACAACTTGTTTTCACTACATTGGGAATGATAGCAGTGTGGCTGTCAGAAGCTCCAGGAAAACTGCGATATAATGCAATACAAGACAGGCAGTATCGCAAGCTGAAATGACTTCAAACAGACCCGTAATTCACTGGCTGATCCCAGTGGGAGCAGGAACTGTATCAAACGGCTTGGCTGTAAGCCACATAAACAATAACTCATACAGCTGATATTAGTTGGCTTCAAGTGCTCTAAAATGATAGAGACCTTTGTTTTTCTCCATCCAACAAATATTCACCTTTTTGGCTGCAGAAACAAACTGAGAACACTTGATACGGTGAACTTGTTAGCAACAAGTTGCCAATTATACATCCAGCAAACACAAAGCAACATTATCATTAATTTGGAATCATGTTTTTGGCCACCTAATGAATGTGAGTCTAATAATTACTCTCTTTTAAGTATATCTGAGTACCTAGAAAAGCGCTTTCAAAAGTTCAATGTATTATTATTATTGCTCTATTTTTGGTCTCTACCAACCACAGAAAAAATAACTATTTAGCTTTTGCACTGAAATAATACCTTGAGACACTAACAACAAAATCATATTCTTTGCATTGAAGCTCTTTTATATCCATATTACTACATACTGCATACTGTGTTTTGCAAAAATTATAATTACCCTTGCACAATAGGCTTAAGCTTTGGACAGGTGACATGATTTTATGGGGCGGCACTGCAAAAGGGAGAAAGAGAGAGAAAATAGCGAGGGATGAAGAGGTGAGATTTGATCAGCAAAAATGAAAGTGTCCAAAAGGTGGGAAAATGGAAGCTGAAACAAAATGAAAACAGTGGGGCGGTTGTGAAACTGAACTTGCCTACAACAAAACTCAATGTCAATGTTTTAGTATCGCAGTAAAAAGGATCCAGTCCACACAGAAGTAGCATCAAGCAGAAATCTCAATTTATCACTCTGTTGTTAATTACATGTTACATATACACAGGCCCAAAACACACACACACACATGCAAAAACACGACCCATAGACATGCGTTAAATGGGGAAACTCCAGAGCGAGGGGGCTGCATGTGGACAGGCAGTGTAAAAACTGAGAGTTTTGTTGCCTTGATTAAGGGCATCTTCTGAGCCCATAATGCAAACTGTGGCTACCAGTAACAGTGGCTACCAGTCCAGCTCTTAAGGGGACTTGAACCTCCGACCCTCCGTTTCCCAAGCCAAGTCCCTGAGGTAAGAGCGACTGCTGCTCATTTAAGGTAAATCAATATGATTGCTAGTTAAAATGAAGGCCCCCTGGTACATGGTTTGGACTAAATTTGAGTTTCTACAGTTGATAACTAAAGGTCTTCGTTGGAGCTACTTTTCGCTCTTTTCCACACAAAGTAGCCTCTGAGCAGCATACCATTAATATAATATTCTCTCTCTCATACACACGCACAAAACACACATGTGCACACAAGACCCATCTTATTTTCTCTTTTGTATAGATGCTATGTCTCTTTAATAAAGTTAAAGTATTTCTTATCTGATTACTCAATTAATCAATAGTTGCAGCCCTGTTTAGCAGCTAAATGCTCCACTGTGCTTACCAGCTAGTATCTTAATGTGTCTGTCTGCTGTTTGGTGCAAAAAAGGTAGTGTATAGTGTTTTTTTAATAGTGCTTTAGCTAAATAATGCTGCCTGCTGCAGCCAAAAATGATGCTGTGACAGCAGTGAACCAACACAGTGAAGTTGTGTATCTCATAGCTGAGCAATGAGCTGAAACTTTGAAGCTGCAGGTGATAATTCTCCGTGGGTTCATCACTACAAGTGACCCCTTTAAAATCGTCACATTGATTTCTCGTTATTATGAAATATTGCTTATAGCTGCTTTAAGCTTCTACTGACTCTTTTAGCTACATGATGTAATTAAAGTAAAATCAAGCTGTAATAAATAGTAAAGATTGTTGTTGGATGTAGCTGATAATGCAGTTGCTGTGATGTCGTGTATTCAAGACACAGAGCACTAACTTTGCTGGCCGTAGATGTACGCATCTCTATACTGAGTATAAAATGCAGCAGGAACCTGTTACAGCACATAAAGCCAGCAATTATACATAAGATATATAGTCAGTCTCTTAATATGAGAGTGCTGATTTAAGACCAGCTCAGAGACATAAATTAGTCCATATGGAGCATATGCAATATCAAAGGTGAACCTTGAACAGCGATTGGAAGCTTGACACTAAAACCTGAATCATTCCCCACTGTACATCCAGAGGGAATACAGATAAGCACACACTACAGAGCAAGATAGACGCTGAGTCCAGGGATGCTGACATTATTGAAATGGGACTCCAGCATGAATTTCCATCTGCATTGGTGGCAGTGAGACAGCCCTTCAGCCAGCCATGGGAAAAAGCCTCGGCGCATCCCAGAACAGCTATTGTGGACCTTTAATTACAGTGTGAGCTGGAAGATGGAGGACCCCGGTGCGCTCTGTAACTACATGCTTTATCTTGCCCGGTCACCTGAGTTTTACCTAATTGCGCATTATGTCGGAACAATAGCAAACTGTTGCTGCTTTGTACAGGTAATATCTAACTCGGCTGTATCTCATATCTCAAGAGGGGACAGAATTCATCGGGTTGAAAATGTCAACAGCCTCGGGAGACTGTTGAACATTGCTACTCTGAGAAGGGCCATGTAGTGCATAATGCAAGGCTGGATGGTGTAATGAGATGGTGGGGAATTCTCCAACCCAAGGCTTAAGCCTCTGTGTGAGTCAGAATGAGCCCCATTGAGGGGGTCCTTGAACAAGACAGTGAATCCCAAGGCTTCTATAGCCGTCCCTGACCTCTGACCCCTCTGAAGAAGCACAAAGCGTAGGAAGATTTTCACTTCAGTGTTGTCTTGTCATTAGATCCCAGCACGGAGTGCATACAGCTTGCTCTTGAGGCTGTCTTCAACAGAAAAACAACTGCAGTGGTCCTTTGGTCCAACCCTTCAAAAGACCTATGCTCTCATTTCATGACAAGGTCCTCTTGTAGCCATATGAAGTTACTGTCTCTCAGCAACAAAGACCCACGTAGCATGACATGATAACAGCACCACCTGAGGGAGGGGCTTTGTGTAGATGGTTGTGCGTACAAAGCTTTGACATTCTGCTGTTTGCACCTCGTCTCCTACCACAGCTCTCCACTGCTTCTTTTTAACAATAACCGCAATCTGTCCTGAACTTCAACCAGGTTGCTTAATTGCTTGCTTTATTGGGGATGCACAATATTGGATTTTTTGACGATATCCAGTATGCCGATGTATAACAATTCATTTGGCTAATAACCAATACCAGTATGAATATATCTACTTTTTTCCCAACCTGATATTAGTGATCATCAAGTCTCTTCTGCAGCCGAATTAACATAATATACTCTTATCATGATGGCTGATAAATTGCACATGAACTGCACTATTTTTCAATGTGTGTAACATTCATCCCTTGTGCAAAACAAGAAAAAGCATGCTGGCTGATTCCAATATCGACCAATACCGATTACATGCCGATATTATCGTGCATTCCTACTTAAAATGAACCGTACCCTGGAGGAACAGTCAACCCGAAACTTTAAAATACATATTTTTCCCATACTTGTAGTGCTATTTATCAATTTAAAAAGTTTTGGTGTGAGTTGCTAAATGTTGGAGATATCGGCCGTAGGGATATCTGCCTTCTCTCTAACATAATGGAACTACAAAGTAGATGGCACTCAGCTTGTGGTGCTAAAAGCGCCAAAAATATACATTTGAAAAACTCAAAAGCAATGTATGTTTACCAATTACTCAAGATCATCCTCAGACATATTTGTGAGCAGTTTCTTATAGGGACTATTTTCTCACTACTGTAAGAACTCAGCAGAGGAGGAAAACATTAATGTTGACATCTTGCACGGTCACAAGCACAAGCCTCTCATCCATTAGGAGATGCAAGCTTCCTTTTGCGTGGTGATACAGTTCATGGATGTAGTTCGGTAGATAAAAAATAGTGCCAATATTGAACTGCTCACGACAAGGAAGTGAGACAACACTTCAGCTGATATCTCAAACTTGGCAACTCACATCAAAACAGTGCAGATTGTTAAATAGCACATCAGGTAAGAGGAAAACTGTTCTTGTGATACTAGGGTGAACTGTCCCTTTGAAAACTCCCAGTGGAGATTTTGTGTAAAATTTATTTAAAAAACAAACAAACAAACAAAAAAAACAGCTAAAAGACTAACTGAAACAGTTACCTGGATGATTTTTGTATGGATGCATTTTAAAATGCACTGACAAACATTGACATCAAAAAACACCCATATGAGATGCTTTGACAGGAAATAACAAACCTATTTTGTCATTTAGACCGGAGGACATCAGAGACAAAAACGTGTAAATAACATTCTCCTAACTTTGTTTCAAGCAGGGAGGTTCTGGTGAGAGAGGAGGAACACATATGGGGTGAGATGACTGTACTTGACATTTGTGCTTGTTAGCTCCAATGTCACAAGTCCGACTTCTTGCACATGATGAGCTTGTCTGTGTGAGCCCATACGTCATTACTAAGGTACGAGAAAAAATGAAATTCAACTTGTAAATGAAAATAAAATAATGCTGCTTGCCAGCAGTGCCACAGCAGATTGCAATCGCCGGAGAAAGCAACATTAAGTGAATGCAGAGCTCTGTGTCTGGCTGCGACCGATAATATATTTTAGTGAAATTCTGTTCCTTTTCAATAAAAAGCTCAGCGTGAGCTGCCAAACTGGAGCTAGGACAGTGAAGGTGAAGGGAGATATCAGTCTCGTCTGGGTCTGATGTACAGGAATTCAGCCGTGGTGGAGTAGAGCTTCATTTTCCTCCCCTCTGCCATCTAGACTGAGAGAAACACGAGACTCTTTGAAGCGAGTGATTAAAGCGCAGCAGGACGAGGCGCAGCTCGCCATTTCTGTTCCCCCCGTCCACATGCTCCAAACAAATGGTTAGAAAGGGAGGCAGAGAGAGAGAAGCAGAAGTCTCCTGTGACCCACTAAATTGGTCAGATTGACTTCCTAGACTGCCAGTGTGGGAGGAGGCCATTTTGACTCGGGGCCAGAAGTTAAATGAGAAGACATGTTGGTTCTCTGTGTGAGACCAGCCTGTCTTTCCAGAACCGCCCAGAGACAGAAATCATCTCTGGAGGTATACTGTAGTTTTCTCCGCAGACAAATAATCCATGTCCGGCGCTGCCAATCACACGGATAGAAATATTTTTTGACAAACACAAGGTCAAAAATCATGGGCTGTAATACATCTCTCTTACGCTCCTGTGCAGGCGTTGGAGCCAACCTTGGAAACAAAATAAATAACCGATCCTTTTGCATGACAACAAAGAGTCTCAGAGAGCAGAGCTTCAAGACTTCACAGAGTGGCACGATCACTTATCTTTCTCAGCCGAGCACCGCACAAACAAAAGCTGATGTGTGCTGACTTCAGTAGGCCAACACTCCACATCTCCCCCCTCCCCCTTTTACCAGTTATCAAGAGGCCGAAATATTGAGCCTGTCAAGAGCTATAAATAAGTCTTACTGTCAATAGACAAAACCTCCCTTTGGGATATCTGCTCGGAGGCCATTTATTAAAAAGACAGCATTGCTTTTCTTCCAACAGGAACTGAGGTTTTGTCTTTTAGTAGACAGAGTGCTTCAACTGACATTTGCTGGTTTTAGGTGAAAAGAGGAGTACATAAAACATGTTGCAGCCAGAGGGATCAGGATTTAGATCAAGTAATAGTGTAACAACAGGTCGACCCCCTTGAGCTCTTTGTCATGTTTTTGGGTCATTTCTGAACAGTTTTTGTGGTGTGGCGTGTCCCTGCTGCTGTAGGAGCCACTGCCATTGGGGAGTGCTTTTGCCATGAGGAGGGGTACTTGGTTTGCAACGGTGTTTGAGAGGGTGTCAGGTGGCATCCACATGAATGCCAGGACCCAGGTTTTCCCCACAGAACATTGTATTGTAACAAGATGATCAACGTTTTTCACTTCACCCGCCACTGGTTTTAATGTTTTGGCTAATGGGAGTATATGCATGCTTATCCCTAAACTGTAAAGCCTCTGTGATACATGTCTTATGCACTGTTGCATCATATATGAAAAGTGGGGATGGTCTTAGTAAAAAGAAGAAAGCCACATTTTATGTTGTTTACTTATAAGGCTCGACTGCAGAAACTACCCATTAACATCTGCTTTCTGGTGAGGTCTCAGGACATCTTATCATTAGATGTACCTCAGACTGAACTTAGAGAACATGGCTACAGATACTACACTGCATACACATGGATAAGATAAGATGGAATAAGATCCAAAAAGTTACTCCCTCTTGTTTCATTTAAACATTCTAAAACATTGTACTTATTTACTTGCAGTTACTCTTTTAATTGCTTTTCTTAAGTGTAAATAGGCCCCGGGTGTGTCTATGTTTGAGCTGTACATGTTGTTTTTGTACACAGGGCTCTCTTGAAAAAGAGATTCCGATCTCAACAAGACTACCTACTTAAATAAAGGATTAAATCAAGCATAAAAAGGGAAGAAAATGCTTCCCAGGCTGATGCAATGAGGCACTGTCTCTGTGGGGAATTTGTGTCCCCGATGCTGCTGCCTGGACAAGTTCTCCTCGATACCCGATACGTGACACAGCTTGGTGCCAAAGCACTGTGTTTAGCCCAACTGTTAGTGCTGTAGTAGCAGTGTATTGTGCTTTTTTCTCTCTCTCTCTCCCTCTCTACAGGTCGACAAGCCAAAGCTGTGGCCATCTACTCTCTAGCTAGCTAGATGTCGAATCAATTTGCTGGCTTTGGACTTGGCCTGTTGCACACACCTACTGTACACACATACACACACTATCAGAGGCCTCGTGCCAGGTCTCCTTATCAGTATCGATCGGCTCCAGCCAAGCCACTTTACTGGATGGCAGACTTCCAGAGCTAAATTAAGGAAAACATCAGTTTGTAGCCAAAATGGCCGACGATCCGTCCCCGGTCCCTTTGTGCCGCTGCAGCCGACTCCCAGGTGTGTGCTCAACTCCGAAGCTGTCGTGATTTGCATTTAAGGAATTAAGTTAATTGAGTTTTGCTATCAACGGTTCATCTCATCAGTGTGGTGTATAATTTTCTCCTTTGCTCCCGTTGTCCAAATGTGTGACTGAGGTGGTCTGAATTGGCAGGAGTCTCTTAATGGACTATATTCTGCTTGCAAGGTTTGATTCCAAATTATTCACGCTGTCTGTGAGGTTGCACAAGGACAGGTGTGTGATCACACGACGCATGATTTGACCAAATTTGGATCAAGTTAGTCAAATCAGTCAAAAATCTTACAGATTTTGCAGTATTTGATTTCACTGAGGCTGCCTTGCTTTGCAGTTCAAGTAAGGACAACGTTCCCTGTTGCAGCTCTTTTTGCCTTAGGCTGGTACAATTTTACATACAAATATATCAGCAGGATGACATCATGCACCCCTGCCCTCTGAAACAGCTACAAATCACATAAATGAAAACATGAATCTATTTCATGAGGTGATGCTATGGTTATTATTTGGTTAGGCACAAACACAAAAAAATTGGTTAGAGTGTGTTATTCATTTTGTACCTTTACTCTGTATGATGTACGATTGACCACATATTACCATGGCAACGTACGCCGTGTGGATTTACTGATTTGTGGGGCCTTGAGGTTGTTTGTATTATTCACAGGATCTCTTTGATTCTATTTAATTTTGTAGAAATGTTCCTCCTGGCGTGTCACATCTGTGACTTTTTCTTCAACTGTAAATGCTCTGCACAGCACATCCATGTAAAGCAGGAAAATAATCATTCCAAAATCAGGTCACTAATTTAATCAACACCTCTCTGAGACAATCTTTAATCACATTTCTGTTTGCCACTGCCTTCTATTGAATTAAATATTTATTCATTTCTTGCACTGCACCGACTTTTATTCTTGTATTTTATACTTGCTTTAGTTATTTATTTTATGTTTCCTAGCTCTTTAATGGTGTTTCTGAGTGTGTTTAAATGTCCTTTTAGAGTGTGTTTCTTTTAGACTTTGTTTCTATGCTTTTTATGTTTTATGTAAAACACTTTAAATTGCCTTGTTGCTGAAATGTGTGTAATGTAAATAAACTTGCCTTACCTAGAGAAATTTATGAGAATCTGACAAAAAACTTTTCCGCATTAGAAATAATTTCTTGGAAAAAAAATTACAGATACATAATGCCAAGAATATGTTAATAAATGACCAATTATAAAAATGAAAATGCCCCAAATTAAATGGAAAAAAAACCCAAAACACACACACAAAAAAAATCACGTTCTTAATGAAAAACCTAATTAACAAATTGGCTCCAAAACATTTCAGTTGCTTTGCATTGCATTTCTTCCAGTCTACCCAAATATTGTATTTAAGCTTGTGTGCTTCAGAACAGGCTTCTTTCAAGTCAGCATGAATATGTATTTGTGTGTTTGAGTGTACGTTTGTGTGTCTGTGTGCAAAGTCTCCCTGTGCATGCATATGTGTGTGTGTGTGTGTGTGCGTGCGTGTGTGTGTTTTCGTGGACTAAAGGTTTTTTGTCGGTGCTTAACTGTGACAGTTTTGTCTCTGTTCTGCTGGTGGATCAATAATATAGTCGCAGATGACTGCACCAACACTGGGAGCCAGTTAGCGCACATACACACACACACACGCACATACACGCACGCACACACACATGCACACACAGCCAAATATGCAAGTGTGACAGACAGAGAGGCTGTCTGTGACTGTGGAGGATATTAGGCTTATTAAGAGTGTCTGGGTCTCTGGGTGACTCATGCTAACTCAAAGTGTATTTGTGTGTGTTTGCAGGGTAGCAGGTTAAAAGGGCTTAGCATGAGAATGAACCCCCCCCCCCCCGGCCTCCTGGCTCATCTTGTTATTCCCTCACTCCCTCCCTCTCTTCACATCCCATCTTGCTCTGCATCCATATTAACTCCCTCTTCCCTTCCTCTGTCCTCTCCCACATTTTTTGCCTCATTTTTCAATATCAAAAACTTCCTCCAACTTTAGTTTTGTGACAGCTTAGGAGGGATTTTTCATTGTTTTTTAAAATTGCTTTTACTGTGGAAATATGGATGTCAGCAAGAGGACATCACTCCAAATTCTGCCTCAATTTAAGTGATGAAAGGCGGCAAGCTAAACTACGCCAGATTCACTGCAAAATGTGTACATACTACAATTACTGCTTTGCATTTGTATGCTTCTACAAACCACTCAAGTTGCACCTACAGTTTGGATCCATGTCTGTGAAAATATAGATGCTTCACACTCATCTAGCTCCAGACAGCAAAATAGGTCTCTACAATTAGCACCGTTTTAAGTGGTTATGGTTATGAGTTATGGCCAGAAGTGTTTTCGCAGAACATTTTGATGTCACAGTGAAGCCGTCCTTTGACCTTGTGGATATAAAATGCAAGCACTTCATCATTTCCTCCTATTAGACATTTGTCTAAAGTTCTGCTACAATAAGCATACAAATTCTTGAGTTACGGTCAAAAAATGTTTTGTGAGCTCACAGTGACCTTGACCTTTGAACTTCAATCAAAAATTCCCTAAATGTGCTCTTGAAATATGTGTTCCAAATCATATACTAATTACCTTTAGTAGGTACTTTAGCTACCCTTATGTATGTATGTTGCATGCAGTATGCACACAAACAGGACAGACTACTTCTCCACAAACGGCGCCCTAAACTTTGACCCTCTTTCTCATATATCTGTTACCATAGAGATAAAACAAAGTACCATTCGCTATCCCCGAGACTCCTGCTGTTGTTACTATGCAATGTACTATACAATGCAAGTTATAACTGCAGACATTGTGGATTCTAACATTTGATGCATTATATTAGCCTACATAGAGCCTACATTTCTCTGTCATTGTGATTTTAATTTTTTTTTAATAGTTGGTAATCTCTATGATTATTATGTTTTCTATGTTTGGTCATCAGTCACTTGAATGCACTGTCATCCTTCATTGCGGCTTCTGTCAGCTGTCAATCAGTTGGCAAGATGTGACATTTAGATTTAGAAATAAATTTATTTGCCCTTTTTTTTAAACTAAATGATGATGATGTAAGTGACCTTGATGTTTAACCACCATAATCAAATATGTTCATCTTTGAGTCCAAATGGATGTTTGTGCCAAATTTGAAAAAAAAAAAAATCCCTTGATGTGTGCTTGAGATATCGCAGATAGAAAACCCCAAAAACAATATCTGAGGCAGATACTATCGCCAGTGCACAGGCATAAAAATACTGTCATAGCTGTGTGTTGAACTTGGTCCCTGGAACAACTGAGCACAAAATGTGCAAATCTTTTATTTAGCACCAAGATTTTGAAATACATTAGTACTAAAAACACAGCTAATTCAATCTGAATACAGACACAGTCACTACTTGTTGTTAGTGTTCATTTGAAATTCATCATGGTCAGCCCATGGCCGTGACCCAAATTAGCTGTGGGCCCCGGTGTTAGACCCTTTACTCACTGGCTGCCCACATTGCAGACATGTACAGTGAGTGCTCAGCTGTGCTCGCTGTTATTACATTATAGACCGCACTGTGGGTGTGAATGTGTGGTTTTCTAAAAAAGCTACCACACACACGTTTCAGCAGGAAAGATTGAAAATGACAGTTGTTGTCTTCACTACAATGACACTGAGCTGTTTCTTCTTCACTATCTCACATTTCTTCAGAAAGACCTTGTCAACAGAGCTGGTGGATATATATTGCTGAGTGACATACACACACAAACACAAACACACACACATGCACACATTGAAGAATTTGTGGGAAACTGAGTGATAATAGAACTGCAACACATAAACTAGAAAGTAATTGAAAGCATACTGTGTGGCTTTCAAAATCTGATTAACACACCAAATAAACACAAGTTTCTCAAGGACTCTTGCTGACAGATTAGCTTCTTACTATGCACAAGACAAGCTGGAAAAGCGACCGAAAACCAGCCCACTGATGCAGCCCGCTGTCTCAGTCACATGGCCCTTGCCTTGCAGGTCACAGTGGTCCCTTGAGAATCCCCCCCCCCCCAACCCAGTTACATCCACGGAAAATAGCTACAGAAAAATGGCCACAAAAATTGGGACAAGATCATAACAACTGTAGCGGTTTACTTAAATCACAACTCTGGGGGTGCTGCAGTAGCTCACCTGGTAGACTGTAAGTGTAACTGTATAGGTTTAGGCAAAGGCATAAAAATAATGATAATAATAATAAAATATTTAAAATAATAAACACGGGTAGCAATACATCGAATATACTCATTATATCATGGCTTGCTCCACGTGGGATGTGCAAAACGACTTATATTGTGAACATCGAGTATAAATTGCCATTGTTATCAGACACTGGTACGAGACTCGCTTTGGCGTTTGGGTTCTCTCGCTCTCTCCTGCACATGAAGCACGTTACTGTACCGGCAAGACTCTAGAACTCGTCGTGTTTTGCGACCAAGGAGTATCACTGTGACTTGCAAACATTATTTATATATTAACTTATAAACTGGAGAACTGTAAATAAATCCTCACTTTTAACCTTTTGAAACCTAGATTGCCATCAATTTTCTTGTGCCTTGTTAAGACACCTTCCACAAGCTTTTGAGCCTTCGAAACCTGATCAAATGAGTATATGTTTTTTATATTTCTGTATTTATTTTTGTAAGAAAGTGTTGGGGATAAGGCAATGACCAACTTGGCAAGAAAGGTCACACAGATTGTAATAAAATAAGGAAAATGTGATAACCAAAAATGTTGCTTTAAAAAACAAACAAAAAATTGACAAAACTTTATTTATGAATGGGGTTTGTTACTTTTTCTTATATATATATATATATATATATATATATATATATATATATATAAATTTTCTGGTCATTTTCTTAGGTGTTTTTTCTTACTTTTCTTTATCTTTTGGCTTGTTTTCAGGTAATTTGCTTTTACATTTTTACTAATTTTTGGGCCATTTTTTGTTAAGTGGTTTGTTGCCTTCTTGCCATGTTTTGGGAAGAAATCAAGTCAATATGCTTAGGTTGCAAGGGATTAAAAGGTGCTATGGTGACAGTTTAACACTCTGCTAACAGCTAACTGTGGACTGGAAGCTTTACAGCAAAAAAATATCAACACTTCCAGCCAGAGCCGGGCTTGGTGCTTCAAAGTAAAAGCAACAGTGTTTCTGCTTTCATTTAGTTAATGATAACAAGATTTATATAACTTAATTAACTTTATTGTAACAGTATGTTAACTAATTTTATAATAACAGAATTTTATTTAACTTTAGTTTAATAAAATTTAGTAGCTACTTTATTTAACTTTATTGTAAATGAAGTCCATTTAATACATTTTGTATTTTAGTAGTCTACAGTTATTTAGAGGAGATATCTTTAGAGTTACATCTCAAAATATCATGATTTGCGATTAAACCTAAAAATATTTAAATACTCTTTTTAAGCCATATAGCCCAGCCCTAATAACAAATCTAAAATCTGCATATCTCTGTAATAGATGTAAAAAAAAAAAAAGTTAACTGCTCATAGGAAATGCTTCCAGCTTTTCATGACAACTAAATATATAGTCAGCAGGACAAAGAGGTCACAAATTACTGATTTTTTCAGAAAAAAAACTATAATAGAAACTGACTGATGTGAGACTAGATTAGTGAGGTTAAAATAAGATTCTCAGGCTACCATTGAGATTAAACATAAAGATATTTAAAAAGGGCTGATTTACAGCACAGATAGACAAGATAGGCGATAATGTATAGTGTTTTAGTGATTCACATTCTCAAACAAATACATAATAAATCAAATTACAATATAGATGCTCATACAGTCTTGTCTCTCATAAAGGAAACAGAAAATGCTTGCCCCTTTTGTTGCCAGTAACATTAAAAGACCAAATGCAATAAACTCCATAACAGACAAACAGTAAAAATAATTTTCTACTTCCACTCTTGCGAATGAAGTCACAATGTGTGAAATTGCATTGAGTCTACTGCTAGATAAAAGCGGTCCTTGTATCACCGTACATGAGTATGAAACAAACATTTCTAAGCGATACCGCATCTTCTGAAAACCTGGAAATGATGAACCAGATTCATTTTCTGCTACACTGCAAAGTCCTCTGTGTTCCCCCCATTTCCCATCCGGCTTCACTCTCTTCTCCATTCACCTGATCACCTGTATAGATCACTGACTGTCCTCCTCTGCTCCCCTCCCTATGCTCCACACTTGCTCCCAAGGATCAATACATAGAGTTCAGTATGGATCACAACAACTGCTAGTGTTTAAAATGTACCTCGTGCCCTTCCTCTCACTCCCAGATCAATAAGGAGAACACACGCATGGATCCACCACTGTCTTCATCACGCAGTCCCATTAACATCCTCGTCATCAAAAGCAGCACCATCATCATCATAAACACTCATTGTATTATGTATATTTCTGAGCTCATGAAGATGTTTAAATGGGCGAAGAAAGGGAGAAAGTGCCAAGTGTAAATGAGAGCATTGATGTGATTCAGTATCAAAGCGCTCTAATGTCAGCCAGAAATAAAGAAATCTTAAGATCACAGATTATTCATTGACTCACAAGTGCGCCGCTCTGATGTTACACCACGATTTGCTTTGCTAATATCAAGATATTGCTCTCTTTTTTTCCCTTTTTCGTTTTATTCAATTGAAACTTTAAGAGCCTTTTTAACTTTTTTTTTTTTAAATACCAGATGGTTCACCCAAGCTATACTCAACATTCGGGGACATTGGCTGAGAGGTAGTGGCCTTTAACTAAAAGTCTGCGTGTTTCACTCAAGCACAGCAACGACGACAGCTCAACCATTCAGCACTGGCATTTAGAGGGGAGCGTGGAATGTGATTCCAGCTGATGCAGTTTATGAGGGTGATGCCGTTTATGATAGATGACAGAGAAAGAAAATAAAAAAAAACCAAAAAAACATTGGTGATCTATATACACACATATATACACACATACACGTATATATATGCAGTTAAGCGAACTGAATGAAATACCTTAAGACCCCCATGTGATTATTTTTTCTTTTTTTTTTAAATAACTCACCTGTTTACATTTTCTTAATGCCCAAAGTTATGCATATTTAAGGCCCGGGTCCCCTTTAGTGACAGGCTGTCTGCTAGGCACGCAACAGTTTATAAGTCAGATCCACCCCTCTTTCCTCCACTGCTTCAACCTCTTGTCCAAATATGTTCACTTCTGGCTTCAAAAAAACAAGATGGCAACGGCCGAAATGCAAAATCACGCTTCAAAAAAACAATCCACATACCAGTGGGTCACATTATGGTAGCTATGTCTATTATTTAAATTATTTATGTTGGCCACATTCCAAATGCATACAAAACCTTGTGAATGTATCATAATGGTCACAATGAAACAGATGCAGCAGTGCATATATGATAAAATTCACAAGTTTTACTGTTTGTACTATCTAATCAAAGCAAAAAAAAGCCTAAAAATAAACTATGATTGTACTCCATTACAAACCTAGAGTGTAACTAGAAGGGCACTCAGAGAGCGCAGCCTTCCTCAAGGCCAATAGTTTAGTCTTCTCTTACTGCACGTCTGGGTATGTTTTTACTTAATATCTCTGCAGACAGTTCACATTTGGATGTGAGTAAGAGTATAATTAGCCCCAAAATATGTGTGTATTATAATTCCATAGCCACATTTTGTCACAGGCGTAATGGTTCTCCCATGAAACCACTGTCCCAGAGTGCTCCATTATGGCTGCCTTCTGTATGAAGTTTAAGACACTACATGTGTAGGCTACACCAGATTACTGGTACCCATAAATGTGAATTATGGAGTCATGGTATTTCTGCAATGGCCATATTTTGTCACTATTAAACTTTTACTACTATCTACTTGATCCTAAAATGTATGGCATTTGTTACACCAAGGCCAAATGCTTTATCTCAAAATGTTAACTTAAGTCAAAAAAATAATTTGTGCATCTGCTTTATGACTCGCCTCTGCTCCAAAATATAATAGGTTCTTGGCTTATGCTACGCCCTTCCACTAAGTTTCATTAAAATCAGGCCAGTAGATTGCCTATAATCCTGCTGGCTGACAAACAAACTAACTGAACCAAAAAAAATACCCTCATTGGGTTTAGGTTTTGACAGTTTACAGCCACACATTAAACCAAATTTTTAATTTCCTCACATTCTGCAATAATCTACTAGTTGACAGACCCACTATAAAACACGGCCTGTGTATAATTACAGCAGTGACATAAAATTACAATTGGAGGGACTAAAAATGGCAAAGCTACTGCACAAAAATCAATCAAACAGTCAGCAGTTTGGCTTTATTTCCTATTTTTTCTCTCTCTTTATCCTTCTCTCTCTGATCCTCTGTTCTCACCACCTCGCTGATGCTCCAAAAAACAAACAAAAAACACACAATCACATCTAGACATTCAGCTCAACCGTAGCTCGAGTGGCTCTATATTCCTATAAAAAGACATTAACTCGACTGTATTGCTCTGCACAGGTAGCAGCTACAGTTTGCATCTTTGTGACTCAGCCAGATGCAACAGAGTGCAGTCGCCATTCTGTCTTTGAAATTCTATCTTTTGGGTCTTTGAAAACATCAGTGGCTGAACATAAAGTGTGCAAAATGAATTTGTGGGTTACATAATTGACCTACTTTAGAAGTGACTGTGTCCGGGATGGGTGAACCACATAGTATGTTTTCTAATTACTAGTATCACAGCCATTAATATAATGATGTGGAGTGTGTATTTGTGGCGCAGGATGCCTTTTTTTCTTACTTCATTATTTTTTTGGTGAAGCTATTGAATTTGAAGGGAAAAAAAGAATAAATAAGGCAGACTTGTGGCTTTTAAAAATCAATTTAGAGAAACATATGCTACAACAAAAACTTGATTACTGAATGCATCACAATACTACACACTAGCAATGAAAATGATTTTTTGTTTGTTTGTTTAGAAACAGCATTCAGGGCTCTGATAGGACTGATAAATAGGAGCCCAGTGCAGACTGAGGGAGGGGAGATGCAGAAATAGAGCGCTGGCTTATCTAACCCTAACCCGACTTTCACTTTATTCAGGTGGCCCTGCTGGTGCACGAGGCTGTGTGTCCTGTCCCCTTCCTTACACCAACCAACCCGATGGTTCATTTTTTTCATGGATTTTTTCAGATCTTAAGATCAAATCTTAACCTTTTCTACAATTAGGAAATCTCATCTCATTTATTGTTTAATATTCCCTTTCATTACTTTTTTTAAAAACTATTTATTATTTTATTTTTTTGCTATTAGTGAGCCTTTTAAATGAATAAACCCCTGCTGGGAGGAAATTTTAAGCAAAATGTTTCTTTTGAGGAGGAGCAAAGACACTTTTTATCACCCTTGTGCTCATGCTCCTCTGAGTATGCTATGGAATACTGCATCTCACCTCAACCTAACCCTAACTGCCAACCAGTTACTTCTGCAGCTTCCAACCATAACCATACCTACATTCTAACCCGACCCCTAAGGTCAAAAGCCAAGAGAAACACAATTTAATGGAGGAATACAGTTCAACACAACACTTGTTAACATCCCTAAAAGCCCTGCCAGGAGTTAGAAGCACCTGAGGAGCTACTCCTGCAGTCTCCCACTCCACCTCTCTCTCTTTGCCAGCTTTATCTTCACTCCTCTCTGACTCCTCACGGTGAGGTCATTTGCCAAAAAGATGTATTTTCATCATACTGGTAGTTCGCCAGCGCAAACTAAACAACAGTTTACCAAATGTCAATACATCTTGTGTGATATGAGCAACAGGTAACTTAAGTGCATAGAAGGGTTGACATGGCAACTGGAGACAGGGAGAAACAGCAGCCAAGTAAAGGAAATCAGACAGGGATTTGTTTGTTGGGTTCTTCGCGGGGCTATTGTTATCAGCGCCACGCCTAGCACATTTGGTGCCCTGGAAGGACTCACTGATGATCACATAAAGGTTAACAGCACTGCCAGGGCTAAAGGTGGTACCCCCAACACTTTAGCACTCCCGGTTCCCTTTTCTCAGGTTTCTTAAATTGGTTTTTGGTTAGTTGCCTGAAAAAAGGTCTGTGGTTAACACAAGCTTGAGAGACTTTAACATTTTCTTCTAAAACATAAAACACATCAGTAATTACCCCAGTCGTGAACTTTAAAACTTTTGTGTGTCTCAAAAAAGGCGGTTGTTAACAAGAGGCGAATTGAGACCACAAAACGCCATCAAGCTGAACACGGCCTTAAAGACTTGTTGTGGTGGCAATGCTAAGTCATGGGACCATGGTTGTAGTTGGTTTTTAGCCTAGCTTTAGCTTTTTGCCTCTGGCAATTGCATTTATAGGCTTCAAGTATCATAAAAGTAGATCACTTGTGAAGATCATCTTCCTTAACAAAAAGTATAAGTATCATAAATGCTTGTTTACCACAGAGCTAATTTTCTGCAACAATCCAAATTCCAATGAAAAAATCCTATGGGCTTTTTATAGAGGGAACTAGGGTGATGCTAACTTCCATGTCGGCCGACAGAAAAATGTCATGCCTCATATATAGCCTCATGCCTCATATGCAGCCTCATTTGGTTGCCTATGGAAATGTGACTTGTGTGATATATTCTGTTGTGGACAGTTTACATGTTCTCTTGTGTCAGTGTGGGTTTTCTCTGAGTTCTCTGGCTACTCCAAAGACATGCAGGATAACTGGTGACTCTAAACTGCTCGTGTGAATGTGAGCATGATTGGTTGTCTGTCTGTATGTGTCAGCCCCGTTGGATTCAATCAGCTGTCTGACTAACTGCTGCAGTAGCTGTCATTCACTAGCATGATGTGTAGCTTGTTATTATTAGACAAAGTTAATAAATTGCTAACGTAAGATAGAGTGCTTAAATTGGTTAATGTCATTTTAACAAAGTTATTCTGCAACAACAAAGCTTATTTTCTTGATAATCTCTTGTGATGCTCTTAATGAACTGAAGGAAAATTATCAACTTTTACGTGTTGATTTTGCAGTTTTACCTCCCATTTCTATTAGTTATAAAACATGTCTGACTCACCAGCAAGACCTGTGTTTTAAAGTGTTTTGTCTGACAGGTCTGATATTAGCTCTCTGCCTGCTGAAAATGTTCTGCAGAGAAATATAATGCATTCTTCAGATTGATATTTTCTGTGGGAAAACAGTCGTTCAAAGGACTATTAGGGACCTTTCTTCAAAAAGAGTTTTTCAATTCAATAAAAACAGGTAATGGTTCTCAGTAAAGCTGCACCGCTCTGCGAACATCTAGGCTAGTCAATGTGTGTTGAGGAGAAGCAGACGGAGGGCCTCAGTGCTGTAAGTCTAAACTGGCAACTGAGCGCCCCATCAGCTTCTGGGTAATGGGCCCCTCGCTAGACAGGTCGCGTTTTCCCACCAGACAAGCGGCGGTGGGTCTCGCTGGGTGCTGTGGTTACAGCCAATGCTTATGCACACACACACACTCACCACTCAGCAGCCAGACGAAAGCAGAGCTGTGCATCCGATTACCAGGCAAATGTTGAAAATGTGCACAGCCAAAAGAGGCAGACAAACAGCCCGCCCTGCGAGGAGGCTACTACTCGGCCAGCAGAGTGGAGTGGCCACCGCGGTGCCACCACAGCTCAGATATCTGAATCCGCTGGGTGTGTGCTCGCAGTCCCAGCTCCACTCGGGTGATTAGATAAAGGGACTGAAGCTAGGGAGCAGGTAAACACCAGGCAGTATTGAAACACCAGCAGAGCTAACTGAGAGAGATACTCCTATTATTCACTGGGGCGTTTCCTCCCTTGTTTAATTTCTCAAAATCCATCCCAGGTTACTCTGTTTCTTTTAACTTCCACATCAGAAATTGCTAACCCATGATGTAGCACCTGATGTCACTGGAGCAACCAAACCAAATAAACCTAGAGCAAAAGTTTAGTCAGGAGGGCTATACGCTTGCCTGCTTAGGCATTCACTTCTGGCACACATGCTCAATAATCAACTCAATAATAATAATCAATAATTCATTGCTGTCATGAGGCGGGTTTCCATTAGCCATCAAATTGCAAAAAATAAAAACTGCAAACACAAAATATGCCTAATGGAAAAATGTCAGTTTCAAAAAAACTCCCATTTGTCCAAAAAAAAAAAAAATATGGTCACATGAGCTGGTATTTCAGGCAATTTGAAAAAGCCATATTTCGCAAAAGTGCAATGGAAACTGCAATGGCTTTTCTAGGTCACATGATGTTTGTCAACAGGAACTGGCTCCCTCGGGCATGCCACTCAAAAGTCGAGTGGATCATCCAAAATTTGAATCCACAACTCCACAGTAAAATTGTGGACTATAACCTCACACAAATCCCTCATATGTGGCCACTCACACACACTGTACTTATACCTTCCATTATCGCTCGCACAACACACCTATGTTGCCCTTGGAAATAATGACAGCTAGTGCGGTGCCTGCAATAGAAATAAACCTGCTAATATTTTGAACATCCACCGCCGTGCACCTTGGAATGTTATCACAAGAGAAGTCACACATCTTTACTGAAAACGCAGTCATCTTGCACGTGTGTTTTATCGACATTTCAAAAATATCATTTAAGTTTTGCAAAACCCTGTGATGGAAACCCTATTGTCAAGGGCTTTCAGTTGAGATGTTAGCTGTTCTGTCATCTGATCATAGTTAACCAACAGCACTGTGACATGTGACATGTCTCTTTTTTGCATGTTTTTTTTTTGTTTCATGGTGCAAATCCCTTCATCAGCCTCATTAGCACCATCAGCCATCAGTCCCAGAGTCACCAGTCCCCACCACCACCACCACCACCAGTGTCTGGACTCCATGGAGGATTTATCTCACTGATGCTCTGATGCCCTTAAATTACAAACCTCCCTCTGGAGTTCAAGCCCCAAAAACTTTCAAGTATTTATCATCACATCGTCAGTTAATCTGTACACCTGCAATCAGAATTAAACAATTATCTTTACTCCATTCACCTGTCTCTCCTAACTGAACTGAAACCACAACCAGGCTCCAAATAATAACTCTCCATTCATATCAAGATTGGTCTTGGCCTCTAGACAGGTCTCAAAACCACTTTGAACGTCCCTGTCTCATCTTTTACTTGGTTTTGTCTGGGTCTCGGAAAAAGTGGACTCTGGATTTCTGGAATGGCCCAGACGCACCTGACAAGCGTTGCACAAGTGGCTGCTTTATATTGTTAACATGGGTGCCAGGAAAAAAAAAATGTATAGGTTCCAAGATGCTCACACAGGCAGTGTCATTCAGGCCTTAGGTATTTTAGCTTTTTGATTTGGCTAATGTTATATAAATATATGTTATACTAGTCACACACCTTACTCTGCACAATATGATTACAACTACTGACTAAACCAACGTAAAGACCATTGATTTTAACGGCTGAAGAGACTAGAGTGAGTGGATGTGGTTGGTAATTGAGGTGAAGTGACAAATAGAATAGAGCAGAGCCTCGAAGTTGAACACTGACATGCACAATCTAACCATTATCCCAGTGATGACCATTTCCTCTTTTCATTTCCACCTCTTATGTTGTCTAAGCCAAGAAGAAGCGCCGACATGTCACTTGCAACCTTGACATTTGAGGCGGAATGGTCCTTTAACTAATGGGCGACGTGCTGTACCTCTTCTTTCCACGCACAAAAACATTGTCTTCGTTTGACTGATAGAGAAACACACACGCACAGAGTCACAAAGTGGATTTGTGCCTTTTGAAGTGTTAAAGCAGCGGCATATGCCGTGGCAGACACTGTGACCTGTGGTGACTGATTAAAACTGGAAACAAAGGCAGAGCTGAAGATCTCATTAGCACCTCTAAAAGTCTTTATCTTGCAAAACGCACCAGGAGCAGATTCCCCAACTGCCGGCCCCCAGACACACAGCTGCACTAAACACTGATTCTTCATTCAACTCTTCTGTACATCAACCTGTCTATCTGTGGACTGATTTCCATTATTCCATGTGCTTTATTGCTTAATAGAGCTGTCAAATCCAAATATTAAATAAAAAGAACCGAAAGACTTTTTATTTAATATTTAAAAAAACATGTTTCGGTGCATGGTTCAGATATCAATTTGTTTGAGGGATTTCCTTCTTGTGACAAAAGAAAATCTGTGTTTTTGGTAGTGTTAGATTAGAGTGGAGTTTTTATTTCCCCTACTCAACTTATTTCCTGAGTTAATCCAGGACAAGACACACTAAAAACAGTTACACAGTCCCATCCTCTATTGTTCCACTACTTGTTTATCTAGCACAGGCATCAGCCAAGGTGTCTGAATCCCCTAGTCATAACAACCTTGGTTATATTGTATCTACTGTGCCTTACTCAAGAACCTGTGGTTTGTCTGAGGGGTGAAACAAGAGCTGCTCCTGTAGGAAAGCCAAGACGACGGACAGCCTGAGAGGGAGTTTTCAAAGAAATATGAAGACATGCTTCCAATCTGGAGAGGTTTCAGATATTAGGCTTAAAATAGTGTCAGCCTCAAAATTATACATTTAATGTAGTGTTCAATAAATTTTCATTTCTGACCTGATTTGGATTAAATAGCTAATATAAATACAAACTAAACAGCTCAAAAAGCTAGTAAGTAGATCTTGTGTTTTGTTTTCCCAATATCATGAAGGCTGTAAAGTGTCATGCTCAGTTAATATTGTTCTCTGGAAAAGTAAGGTAAAGTAAGTGTAATAAACCTATACAGCTTTCCTATTTATAAACATTTACACATTCTATAAATATTAATATTTCTAATATTTTTTAATCCTTAGTAATGTAAGACATACTGGTAAAATGTCATGACCGCTAACAGTATTTGGACATTTTCAGCATTTTGAAATGAAGTGAATTGCTGGAAAACTGTCAAATTATTTGTGAAAAAGCGTGGCACACCTTTTTCTGGCTACTTTTTTTATGCTTGTCAACTGACGGCATTAGCTAGCTAACATGACACACTGAATTTGAGACAGGCTGTTCTCATTCATTGTTCTTACATACAAAAAGCAATGCACCACAATTCTTAAATTACAAACGTAATGGTATGCCAGTAATTTGTGTATATCCCACGTTACTGGATAGGCTGATGTGACCAATATGCTGACTGTAGTAAAGACAGATGTAATATTAAGGCCAAAAGTCCATGTAAACTTTGAATTATTTTAAGATACATCATCACCATGTTTCTTTTCCAAAACTTAACCTACAAAACTTTGATTGCTGAAACCTAACATATGGAATTTTATGTGAAGTAGTCTACGTAACTTTACGTTAAGTAGGTCCTATTTACGCCATTTGCTAGGCGATTAATCTGTCATACCATACAAACTGCTGAGGATACGTTGAGTGAGAAATTGTAGCTAGCAGCAGTAATGCTAATCCAAACAATACCAATAAATTAGCTTTTGCTAGGGGCAAAAATGACATTTTTTGCTGCAGATAGAACATGATAAGCAACACAGCTAACAAAAAATAAAGCTTTTATAATCTAAAAAGCCTTACTGAAGAGGAAAACATATTCCCATACAAGCAAAAATGTATCTTGGTCATGCTACATACTTATGCTAACCGAGCTAAACAAAAACCTGGGAAATACAAGGAACATACCAAAAAAAAGTTAATGTTCCACAGTTAATGTATATTTCATTCCAAAATGACAGAGGGAATAAACACCACAACAATTTAAGTTTAGTTTTTACTTTTGCCAAGCTGCTGAGAACGCAGGAAGCTCCTAGTTTAATTGCCGAGCACAATGTTAATAAATCTCTCCACAACTGCTACCAAGATAAATTCCTGTACATGTCTTGTAGCTGTAGCTGGCTTGTTGCCCCTTCTGTTCACCGGGGACAAGCAGCGATGACTAAAACTATTCAGAACAGCAACAATACTAATGTTTCTTCTGTAATTGAACAATAAATCCTACATGGTGAGGCAATACAAACTTCTAACATATTGCGTTGTTTGCCAAACCATTTGTCCATTTAGTAATTACCTCCAATTCAAACAAAGTGGACAGCCTATAAAAAGCAATGGCACAGTATTATCCACAAGACGCTCTGCTCTTCACTAAATAATAAACCCATCTAATCGAGTTAGCAAGATGGCAGCCTTTCTTCCATCTGTACGCAGCTGTGTGATGAAGTGGAAGACGTGCAGATTTTTTGGACACCTCTTCCATCTCCCATGTTGATGCCGTTTTAAATGGAGGCCCTCAATACAGCCCTATGACAGCATCGAGGAGCTAAATGCGCGCGCCAGTTAATTAGACTGGTGAATGAATTGGTTTTTAGACCATCTTTCTGCTCTTTGTTGGTCCACCCCTTAAATTGAAACGAGAATTACAATGCCGGCAGATGAGTAATTAGTTTGAGACGGATGGAATCCCCGCTCGCTTAACGGAATCAAAGAGGAGAAAAGATGATGGACTGTGTACGTCTATTTGTGTGTGTGTGTGTGTGTGTGTGTGTGTGTGTGTGTGTGCGCGCGCGCGCGCGTGTGTGTGTGCGTGCGTGCGTGTGTGTGTGTTAGAGAGTGTGAGACAGGGAAACGGAGACAGAGGCTTTAATCGTGTTACATTGTCCTGAGAGGCAGGCTAAGTGCATTACCACTATTGTGCCAGCAGTGCTGTTTTCACATTGGGACCGGTATGGGATGTGTAGAATGAGTTCTTTGAGTTCAGAGCAGAGTCGAAGCTCGGGTCCAAACTCAATCAGCAGCAGATGATGTGACAGTCTCTTCACATTGTGTATGTTTACTTCATACTCTCCACAAAAAAAAAAAAAAAAAACATGGCCCTGAGTGGAACAATAGACTCCTGTGACAGCTGAACATTGTCTAGTTCTTTGTGAGAAGCAATTACTGTTTTAAATGGACAATTAATAGCGTGTCATGTTTGCAAAACTGACAATTTGTTTTGTGCCATTTAGACCTGAGCCAACATTCATTTAGAACAGCCACTTTGATCAACCTGGAGTGTTGTAATGACAGGGTTGGCACAATTTTGCCGCTAAAGAGTGTAATTTTGCTCTGTTCAATGCAAAAACAAGGAGGTATTCTGAGATATATTGTCACGCCTGATGATCACAAATGGGAAAATTTTTGAAGTTAGGTTTGCATGTTTGCATAACTCAAGGTCGTGTCTGTCTCTGGTCAATGCAACATGCAGAAACAAATTTGTGAATTTTTAAAGGTGACGCTATAGTTCCGTGTATAAAACCTTTGGCTATACTCTAAAGCTCCTTTCCCACTGAGCAAAATATCCACTGACACCTGCTAACATCTGGCTTTTTGTACAATCAGCGTTCACACCTGGATCAAATGACTCTGCAGTAGTCACAGGTATTTATAGGCTGTGGCTCCAATTAGCTTTGATGGAAAAAAAAACACGCAGGTGAACGCGCTAATTCAAGCCCCTTAACCGGCGTGATGTAATGATACGCCATCCACAAGATACCAACCAAGCAGAGCTCAAACCATTCCAAAACTGAGTTTGAAAGGCAGACTGAATATGCAACAGATATAAAACGTAAGTAACCACAGTAACATATTCACTGGCCTCCATGCTGCTTTCTATTGTTAGCTAATGTGACTCAAAAGTAAAAAAAACAGAATGGCATACTTGCCTGCTCCAGGGCTGTGTACACAGCTGTAGCCTATTGGCAATGTGAAAGGAGTCAAAATCATTTTTAAGGAGGTTTTTCCATGTTTAAAAAAACCTGCTTACACGCACAAATCTAATCACAATTGTGCACTAACTATTGAAACAACATAACCATATTGCCATTTTATTAAGTTTTGTGGCAATGCAAGGCATGCAATTGCTTAATGTCACATCCAGCAGACACAGTGCAATAGTCACTTTTCTTGCTGCTTTGTTTTGGTCTCCGCCAATTTCTAAAATCTGCATCTTTAGTTGCTAAGTGCATTATTATGTTCATAAAGTAGTGGCAATCTTTGTCTGTTTGGTGCTAGGGGATACTGTACAGTAGGTTTAACAGAGCTTTTACAATGAAAACAACTGCTTCTGCAAACAAGATTGACAAGAGCAATGAGAGTGAAAGGAAACAGTAACATTGCAGGTTTTAAAATCAAAATAATGAGTGGAAAGACGCTAAAATGGTCGGTAGACGAAGATTAACTGGAGATATGGGAGGTAGTTCTTTGTGGGTCTGCGACTACAAGTGACCCCATGTCATATTACCCAGTCATTTGATCTATTAATATTAAAAAATACAGACAAGCGCAGCTTTAAAATATTGAAAGCCAAGCTTGCCTATCACTAACTACCCAAACTAGGCTTGTGACTATGCATCATAAGCTAATGAAAAAAGTTAATACTTTTCATAATGGTTTTTATATTTTGACTAGACCCTCTTTCTGTAGCTTTATACCCACTGAAAGTTAATTTGGCCACTGAGAATATTTTGCCTCCAGAGCAGCTTTAACTCATGAAAATCATTCAGTTTACTTGAATGCTTTAAAATTCAAAACAACAGATTTTTACTTCTCAAGTTTTTATGCAGCTACATTCCAGTAATTATGTTCACTTTAGCCGACCTCATTTTAAGAACACATATAAGCCGTTATCAGCTCTCATTATTATTGTTATTCCTCTTCTTGCTCTTTAAAATAAACATGCAGAGTAACAACAGTGCAGTGAAGCAGACATGAAGCAATTAAGCTGTAATTACTTTTTAAAACTTGTTGCTCAGTCCAGAGTCATTTTTGGAAAAAGTACAAAAATAAACTCAAGGATAACAACTTGAGACCTCTAATAATCCTGTCAGTAAGTTTAAGACTGTGTTTTGAGAAAGGATATAGATCTGTCAAAATCTCACTGGAAGATTTAAGTTTATTGACAGGATCAAGCACACGTACTGTAGCACCTTTAAGCTCAGAGGTGCATGAGGAATGAATTAAGATCACTTTGCGGCAGAGGGATTCGAACTTGAAAGAAATCTAATGTCAGATTGACACTTTGATCTAACGGAGATACTCTGGATTTGATGATCATGTAACTAAATAATGATCAGATCATCTCTTATATAAATAATGCTTTAATATGGATTTATATATACCTATAAAACTTCAGTTAATAGCCCAGGCTATTATTTCCTGAACTCAACAGGCTTATCTTTGGGACAGGTGTCTATATGGGACAGGTTTATATTTCCTTACACACAAAACTGTCTCTCTCTCGTTTACTATGCTGTTATTACTGTCTTCTTTGGTGCTCATGGTTTCAGTAAAACGAACTGAATGATTGATTTGTAGAAAATTTTACCAAGCTAACCATGTTACATTATAATGTTATGATATTATCAATTCATTAGTGGCATAAAATGGCCTCAAAATGACAAAAATATAGTTTATTGCGATTATTTCATGGACAAAATATATTGTCCAACAACAGGAGTTATCCTGACAGACCTTAAGGATCAAAGTCCTAAAATATCTGCAAGTACACACAAAGGATTAATGCCACACAAAGCACCTTTAAAAATGCATTTCTTGTCAGCATTTCAGTACCTAAAAGCCTTGAAGTTCTGCCATAATTTTAGGTGTTAAAAACACAACTCTGAGCAATAAACTGCCAGCAGCAAGAGACCACAGTACAACTTTGCCACAGCAAGCAAAGAAGCTAGAACCACCAGCTTTTTGTTTCTCTTGCACACTAATATGCGTTAATTGTGCGAATTCAAAAGAAAGCAATAATAGAAATGCATCCTGCAGCTCTGCCAACTAATTAGTTTAACAGGTGTGTGGGTATAAGAGATGTAAAGCAATCTTGTACACCAGGGCAATGCAGGAATTTCTCTCTCTCTGGCCGCCAAAGCAACACAGTGTTTGTGGTTTGACTCATAGGGATGGATTTTGGACACAAATCAAGGAGTGTGCCTCTAATGTGACCAGCTGTAAAGCCAGTCACCTGCAAGAGCACAGCTGAAACACACAGGTAGAGTGTACAGGAGAGTATCTGACAGGTGTGAGACAAACACACAACACACACACACACACACACACACACACACACACACACACACACACACACACACACCCACACCCACAACCACAAACACACACACACACACACACACACACACCTGATGCTAGTCATGCTTCCAGTCTCAGAGCCAAGCTTGCATCTCTCCAGCTGACTGGCAACGATCTGTCGTTCGGCTTCCAGCTCCCTGGTCAGACGTTCAAACTGCAACTCCTGGAGAGGGAGGGGGAGAGAGAATGTGTCAAAGCATTCTGTCTGTTTATTTACAGCCACATTTACAGTCATCCTGAACATTATTTTGGCCCTGTTGTCTCCAACACATTTTTAATTGTTGTGAAATGGACTCGCCAGTCTGTGGTGGGAAAACGGGCCAGATCTTGCTGTGTCTGCCAGTTTCACACCACCAGATATTCACAGAGTGAAGAGTTTGATATGTCGCAAAACTGTGACACTAAACTAAAGACATAACAAATGTGACATTTGTTGTTCTGCGACGAGGAAATGCAAACAGAAGTTTTGGGATGAGGATTTTTTTTTTGTCAGTTTCCTATGAAAGCTTTAGTCTAAGGCCTGCCTGACCAGTCATCTACACACACAAACGGTAGCGTATGGATGTGCATCCTGCTGTTAGCACGTGGTGGCTCATATGAAGAGACGGATAGAGGAGGGTTACAATCACATTAACCCAATGTGAGAATCTGTAGATGCAGTGTAGCGCCCCTGAAGAAACAGTCACCATACTGCTGGATGGCAATACACTCTTTACTCTAAAATTAGTTAAATCAAAATTCTATATATCTGTACTCACTAAATATAAATGTGTGAAGAAACAGGTGGATCAAAATGGAATGGAAATTTGCACAGTTATGCAAAATTATTTTTGTCTTATCCTTCTTATTGTTGTAAAGATCATATATCAACTTGATAAATAAAGGAGATTGAGAGATTTGGTTATTAGTGTGGTCAGTGCCTCTAGTGCTATATGTAGGGCTGTCTGTTCTGCTCCAGGCCTGTGTCAATCAGGTGTTTTAACGGAGGATGTACAAATGGACAGTAACCTGCATGCATGGGCGTAAGACAAAGGACCCCTGGACACAGGTATTCAAAAGGCCCCACCACCTCTCCTACATAGGAACAAGGCACATGATTTATGGTGGTTTTGCACCTCTTTAACATTTTTTTGGTCTTTTTTGGTTGTTTTGTGTCTCTTTGTAATTGTTTTGTTTCTCCTGGTGATAGTTTTGTGTCTTTTTGTGGTTGTTTGAGTCTTAATAAGGTAATTTGTGTTTTATAGAGTTAGTTATGCATCTCTTTGAGTAATTTTATCGGTTTTTTTTTTTTTTTGGTTGGTTGTTTTGTGTCTCTTTGTAGTCATTTTGTTTCTCCTGGTGATAGTTTTGTGTCTTTGTTGTTGTTTGGGTCTCTATGTGGTAATTTTGTGTGTTATAGAAGTAGTTTTGTCTTGCTATGTTGCTTTGTAGTCATTTTGTGTCTCCTCTCAGCCATAACTTGTATGTGGGCCCCATGTGGATAGTAAATGAACTGAAAGATGGGTCCCCATATGGGATTGTCTATATGTTCCATAATGGCTCCATGCCAGTTACCCACGGGTGGGTTTACCCAAGTGGGCCCCAGATAAGATGCCCGTTGTAGGCCCACTTGTTACCCAGGTAGCCCGTGTATAACCCATCTGGGCCCCACATAATAACGTTGGATGGATGGTCATTTTGTGTCTCTTAGCAGTCTTTGCAGCTCTTCATGGTCATTTTGAGTCTTTGAGGGATCAG
This sequence comes from Plectropomus leopardus, assembly GCF_026936395.1. Lineage (NCBI taxonomy): Eukaryota > Metazoa > Chordata > Actinopteri > Perciformes > Serranidae > Plectropomus > Plectropomus leopardus. Next base: position 6,921,963 of record NC_142187.1, read on the forward strand.
TACATGTTAATTTGAGTGACATTTTGCAGGTGAAGGCCAGGGGAGCCTAACACTTTGGGGCCGCAGGCCACTGCCTGGTAGCCTTGTTCAGTAATCCATCCATGCCTGCATGAAGACTCTGAAGCAGCTGTCAGAATTTGACAATTTTCCTAACATCCTGAGTTGTATACTCTAGGTTTGGACACTCATGGTCCAAGATTAACTCCCATCAAGTGCTGAGTGCAGGCCAACTTCCTATTCAGCTTTGCTCTGACTTGTTTGTATTATATATATATATATATATATATATATATATATATATATATATATATATATATATATATATATATATATATATATATATATATATATAAATGTAAATGTGACACAAAATGGCAACTTACCATTTTGGCCAGTAAAAGATATATATATATATATATATATATATATATATATATATGGCTGGTCAGTGGATTTTTTGTGGATTTTTAAAAGGCCCCTTGGCGGTGAATCAAAACGTTAACTCCAGACACTGGTTGTAAGAGCTGTTATACCAAAACGACTCCTGCCAAAAAACACTGACAAAGTGAAGAGTTTCGTTAAGGTAATTAAAATTCTTAAGTGAAATATGTGCAGAAAGGAATTAAATCATTAATACAAGTGTATTGCTGAACTCAACAAGATCTCTCAAACCATTTGTGGGTGCTATTGAAGAGAAAATCTTTTCCTACGAATGGCTCTTCCATGAGGTGCATTGTCTCGGCGCCTAATTTATGCTGTTCAATGCGCATTGAATAACCACCAATTAACTGATATGCAAACAAACCAACAGCTAATTATAATATTTGTGTCTGATGCTGTGATCATTATAGCTGATTAAACATTACTGATTTTACCAATCTGTGCAAAAAACCCACACACTAAAAAAAAATCCATTTGGATTGTAGATTGTTTCAAATCAAGTGAAGAGCACACAGTGAAGATACACTGGAGCTCCGCTCCTGAAATGATGATTAAGATGTTAAATTGATTTTTGGCAGTTTCCTGGGGTATCTAGATAAAAAGTGATGGGATTAAAATAAATCACGTCAGAATGAGAGATATAATGGATCAATGTTCCCCGGTCAGCATTTGAATACAAAAGAGATATCTGGAAAGAGGTATGAATTTATGCACATTGATGTGCATGTCAGTGGCCAGTTGCATATCTAACACTGAACCCTTGCAGAGATTCTCACTAAATTAAGCTACCTCAGAATTGCATGTCATTAAAAGTGAATAGTCAGACTGCTCTGTTTGCACAGGCACGAAACAACTTATCTTTGCACAAGTTTTAACATTTAAAATGCCCTCAAAATACAACTGAAATCACATTTCCCAGTAAGACAGAACATTAATTTTATTTATAGTGGCTGCACGGTGTGTGTTTGAAGCTTAACAACACTGACGGCGAGCAGAGTGCCGGTATGTGGGAGCTTAAAAGCTGATGATGCCTGAGGCACCTCCAAGCTTCCCACCATAATGATACAATTTGATTAGAATGAATAATTAATGTAATAAGTTAACAAATCAAATTGGAAATTTCACTGTAATTATGCACCGTCTTCTTGTTAATAATAGTTACTGGACATACTGGCACGCATGCACACACCCACGCACGCACACACACACACAGACAGACATACACAGACAGACACACACAGACACAGACACACACACACACACACACACACACACACACACACACGTGTAAAAAGAAACATGTCTGCCGCACATGTGCACACACATCAGCATGCATGCACACTTGACAGGAGCATGCACAGATATATTTGCATTTGCATGGATTCTGCAGTTTATAGACTCGTATTAGAACACACAACTTGTTACTGTGATATTAAGTGTAGATCCACTAACAAGGACAGTTTCCCTTTGAATTCATGACACAGTTAAGCGCTTTGTGCAGAACAGCATATATGTTCTGCTATAAAACACTAAAGTAACTTCTGCCAGTGCAAAATTGCGTGAATGCACAACAGTCTGTTGATGCTAACATGCTGTAACACTCATACACACACACTGCTGTGAAATCTCTCAAGTGTGAATACAGCAAGAGCAACATGCAGTCTCTTCCCAACTTCAACATGATGATACATAGATGTGTTAACACTGCAGTGCGGATGAAAACAGAGCTGCATAACTTAACAGCAAAGGTGAAAAAATAAATAAATAAATAAATCACCTGGCTACATGTGCTGAGCTGAGCTGGCTGTATTCCCTGAGTTGATCATAAATCATGTTAGAAATGGATGAATAAAAGAGCTTAGTGGCCTCAGATCAATCATCCCGGTGTCAAAGTTTTAGCATGGAGCTAATCATCTGCGAGAAACACATGGATGATTTTTAGTGTCTATGATCTCATCCCACAAAAGGTGCATTTGAAGATAAAAGCTAGAGGTAATCTTTTGATGCAAACACAAACCAACCACTTTCTACATTAGAAAGCTTCAAGAAATCCTACCCCACAGAGTTAAGACACTACATCTCAAACAGCACTGCATGCAAAAAAAAGTGCAAGCTTTTTTCTGTCTGATCTGACTTCTTTTTGCAATCAAATCAATCTAACTGCCCTCATCAGCTGAGGAGAAAAAAGAAAAAAAAACCTACTTTGAGGCAACATCTCCAGAACAGATGAAGGAAAAGATGAAACGCCTGTGTTTCCCTTTGTTTGTTTGCTTGTTTGGCGCCGCTACAGCTGAGAGCATAGAGGCTGAGTGGCTAAGCGAGCTGACTAACTAGCTGGATGGTGAGCCGTGAGAATTCAAGTTGTAAGGCTTCTTGAAAACATCCAAACAAAAGCGTTCAGCTCCCTCCTCCTGCTGCCCCCCCCCCCCCTCCGATCCCTTCTCCCTCCAATTCATGGCTGACAGGCAGACACCTGTTACTGCAGAGGAACAGGCACACACCATGATGGAATGTGTTCTGAAAAATCGAGAGCCGAAAAGCGGCCAAAAAAGACTAAAAAAAGAGAAAAACAGGGATGGAAGGAGTAAGAACACATACCTTCACATGGACCATACTTCACAGAGAGACACAAAATCAGAGATTATCCCGCTATTCTTTGCTCCCCTCTGGCCAAAAAAGCAACAACACTCCGTCTCCCTCCTCCTCGCACACTCATCTGTCCTGGGTCAAACTCAGCAAGCGAGACAGAGACACAGAGACACAGAGAGAAAAACACAGAGAGAGAGAGAGACTCTTGTGTCACTCGAGCTGACTGCAACTCAGCCCTTCTCTCTCTCTGTCTGTCTCTAATGTCTCTTTCTCTTTCTCTCTCTCTCCTCAGGGGCTATGAAACACACACACACACACACACACACACACACACACACACACACACACACACACACAGAGTTCACTGAGGCACAAAGGTCCCCATGGCAACGGAGCATTTAGAAGCCCCGTGGCATTATTTATGCAACGTTGCATCACAATGGGCCCTCCCACTGGCCGACCCTGCCAAAAAAGCTCTCTCTCTCTCTCTCTGTGTCTCTCTCTGACCAGACCATCTGCACTCCTCCCTCTCCTCCCGCCTCCCCTCCCAGCCGCCACCATCACTGAAAAGCAAAGAGGGGATATTAGGACAAGGGGGGAGACAGAAGATGGACAGGAGGCGAGATGGAGGGAGGCACGCACACTCAAAACAGAGGAGTCATACCTACACACACACACACACACACACACACACACACACACACACACACACACACTGTAGGTCTACAGGCTGAAACGGGATGTAAGGAGAGTATGAGGGCAAAAAGCACATTAGTAGGAGTAACTTCAACACAAACAAAGATACACACTTGTTTACACACAGCCATGTCATGTCAAGACTTTTTTAGGGGATTCTTTACATCTATTTTTTGCAAGGACTGAGTACAAAGTGTTGTTACTTATCTGCTTTACTAAGAAACAAATTATATATGCTCAGCATTTAAAACAACCAACATTCAAGGCTGATTTATGGTTGTGCATTACCAGTTTGGAGAAAATTAGTTGTCTGTGGCGCTGTTGTCAGTATTTATACGTGTGCTGTGGTGTGTCTGAGCCGTTCTTCCATTACACCTCCAAAACACTAGATGGCAGTAGAGTTTGTTGCCACTGTGTTAAGTAAAATGAAAATTATTCAACAAACAACACATAAAACATGGGTTAATAGCTGCAAAATTAAACAAAAATAGAAATATCCAGCTCCATTATAACTTACTAACTCACAAGGTTCACAGACGAACCAAGTGTTTTTTGCTAGACATATTTTCCCCATAATTACAACATACTAACATTATCAGCAAATAACTATGCCATTTTACTTTGCATAAATTAGCCTACCAGCTAGCAGTTTTCCTCTATGAAGCCAAGGACAACAGAAACATTAACAAAGATGACATTACAAAATTTGACAAAACTATTGCCTTCTAAACGAAATGCTTTCTCCTCATATGCTACATGCTAACATTATTAGCATGTAGCACATGGAGCCAGGGTAAATCACACACAAGAAACTGTGAAATACAAGTAGATAAACCTCTGTTTCTACTGTGGAAAATATTTTACAGTTAACAAACAACAACAACAACAACAACAGGTCGAAGTCACCTCTTGGGGAGTTGCACACCAGGCTGTCATGTGTTCCATGTTTTTGTGACACCAACTGTCATTAGCAAGCCAGCTAGCTTAGTGTGCTGTGGTGGCTGGCTAGTGCTAGCATGTCCTGAGCTAGCTAGCATGTTAGCTGACCAGCTACAGTGGTTCACCCATGAAACAAACAAGATGGCACTAAGAACTATGCATAATTGTTTTTCATTTTTATATTAAAACCCACAGAAGCAAGTAAATCATAAACCAAGCTTCACATAAAAGAACAAGCATGAACAACCATCTCTTACCCAGATGCAATCACACTCCTCATCTGAACCCATGGCTTCAACAGGTGCCACAGTTGCTTCTTACAGCACCAAGACGCCCAGTGGAAAAATATCTCCAGCCCCTGTCCAAAATCTTTTCTTTATTCTTGTTTTCCTTTATCTGACGGATCCATTCCCCTCCTCCCAGAATGCCGCAGTCAAACTAAACCAATCACAACTCTCTGGCAAACACATGCTGCACATGCAAAGCTCCAGTCTCCAGTCATTTCTTTATTCAAATTCGGATTGGTTGAGTTTACACGGCTGTTTGGCTGCAGACTGTCTGAGCACAGGTTTAATCACACAGCTAAATGGACCGTCAATCGAGTGTTTGGCTTCAGCTAGACAGATCAGCTTGATCAACTCAACGTTTCAGCCTGCGAGCTCAAAAGCACAGGATGCACATACACAGCAGCTCTGAGCGTCCGTGTGTTTGTTGTGTGTGTGTGTCTGTGTGTGCATTCACGGTCTGAATTAGTTCGGGGAAGATTATTTAGATTGTAGAAACTGATATACTGTGTCTTGGAATATTTTTGCAAGAATATTAGTAGTATGTGCAAATTGTCACTATTAAAGGAGCACTCTACAGATTTTACACATGAAGGTCAGTTTGCTAATAGCAAGGAATACTACTAGACTACTATTTGTATAATGTCTTGCAGCACTGTGAAACTTGGTCAAGTCTGTGAGAAAAGCCCTTACAAGGAGTCTAAACAATGTTAACATTTGCCAGAAAGGGGGACACCAAATGATGGTATTATTTGCATTGTGGTTAATGTCGGATCCAGTATTTTCAGGAGTTTGACCCATAAAAGTGTCTCCCACAGAATGAAAGTGTATGTGTGACGGTTGCTTCTTTTTAATGCCCCTTTGCATCATTCTGTGTCCCCTCTCTAAATTCAAAAGTTTTGAACGCAGCAGAGGCAGAGCTCTCTTTTTTTCCTTGGCAGCAACTTGTGACTCACGGGGTGGATAATATATCTGTCAGTTCATTCACAAGTGATCTGATTAGATCAATGGGTGAGAAGAGTAACTGTTTGTGAGTAAATGCAAACTTTTAATCCAAGCAGAATAAAAGTTTAAGTTTAACTTTCAACGCACCTTAAGTTCTGCTGCTCCGTGTCTGCTCTGAGTGAGCTCTGTGCTGCGACAGCGTGGTGCTATAAATAACCAAACAGTACATTTATTCCAAAAGCACTCCTAATGAACAATCCAACTCCAAAAATAGAAAATCTCTTTGTGGTAGCAAGTGTTTAATTGTGCATACTAGAGACTAACAACCGGGATATATCATGAACAAAACAATAAAACTGCGTATTCTTTCAGCCCAAACTCAGAAAACTAATTTTAAATAGAATTATGTGGAATTATGATGACATCAGATGATGACAATTAATGTTATATTACGGGACCTTTGTAAAGTCCCGTAATAAAAACCTTGATCCAGACTTGTTTATTATATGTTGCACAATACTGTAGGAAATAAAGAAATATATATACTACATCATCACCATGTCCATCATGCTGGTGGAAAGAAACACTCACTAGCTGATAACAGATTGCTGAGCATTCGCGTGTGTGTGTGTGTGTGTGTGTGTGAGTAATCATAGCTTGATAAGCAATTAAGTGTAAAGGACAACAATTAACTACGTCTTAATGAGCAAGTTCTACAATCAAGTGCTTGTCAACTGATTGCATTACTAAAGATTCAGCTCCGATGTGAGCCCATTAATGGAGACAGAAGGGAAGACAGAGAGAGTTAGTGTGCAGCCACTAGCTTACAGGAACAAGCTGCCCCCCTGAAAACCCCATTAAAGCAATTAGTAAAGTAAAATAAATGACTGTAGGACAGTGGCGAGCTGCATGGGGAGCAAAGTTGCAGTTAGTGTGTGGCTGTGTGTGTGCGTGTGTGTGTGTGTGTTCCTGCTGTAACTTTCTTCCCTTTCTCTCTCCAGTGTAAAGCGGTCTAATTGTGCCCCGTGGTGTCCGCCTGGCATTTAGTTGTTTCGGAAGAGGCCCCGTTCGATGAGAAAATGTCACAGTGGCTGTATAGCTAAGACCACTGTTGTCTGGAGCTATTGTTTCAGGCTGGAAAATTACTAGCTACATCCAGTTGGTAACAAACTTGTCCCGGAGGCGGAGGGAAACAAGTCATCACGAGAAGGTGGGGGTGTGATAGAACGATGGACACCAGGGGAGCAAGGAGGGAGAAGTGAAATGAGATAAAGGAGAAGGAAACTTTAGCCGAATGAAACGCAGCAAGGGGGGGGAGGGGGGCAGATTCAAGGAGATTTAGCACTCTCCGGATACCAAAACTACTTAAATGTTCATGCGAAACCAGACAGATTTGTCTTGTTTCCTGATAACTGCGGCTGTAGATCCGAGGTTTAATTCCTCTCCTCACTACAGTTGGAGTTTCCACCCCCCCTGTGCAACAACACTGAAACTGTTTTAGAGCACATGGTTAGAGACATGAATTGTGAGCAACTGTGTTATTGTGCTGCAAATGGGAAAAAAAAACAAAACAAAAAAACAAGCTGTTAACCCAGCATTGAGGTAAAATTGTTTATTCAAACTGCAGGGTGCATGAAAACCTCGAGGATGTTGAAAGCCCAAGGCCGTGACACATGAAGTAAACATCTACAGGGTAAGAGCTCTCCGGAGTTTTCTTGACGTTGTTGCTTTAATCACATTGAAACACCTTGTGGCCTTGTTATTTCTGTCTCAGTTTATTGCCTGTCGCTGGGAGGATTGCCAATTGACATTCCACTTCCCAAAAACCACACTGATATCTGCAGGTGGTGTTTGTAAAAGAAATGAGTCTCTCTGGGCGGGTTTCCGTTAACCCTCAAATTGCGCAAATTGAAATTGCGAACATAAAATGCGCCTAATGGAACCACGTCAATTTCTAAAAAGGTGGTATTTATTTGATATATATATATATATATATATATATATATATATATATATATATATATATATATATATATACATATATTTGAAAAAGCCATATTTGCAATGGAAACACTGTTTTCGCTTTTATAGCCCATGTGATGTGTAACACCGGGTGGTGGTAATGCAACTTTATGGATGCCAAATGCCATTCATCCCAAAGAAAAAGAAAAAGTACAACAAAGTCACGTGACATTCTAAAAAACAAGGCTTGTTGTGTGTGGATGGAGGAAGAGACCAAGATCCTTTTAACTCTTACACCAGACAAAAAAATTATGGCGATTTGATTGGCTTTATTTAGTGGCTGCAGTGGAAATTAATATGTCAGTGTTTTGGACATCCATTGCCATGCTTTTTGGAATGTTATCAAATTTTACAAGGAAAGTCACGTAACATCATGTCAGAAGTCGCATAATATCACTCAGTCATTTTGCAATTGTGTTTTATCAAAATTTTGAAAATATCACTTAAGTTTTGCACACATCTGTAATGGAAACCCACCTAGTGACACTTTAGCCATTCAGTCACAGTGGAAGAGGGACAGACAGCCCATTGGAAAAACAAACTGTCACATCTGACATATTCATGTGCTAAACAACAACAAAAGTGGAGGAGAACTATGTTAATTTAGTGTAATATAGAATGATCCCTCTCAGAAACCCATACAGACCGCTGGGTCCGTGCTCTCTGCATTCAGCCTTCCTCTCATCCATAGCAGGCACTCTACCTTTGCACTGACATGTTTACCTCTAAGGATATTTTGTATCACAGCAACCAGACGCAGCGAAACCTCCAAAGCGCTCTCAAACACTCCTAGTTAAGCATTTCCTGATGAGCACCTGGTGTTTTCAGCTGTAAAACCAAATGCCTTGGTAGGCATGGGGGATTATAGTACTTTAAAAAAAAGTAATCACATTACTGTAAGCATTTACTTAGTAATGTGTCACATGCCCAGCACTTGTGGAGCACATCTTAAAGTCTATAATTAGAAGTCAAAACTGTTCTTTTACTAATGTGGCATTGCATAATATGGCATGCTTAAACCCAAAAAAATATGCTACTTAAAAGGCTCAACAAAAACAACTTAAGAAAAAAGAGCATCAAATTATTCATGCTTGAACTTCATGTGTGCTCATCTTCTTTCAAAAAACGTCAAAGAAATGAGTCAAGCGGAAACTACACTTTGATCACTTATGGCTATTAATATGCACTTTTTGTAAATGTATGAGAGATAAGCCTTTCCTTTAGACAGACTGTAGAGATAAGAGAAGAGGAGCAAGAGACAGGCTGCTGATTTAGCTCGACACAGATTCTTCATTGTTGTTTTGGGCTCACAGTCAGCTCCTATACATGCTCTCTGCACTGTCCTTATACACTTTTATAATTGGCTGTATGATAGGGTACTTGCATTGCAATTGGCTGCTTAATATCATGCTTCAATCCACATCAAACTGGCCACTATAAACGTTTTTAAGGTGTTTCAGATGTTAAGGGTGATGAGTCGGCTTGAGAACTTATAAGATCTTATAGTTTTTAAGGACAGAAATCTGAGAGTATTGCCTTAATGATAAACCAAACATATATTCAAATTAGGGTTGGGCGATTTAGCTTTCAAATATTATCCCAATATTTATGTCACGATAAATGATATATATCGCGATATATATCATGTCCGATGTCCTTTAAATTAAGTCAACTACTAAAATGAAAGAAATATTGAATAAAGTACTATAACAATAAAGTAGCTACTGTCAAATAATAAAGTTGAATACACTAGTTATAATAATATTTTATAAAATACAGTAAAGTGGGGTCACATTTGGAGCTCTGCAAATATAAAAAAATCCCACCTTACTTGCTCACACTACCACCACTACAACTAAAGTTCACTGTAAGCTGGAAACAAACCAACAGCTCTCCAGCTCTCCATTTACATTGTGTAAGTGTACTTGGCAATAAAAACCGATTCTGAATCTAATTCTGATTCTAAAGTCCTTTTTTAATATCGCATGTGGAACAAGTTGCGATACATCGAGAATACTTGGTAAATCGCCCAGCCCTAATTCAAATACAATCTCTGAATTGAAATGTTCTGTATCTGTGGGAAGGAGGGACAGAAAAAGTAGGAAAAGAGCAGAAAATAGGGCTGATCCACACTCACGCATGAGCTGAAATCCTGGCTCAAGCTTCATTGCAGCATCTGTCGCTTTCTTCATTTCCCTTTAATAAAATAATGAACATCTAGCACTAGACTTTCACTCATCAAATATAAAGTGTGGTATCTTTTCCTCTGCAGTGTCAACCGTCTGCTCAGCTCGCTGCATAATACAACTCGCAGGACTGAGCTCTTAAAAGTCAAGTCTTGAGTGCTGCTGGACTCAACTCTACAACACAGCCTGCACGCACGCACGCACGCACGCACGCACGCACGCACGCACGCGCACACACACACACACACACACACACACACACACACACACACACACACACACACACACACACAATCTCACTTGCCTGTCAATCACCAGACAACCATTTTTTCCTTGCCTTGGCAGGTAAAAGAGAGAGCACCGACAATAAGACTGAGCTGCCAAATGTATGAAACCGTTGGCCCTTTCTACCACCTCGTCACTGCTCTCCAGTTCCAGCAACAGACAGCTAACAGCCATACCAGTGACACTCTGAAAAGGGCATGCATGCAAATACGTATGCACTCAAATGCAAACTTAAAATTACTAGTTAAAGGTGGAGTAAGTGGTGGAATAATGATAAATAATGAGGCATTTTTCCAATGCAAATAATATCAATTTCTAAACGATTCAGTGCCTCTAAAACTAATTTGCCACAAACCTTTACGACTTTGTTTGATAGGAGAGCATTAGTAGCTTGAAAAAGCAGCACTTAGTGCATAGTCTATTGAGTATGGATGCAGACATACTCACAAATAAACAGACTCATATTCACACAAAAAACATATTCACAACAGATTGCTTAGGTGAAATAAGACATGTTGTCCAATTCCTCCTGCTGTGCTCTGGCCTGGAGTCTTCCTTCAGCTTGAAGACGAAGTATAAGTACACACACAATTCCTCCCAAATCCCTCCCTCCTCCTTCGATATTCCACTTTTTTCTTTTTTCCTGCATGCCCCCTTGCATAAAAAGTAAAACAAGATAAACATTTGATCCACTTTGAAACCACTTCTTATGAATATCTAACTCTGTTGTGAACTTTGAAGGGAACTATATTTGGTGATTTAATGAGGTAGCCAATGCTAAACAAATCTTAATTAATCCTTAATAAACAAATGAAGAGAGCAGCGGTGAGAGGGGGGAAGGAAAAGGCTGATAGCATCCGTTATTATCACCATGGCGCCGCTGTTAGAAAACACCAATAAAATAAACTTAATGAATCATCCAGGAGTGAGTACAATTACCATAAGGCAGATTGATCAAAAAGCTATTATTTTATCACCTCACATATCATAATACCCATCAGAAATGGAATGAGTGTGCTCTGAGACCACTACAAATGGAGTATACCACCAAATGTGTAATTAGAATGTGTTCAGTTAGGAGCATGACAGGTAACGCTTTAGCAGTATTCATATAATGATGTGTAGGTCGGTGAAGAGAAGAGCCGAGACGAGTTTAATTAGGCTTACAGGGAAAATAAAGTGTAATTTCAATTAACTTGGTTCAAACTGCGCTCAGTTTGGATTCTTACGACTCGTAGGTCAGACCTCAGTGAAGCTGTTTCCTGACACACCGCCAATTAGAGCTCCACCGAGCGGCTTGATTCACATTAATTATCAGGCTGCAGAAACATTCAGATTTGATAGCTATTAGAAAACCTTCTTTAGATTTTCACCATTTTGCCTTTTTTTTCCAGTTGTCTTCTCTCCTGGCTGCATTTTCTCCTGTATTTTTTATCCCTGAATGCATTGTCATGTTCGCTTCTCTTCTGAGGCAGTAAATGTTCTTTTCTGTCCGACATTACTCATGTTGCACCACTGTTGTTGCTTGTAGAAACCACGGCAGGAGGTCATGTTGCGAACATGATAGAAGTGAAGGCTGGAGCAGCGATGTTATGTGCTGTACCTGCTCTGGAATAAGCAGAACAAGCACACGTGGTTGCTCTCTTTAATGAGGACCACGATAAGCTTTTACCTTCATTGTGGGTTTATGCTTGAGAAGTGTAATTGAATGTCAGGTTTGGCTGACTGCAGTCTGGTAGTCGTGAGCGGTGAGAATCACACTGAGGGGATGTTTACCAAGCCGACTGCAAATGATCATCAGAGGTACAACATTTTGCAACACCCCATTTTTTCAATTTGGCTGGGGATTTAATGAGCCGAGCTGCAGCTCATCTGATTTGTGTAAGGCAATATGATAGTTGTTTTTTTTTTTTTTTTTTAAGTAAACTCCTTCAACTGGGTTATTGACTAGGTATTGATATGCTGTCTGCACATGCTCCTCGGATATCTCATATATAACGTATTTACAACTTACAAGTTACGAGCACATAAGCGGCCCTCCAAAGTCGTTCGAGTCATTCCGATGATACCTGAGTTGCCAAGTTGTGACGTTTGCGTGACGCTTCAGAGCAGCAGAAATACCAGACAGCATGGAAACAGTGTCAACAATTGATGATAAAAAAAATTAGTTATTTTGTACCTAATAGCAATCAATTACTTGTAGTAATTAATTAATAACTGTTATTTTGTAACCAATAGGCAATACTGAAATTAGAGCGTTGTTGTTCTAAAAAAAAAAGAGCATTCTATTTCAATATGAATTATGGTTCCACTTTACGGTTTGCTGCTCCATTTGTGCCCAGAGTGCTGCAAGAGATACAGAGAAGAGAGGCAAAACTTCTAAAAAAAAATGCAACTAAATGTGGCAGCAAATGCTAAAATTGTTGAGGTCCAGCACAAATAAATGACTAATGACTAATTTATTTTATTTATTTATTTATTTATTTTTAATCAGGCCAGGCCCAAAACTGCTGGGTTTGGGTCATGATTGGACAGGCCTGTTTTTTTTTTTTGAGCGGGGAGGGGGGAGGGGGGAGGCTGACTTTTTGGGCCTGATCACAGCTGTAATGCTCACATGCTGATGTAATGTTTGCCATGTGCTACAGGCTGATACTTCTTTATACCCTGGTGAGTATCACAGAGACAGTGCATGTTGGATTGGCTTGTATATACTATATATCTAAATAATCTGAATAATGAATGCTATCTTTACTGCTGTCATTTTACTCCTGCTTTCCCCAGACATTAAATTTAAGATGTAGTTTTTCTCTGCTGCAGCAGTCCATCAGTGATGTTGCATCAGTTGCAGAGGCTGTATGTATACATTTACATTCCCTGTCCTACTCCTGTATTTATGCCTCGAAATAAGAACACCATACATATTGCATGAGCTAAAACATGCACTACTTAGCAATGCTGTTTTTCTTACACTTTACTGGCACAAAACTTTGGTACGGTCCTTTAGTAAATATGGTGAAATACAAGAGAAATATTTAGCTCCAAAAAGGCTGAGAGCACCACACAAAAAAAACATTAAAATTAATATTTTAAAACGAGATGAAAGATTTTGTTTTGCACTGCTGTAGGTCCTGCACATGCAACATCTTGATAGTTCTGTACTGGACTGTCAAATGTTACCAGGCTGCGAGTAAAAAGACAGCTAATCAATACCCTGTGCCACTTTTACTTTATCTGTCATTCAACGAGACAATATGTCAGATTTTCCAAATAGGCACATCTCACATTGGAATGAAACTCTTTCAGAGCTGCCACTTCACACTGCGCTGCCCCAATAGCAGATGTGTTGACAGCAGAGATGATGAACGATACGAGGACAAAAGCTGACAGATGTGATAAATACAACGTCGAATGGCTAATCAATCTCATGTGGGTAGAAGGAAACGGAGGAGAAACAGCAGCAGGGATCTCCTGGAGTGAGTCAGCAGAGGCAAAAGAGTCTGATTGGCAGCGTGAGCACAAGGTTGTGTGTGTGTGTGTGTGTGTGTCTGCAGACCGCATGTGTGCGCGTCTGTGTGTCCAAGTGTGTGTAAGGCCTTTTCTTATAGTCTTTCAAGCCTGACCTTGTCTTTATGAACCAAAAGAAACTCTGTGTGTGTGTGTGTGTGTGTGTGTGTGAGTGTGTGTGTGTGTGTGTGTGTGTGTGTGTGTGTGTGTGTGTGTGTGCGTGTGTGTGTGTGTGTGTGTGTGTACCCCCCCCCAAAAAAAGAACCCATCCTTGCTTCCTGGTTCCAAACACTGGCAAAAGCCCAAACACTGAAAAATTACACACTGCAAAAACAAGTATGGAAGGAAGTGACAAACGACTGGCTTAAAAAATAGTAATAACTTCACTGTGGTGCAGGAGCATGAAATATAACGACTTCAGGAAGAAGGGAGGCTGAAAGAAAGAGCTGAAAGAAAAGAGCGAGCAACTATCCATTTGTCTTCACTTTCTTCTAACAGCTGACACTCCTTCCACTCCTGTCTCTTTCTCGCCGGCCTTTTTCTTTTTACACACTCTCATCGGAAGGCAATTATCATGTCCTAGATTAGTGATACTCAATTTACGGCCTGCGGGCCAATTCTGGCCCCTGAAAGAGTGCCAGGTGGCCCCACAACTATTCTCTATTTCACATAAAAATAAAGTGATTCACACTGGGAATTGGTTTTGTATACATAAGGTGCCAGAGTGCATAGAAAAGCATCCCAATTGGGCATGTTTATCAAAAAAAGTGGCAATGAAGGATTCCCAACACCCTACCACAGCAGTCCTGGTTAAGCCCCTAATCTAAGAAATGCCCTGAAATACTAGAAACATGCTAAAGTTCTGGAAATGTCCCAAGATCCTTGAAATGTCCAAGAAATGTTGACAATCCAAGAAACAACTTAAAATCTGTGAAATTATCTAAAATCTTAGAGACATCCTAAAATCTTAGAGATGTCCTACAATTCTAGAAATGTCCTTAAATCCTTGAAATCCAAGAAATAAACGTGCTAAAATCCTAGACATAACATCCTAAAGGCCTGAAGTGTCCAAAAGTCAGAGAAATGTGCAAAAGTCATAGAAATGTCCTTAAATCATAGAAACATTTATGGGGCTGGCAAGTAGAGCAAGTAAAGTCTCTCAGCCCTAGATCACCTTTGTGTGTGCGTGCTTGCATGACCCATGTGTGTATACATCCTCGTCATGTGCCCTACTTAGACTAGTAATGGACTTGGAGAACACAGTAGTAACTCGCAGTGAGGTTTCAGTCCAAAACATGCACAATCCATTATTTTCTCACTCTCAGCACTTTCACCTTCTATCTTTAGCATCTGCATTTCAGAGTACATCTCATCGTACTCAAGGACACACACAGTGTCCACAGTATCAAGTACCCACTCGACCCCCCCCCCACACACACACACACACACACACAGCATGTAAAAATACACACATACACACTGTCACATGCACTCTTCTCAGACCAAACAGAGCTAACATTCATAGCACTGCTACCTACTGTCATTAAAAATGTATTCCATCGATTTTTCAGACTCACCATGGACAGTCAAAATCAGCAGCAGTGTAGCAGAAACAGAGATATTGTCCTTTTTATTCTGTGCATTCTTCTGCCTCATAAAAACCTGGAGCCTATATTACCCACAATATAACTCAATAGTCAGAGATTCTGGTGCTAATGTAGCCATGGGCCACTGGCCTCAAGCCGAGAGGGCTACAGAAGTCTGGTGAGTTCACTTCTTTCGAGAGATGTTCCGATACCAATTCATTTTGCGATACCTTAACGTTGCATCGACCAATACCGAATACCTATCCTAGACTACGGTGTGAAAAAAATAAATCAAATCTGTATACTGCTCACTACATCGGTATGAAATGACAACTATTATTCTTGTATGGCCTGGCTCAGGTTAAACCCTCTGTAAAACATGAACAATATACAGAATAGATTCCAAAGAACTTTCTTTTGATATTTAATTTGATGTTTTGCTAACGGCTAACCTCTTACTATTTACTAGAAATCAATTATTTTCCGCAGCTCTAAAACAGCAGTTGCAGTAGTTACGCAG
The DNA here is from genome assembly GCF_026936395.1 of Plectropomus leopardus. Lineage (NCBI taxonomy): Eukaryota > Metazoa > Chordata > Actinopteri > Perciformes > Serranidae > Plectropomus > Plectropomus leopardus. The sequence continues at coordinate 6,937,960 of NC_142187.1, forward strand.
CCTTACTTGCTGTGTAGGACAGACTACTTAAAAGTTTATTGATAAATTACATGATATAGAATATAGAAAGTCCGATTTAAGTCAGACTAACATGTTTACATGTATAGAGTCCAGTTTTAGTCGGACTAACACAGTAATTTTGACTTTTTCTAAAATGATGTAAATGTACTAAGTACACACTTTATAAGGGCAGCTGTGGTAACTACTCTGAGTAAAAAGTAAAAGTATGCAATTCGGAACGCACTCTATTCTTTTCTTATTACATCTCTTGACATTACTTGAGGCAATTCATCAGATTTTACCATGAATGTATAAAGATAACTGGATACAGCATTAGACTTGAGGTGCCATTCATTCTTATAAAAGTTACTCAGTGGTGCATAAATCCAACAAAATCCGACGTCGCGGGTATAAAATTACCAAGATCTTCCTGGTGGTTTGAGTCATAGAGCAGGTGCACAGGAGACTTCTGCCAGTTTAGCGGCTAACTTTCGGTTTAGCCCTCAGCTACCTTGAATGGGGCTAAAATGATTTAATTGTCTTTGAGACAAAAATTACCCACTGATTTATAGATGTCATTTTAACGATGTAAGTCTATGGGAAAAGGTCTTTTTTAGAGTGACAGAAGACCTTATTTAAACTTTTGTTACATATGCAGTAGCACTCCCTTAGACTTGTTAACACACTTTGATGTAAATTCAATGGAGCTCCCCTTAAAATTTAAATAAATAATGTGATCTAGCATCTACATCACATTTAATCTGTTTTGCATTTACTGTATGTTGATTGGTACTTATCCTATGGAAGAGTAAGCTGATTGGATGTCGTTTTAAAACTCACTGGTGTGACTCGGGGCGGCCCAACTGTTCAACATGTAAATCCAGATTAAAATAGCTGGACAACTTCTGGATTAAATTTGGTAGAGGCATAGTCCTCAAACGCTAAACCCCACTGATTTGGGTGATTCTTGTCCTTTTCTATCAGCAGCCAGTCAAAATTTCCACTTTTCAGGTCATGACAGAAAACAGTTCTAATGATCCAATTCCCAGCAGCAAAGTTGTCTCTTCTTCTTTCATCCAATCAGTGAAACAATTTTGTTTCCCTAAGTGGCTGCAAGTCTTGCTGTGAGTTTTAAATCTCACTATATCTTGGATTTCAGTATACAACATTAAATCATATGCAAAACTAGTGAGAGCAACACTAAAATCAATGCAGCAGTAATGATATTATGACTCTTTGTGAAATGTTGGTGTACAATTTCTTGAGCTGATCATCCCCAAAGTTTAATCAGTATCTCACAGAGCGACTGGGACGAAGAAAAACTACAGCTCTAAGGCCTAGTTCTCATGTACAGGAGTATTTTTAGAAACATAGCTTCTAAGCATTTTGGCCTAGACAAGCAAATGGAGTTTCTGATCACTAAAAATGGACATTTTGGAAAACTTCAGAAACTGCACTTTCAGTGATGTGTAGACAGGAGAAACTGTTGGTTTTTTTTTTGCTTGCCTACTTTGTTTTTAACGTTAGCTTGTAATTTTTTTATCTCCGCCTGCAACACACTGCACGCCTGAGCACCGTGTGATGCAACCTCTCCAAACTGCAGCATGTTGCACGCTCGCGGCTTTGTGGCTGTGACGTTACTGCAGCGCTGCCTGCCACTATGAGTTCTGTATTTCCACATTTACAAACACACATTCCACTCATTTATGCAGTCGTGCACTCTCCTACGTTGTCGACAACACGTCCTGAAAATGTTCCATTATAAAATGCCTTATGTCAACAACTTATGGGATTCTGTCAACAAAGACTGTCAGAGGGCTTTTATTTTGAAATAGAAGCAGGGACGTTGGAGTGCAACACATGTATTCGTATTTCCTCATCTCTGTGACAGATAAAGACATTGAAATTGTGATAACAGGTGGTATAGAGTGGATATAATTATCAAAACACCATTTTTACTGTCCATTTCTGCCAACAACAGCGCATGGCATACTGAAAACATCGATTAGCCACTGTTTCTCTAGAGTGCATGTAACTTCTCCACTGTCTCCCCACGATGCGCCGTTGTTTTTGTTTATATGTCAACACATAGCATACAAAACACAGCACACCTCATACATGTTAGGAAGAGTCTAAAAGTCAGTGTAAGTCTGAAGAGTAATGTAATGAAAGACATCCAGCAGACAAAAATGAAAGAGAAGTTTTAAACAGATGGACACATCAAGACACATTCTGGCAGAGTCATGAATATTCTAACCTTCATAAATATGTAACAACCACAAAAGACAAAATCGACCTCTAGAGCTTACTGTTAGCGTTATTGAAGAAGAAAAATCAAGGCATGGGCTTTGTCTTGTCCCTTTACTGCTTCGTCATGCACGGCGTCTCCGACCAAGCTCCTCCGACTTTGACAAAATGTAGCGAAATGAAGCATCCCACCACATTAGAGCAGTTTCAAAATTACACCGAGCTGCTGCAGCCCGAGGCTTTCCGCTAACAGATCAAAATGTGGTGACATATTTGTGACACATTAGCTCAGATGGGCATTCCATCATTTGTGTTTACTGTTTACTGTCGCCCTGTCTCACCCTGGAAGGACTGAAGGAATTATCCCCACTACTTTGTGGTGCTCATATTTCATTTATCCTGACATGTTACATGCGCGTACACACAATCACAATCACACACACACACACACACACTGTTCTAACCTGTTCTTTGACGGAGGCGAGGATGGCGGAGGTGGTTTCAGACTCGGAGCCGTCTCCGTTGGAGGCGTTGAGGACGGGGCTCAACATGGTGGCAGCGCTGGCAGTGTCAGACGCCACCTCAGGCACTGGCATACCTCCTGGAAAACAAGGGAACATGCAACTCTTTTACTATTATTAAAGACACTGAGACATGCCAGTGTTTGGACTGAGTGGCTGTCACACCCACACTGTCCTACACTCTGGTACTGAGGGACAAACACATACAGATATGGATGTACAGTGGAGGCAGAGGTGCAGAGAGACACACATTCAATATTGACATATGGAGCTAATAGCTCAAGGATACACTGATAAACAGGCCTACTATTAGACTTCTAATAAAATCTGGATACCAGCCAGTTAGTGCTGTCCAAGCACCTTACAGTGGCCTAATGCAGTTTGACTGTGTGCTACTTTAACCCTTTGAAATCTGGAGCGACATCATATTTTTTGTGCTGCTCTCAGGTGACTGTCACAAGCATTTCAATGAAATGGTGGGAAAAACAATGAGCAACTTGGTAAGAAATGTTCCAAAAGTTTGTAGATTTAGAAAAGTATCTTAAAAACGCTTGGGAAAAATGTCTAGGGAAAGAAAAAACCCAAGGAAAAACTGATTATAATTATGTATTTGATTTGATTTATTTAGCGTATATTAAAAGTGACAATGTTATGCTTTTCATGAAAAGGAGACGTGCAGACCCAGAAAACCCTGAAGCGGCTTGACAGGTGGGGTTCCAAAACTGTCAATCAGCACATACAATCTCTTAACATTGATCAAAAACAATTACAAAGTTGTTGTTTTTTTTTTAAAAAAAGACAAGCTATAATAAAAATATAAATAAGAAAGGACAGGCAGATGAGGACAGAAATAATCATTTAAAAAATAAAAAAGAAGAGAAAAAGGTAAACATGTTGAGCTATTGTTGTAGGATATTTCTCAGAGACTAAAATTAGTCAAAAACTCATCATTTTTAAAGAATTTTAAATGGGTAATATCAGTGTATTTGTATTTAAATGTTCCTTTTTTGTTTTGTTTTTATTTAATATTTTTTTAAGTATTTTTCTTGTTCTTTTCTACCAAATTCTTGCTAATTTTGGGTCATTTCTTCTTTCGTATCTCCATTGCCTTCTTCCCATGTTTTTGAAGGAAATCAAGCCAATTTACTCCAGTTTTGAAGGCTTAACTACATTTGAGTCCACTGAAACATTTATTTTGACCAGTTTCAATTCATGTGTTGAGATTACCATTTTCACTTTTTTTCCCCATTTTCTTATTCACGTTCAGGGTCATGTGGAGTCTGAGCTTATCCCAGCATGCATTTGGCAGAGCAGTGACAGATCCTGGACAGGTGCTCTGGTGCATCTTGGAGCTGGAAATCTCAGCCAGTGAGAGGAAAGTGTTCAGACTCCACAGAGACACTGTTAACAGGTCTTGTGGTAGTCTGAGATTACAGGGATTAGTTAGGGCAGTAGTCAGTGCTGGTATGATTTGTGGGTGTGTAGCACCATAAAAAGTGGTAGTGGTACTAGAAGATTTGTGACAAGAGGAATAAACAGATATGTGCACCAACAAAGGTGTTTCCAGTTTTCATGAAAACAGAGGTGTACTTTTTGAATTTTACTAACACATACACATCTGGCACACATTTGTGACGGAGGTTGCTGCTGTGCTACAGTCATTTATACCAAGGACCATATAAATGTCTAAAGTACTGCTCACACAACAATCATTGTACTCCACTAATGTGCCCTCACTGTAGTAATGTTACTCTTACTTGTAGAAGTAGCAGTAATCAGAATAGTTGTAATACTCAGGTAAACACTAATAGTGGCAATAACAAAGTAGCCAAGTATAACATTGTTTGCCTTACAAACTTTACAGGGATAAAGCTGGGAATTTTCTAATTTGTTGCCATCAGTCATTCAGTGAAAACATAAAAAAACAATGTGTTAGTCAGCAAGGTCATAGGTTTTGTTTCATCACCGGGGGCGGCAAATATGAAACTGGGGGTTTGAGCATTGATCATTCATTTCCTGCATTCTGGTGTTTTTTGTTTGTTTTTTTTTTTTTACCAATTTGTGCCTTTTCTGCATAAATGCATAGTGTGTTAAATTTTGTCAAAATAAAAGTCCTCAGTTACTTTCATGTTTTTTTTTAAGGGGGGGGGGGTGCACATGTTGTAAATACTGAGGGGGACCTGTCATCTGCGTTTTCTGTCTGTGACTTCCAACCACAAGCCCATGAGCTCCTACTGAAGATATAATACATAAACTTTATTTTATTAAAGCTACTGACTTCCTCTGACAGCTGGTCACATGTGCATTTTGGGAACTATTTCAAAAAGATGAATCTATATTTGGTACATTAATTAGTATTCCAGCCACAGGATGATGGCTACCCAATGAAGTTACAGTGTGTGTATGTGTGTGTGTGTTCATGGGAGGGAAGAAATATGTCACCCCGTGCAACAATGTGGCTAGTAGATGTGTTTTAATAGTTTTTTGATAACAATGAAACTCTATGACACAGAGGAAACAGCTAAGCCAGGGTTTGGATACACACACAGTGCTGTTAGTGGATTTATTCATCATTGTTTTTGGTCTTTTAATGTGATTTATTAACAATTAAAAAAAAGAATATTACTTGCCTTATCCGTTAAGGACAGAATATGCAATAGCAATTTTGCATCGTTTGTTGTACCATTCACTCACAAAATTATCCACTTATACAATAATGCTCACCCTGAGCTACGCTGAATTCATAAAGAAAACCTTTTCTTGTATGCCTCCATGACAAACAAAGAATCCAACAACAGGAAATTCTTGATAAATTAGTAACTGATATTATGAACCAATATGCATTAACAATGAAATAAAAGTCTTTCTGTCAATATTTAGAATTCGAAATATAACAAACTCCAACACCAAACACCGTTTAAATGCCTTTGGCAAATGCTGAATCAAAACAATGAATTTCAACTTCATATACAGCAAGTTCCCAGCAACTCTTTTTTTTATAAAGTCAAGTGAAAATTTAAACAAAAAATGAATAAATAAAATAGCTCCCTGAGGTTTCATAAAGTAAAAGTTCCTCCCATGCTGCACCTTTTAATCAGTTCATTTTATTGTCGATCATTAAAATAACATGTTGGTACAGATAATCAGCAAAATGCCAAATATCGGCCCAAATAATCGACCAGGCTGATAATCATCATGTCTGCCTCTAATCAAAACATGTTCTGCCACGACCAGTATTGAGAAATGCTATTATCATCTAAATGAGGTGTTTTGAACCATGATTTTTAACAGCTGAGAACATTTATTTTCACTGTAAATATTTAATGAGGCACTCAGTTTTGATATAATATGTGCATTCTTACTATTTCAAGCCACATTTCCAGAGGCTTAAAGCATGTTTGAACCGCAGAGACAGGTTTTATGCATAAATTGAAATCTGGCGTGGAACTCTTTAATACTTCTTGATGATACAAATACAAACTGTCACCCTGATTGCACTTAAAGTACTAGCTGCAGTGCTAGCAGAGTCAAGTCATAGCAGTAGCAACAGTATTAAGAGAAGTAGCTGAAGCAATCGTCGTGCTCTTTCATGGCATTAGTGAACAAATGCATGCCCCAAAAAAGCCAAAAGCCAGTGTCAGAGTACCAGAGGGACTGGCATACACACGCAACCACACACACAGTGGCATGCTTGACGCCATGTGTCATCCTGTATTTGACCAAGCGTTGGAGGACACGGGCTTCACATGTGCCATGTAATCCTGATGCAGCACAGAGCTGGTGTAACAGCTGCATCAGCCAGCTTTACACACTGATGAAAGGCTTGTCATGAGGAATCGGCCACACACACACCTACACACACACACACACACACACACACACACACACACACACACACACACACACACACACACAAAGGCTGGCTGTCAGCATGGGGCAGCACCGGCCTAGTAGTGAGGTAAAAATATCAAAAAAAGAAAGTCTGTGAGCAGAGTGGAGGGATAAGTGCGTAAAGCAGAGGGTAGATGGAGAGGTGAAAGGAGAAGAGGAGTGGAAACAGAGTGTGAATAACACAGGGGAGAGGAGGAGGCGAGGTGAGGAGAGAGGAGTAGGATAAGAGAAGAGGAAAAAAAAACTATTCTTGCATGCTGCTAGGCAACAATCACTGGTCACTGAAGGCTGCTAATATGGCTGACCTGGCTTTACTTGTCTTCCATTTTGGAGAGTGTTCCTCCTCCTCGCTACCTATCCGTCCCTCATCACTGTTTCTGAGCCTAAATATTTCATACGCACCCACCTTTCTACTCACACTACATTCCCAATGCATCCTCCCCCTCCTTGTTGCCTCTAAACTTTCTCTCCTCCTCCTTCCCTCTCTCTCTCTTCTCTTCACTTGACCTATTTCCTCGTCTTTTCACCACATTTCTGCTTTATTAGGCAGCATGCAGCAGAGGGTGACAGGAGGAAGATGGCCCCAAAGGTTGCCGTTTGGATTTGAACTTGCAACGCTGCGATGCACCTGAGCCCTCCCTTCTCAGAGCATGCACTGCCCCCTCGTAAATACTCGGCTGCTTATCTGGTCCCGTGACCCCACGACATGCTTCACAGACTTCACCCCATACCCGCTTTTCTGTCCTCCTTTTGTGGATTTTTTTACTCTCGGACTGTGCGGTCACAACTGCATCGCATTATGCCGGCACATGTCTTCCATCCTCCCACTCTTATCTACTTCTCTGCCTTCAACTTCTCCTCCCTTTCCCTCTTTGCTCCTCCTGTACTCACATCACACACACAATGTCATTGCTCTCATTATCACCTCCACTCATCCTAATCTGTCTCCATCCCTCTCTTTCTTTATAGACTAATCCCAAATCCCTCAGTTACACTCCTTTTCGTTTTACTCAGAGAGCTAATGTGACTGACCTGTGTTAGCATGTTCTTGGCTGGCTAGAATGTTAAAGAAAAAATGGGGGTAACAGCAATACATCCCCTAATAATGCCTTTTTTAGGAACTACAACTGTTTTCTTAGGCTACTGAAATACCTTTAAACTAGGCCATCAGTTGGCAATACATTGCAGCACCAATAAATTCCCCCACATGATGGTGAATGAAGTTCTGATTCTGTATATGAATTCTTTACACTGTGCAAGGATCTGTAAGCATGAAACATTTCACAAGACAGCACATCCAAGCTTGAACTTGATCAGAGAACCGGATCAGAGAGCGGAGGAGGATGCCCGGTGGCCCAATTTGCCTATAGAACAAAACAAGAGAGAAGCTCTGGTTTTGACTGCGCAAACAGGGCAGGCAGCCAAATATAGGTCAGCTCAACAGACCGTGTCCAAGCCCTCATCACACAACTGACCAGTACAAAGCTGCTTTCCCCAATCACAGCCATCAGAACTAGGTTATAGAGGCCCACAGCCCAGCTAGAGACAAGACTTTGAATATGGATTAGGCCTAAAGGCTTTATTTCACTGAAGTATAATCTTGGATTTTTTAGGTCTATATTTCAGCGCCGTAATGCAGGGGTATTTAGCCCCGCATTTCAAAGTGGTAATCTCTGATATTGCTGTAACATTGTAAATGCAGCTCACCATGCTATGATTGACATGGCTGACATGGGGAGTATTGAGCTTAATCTTTTGACCCTTTAAGCTCATCAGTCAGGTCTGAGACAGGCGTGTTTTGGTGAAGACAGGATTCATAATAGATCAGTAGCAAATCATCTAAGTGTCCATGTGGAAGTGTTATTTCCCTGTGTTACGGACGCATGTGTTGTTTATTTGCATGCACGGCTGTAGACGTGTGTGGAGCGCCAGCGCAAACTTGTGTGTGTAAATGTGTGCGCGTGTCCCTTCTGGGATGCGAGTGTTTGTAATGTGTTTGACGGGCAGTCCCCTGTCGCCTCATTAAAACTTGCTGCAGTGTTTTGTTTGGGCTTCACCAGTCATCTGTCCCTTTGTCTAGACCCTGTGCCCACAACTCGGCTTTCAAATTAACAACACTTTAACACTTACACTAACAATATAATTAGCGCTGTCTGTGTCTCATTGTTTATTTATTATGGGTACAGCGGAGGTATGTCTTTAATTTTTTGTGTTTCCCATATGATTCCTGTGATGCGTGAGTGATTTACTTTCAACCTTGTTTTGGAAAGCGGCACAGTGAATTAGAAAAACTAAATTAAACATGTGGTAGCGGGGATTGGAGTTTGCATGTAAATCCTCTGATCTGTGTTCTGTATTCACTGCTGCAGACAGCACAGGCACAACTCTCAGTGCATGGGGAATAGGGAATAGTTTATTTTCACTATTGGATTCACTATAGAAGTGCACCCAACAGGATTAAGAGTCAAAAAAGTAAGTAGGTTCCCTCCATTGGTATATCCTCACCAGTAGTTGACAATAGTTGTGGGCAGATTAAGGTATACCAGGGTATTTAGAAATCCTGAAGGTATGTTTTTCAATACTGTCATAAATACAGGCGCTCCACTTTCTATTAAATTCATTGTTTGTAGTGCACAGCACGCACCATCAGAGCTCAGTCTGTGGTCTTTACTGGTGGAACAGGCAGTTGAGCTGAGAGATACAGACACCTAGTGGTGAAGGGAGTTACATTACTGTACAGAGCTGGCGGCAAGCGAGACTGTCTGCGGGGAATAGCAGCATTTTTTTTTTTTTTTACATCTTACTTAGAGAATTAAGGATTTATTTCAACCAAAATGGAGCTGGTGATTATTGGAACACTGGACTTGCAAAAGCACTAGTGCAAGAGATTACTAGCTCAGGTAAGCAAAACATTTTGGGTGAGTTTTATTTTGTTTCTGTCGGGTTTGAATGAAATGTATTTTATGATGAATTAATGAAGCAATTAAGTCTTGTTAGTCTTTTAACTACTTTATTTTAGTTTTAAGGGACTGTTTGTGTTTTGTGTTGTTTTTATTAATAATGATGATGTGTTGAGTGTTTCTTATTTTTTTTAATATATATTTTGCACCTGAGATCTCTGAGAAATGCTCTTTCATTTTGCTCTGCTTGTAAATGCATAGCAAAATGACAATAAAGCTGAACTGAGATTGAATTGAATTGAATTTTCTGAGGAGACTGTATGTGATGGCAGACAAGAGTTGCACAGTGAAAGCGTGGCTTATTGCAAACTAATCTAAATACAGATGGGCCCATTGTTCTTGAGCCATTAAATTGTGCAAACAAAATTTACTTAATAACGAAGTTAAAGCCAAAAACAGCCAACACGACAATGATGGAGATGTCAATCAAAAGCAGTCTGTACAGCCAAATACAAGGTCTAATCAGACACATGGAATAACCTGTGTGTGTGTGTGTGTGTGTGTGTGTGTGTGTGTGTGTGTGTGTGTGTGTGTGTGTGTGTGTGTGTGTGTGTGTATCTACCATATGCACGGCCTTTAAACTGAATGACTTCTTACTACAGAGTTGTCACCGGCAGACAATGGCAGATGGCCTCACGAGCATCATTGAGGGTTAATCACCCAACAGCAACATCTATCCATGGTAAAAGTCCAGATTCTAATGGACATTTATATTCAGCACACACACTACTTCACACACAAACACATGCCTACTGTACTGCTGTGATACACTGTGCTTCCCTCCGAGTGCCACTTAAGGATAGCAGCTCTGATGACAAACCATTAAGAAGTGCTTGGCCACAATAAAAATCTGTTATTTAACAAAAATGTATTACCAAAAGCATTAAAACACAAAGCCAGTTACATTACAAGGAAAACAATTGCCGAAGCTGTGTTGTTATTCTGGACGCCTGGCTCGCTGAATATGGATCACAATCCAATTGAATGATTGTGTTCTCATTTCAAATATCTATTTCAGGCCTAAATGCTAATGGTGCTCACTGATGTTTAGTGGTGTGTGATAGAAGGCGCCTCTGATTATATAATCAAAACACCTTTAGTATAAAGTTCCAAGGACAACTAATGACTTCAGTAACAACACACTTTGATTTCTTTTCTTTTCTTCCAAGCACAGTCGGGCTTCACAAACACATGGATAATTACCCAGAGGGAAGGAAGAGCATAGTCAGCCAATATAGTGTAAATATGGTGGTAGTGTGTGAAGAACAATGTGACGAATAAAAGAAGCTGGAAATAGTAGTCTGACAGCAGCCTTATGGCAGAGCTCAGGTGTTGAGGGATGTTGAGGAGCGTGATGATGATCGTTAAGGTTTCACAAGCCTTCAGGGTCTTAACAAAACAAACACTAATGTGGCTGATTAGACCTGTGACAACCACACTGTCAGCACATAGCACAAGAGAACGGAGCTATATTTAAAGCTGAAAAAGGCAAAAAAAAATGTATTAACCCCCTCCCACCAGAAAACCATGCTCATGCTTCATACAGCCACCCAGTGTTTCCCATGCATTGTTTTATTTAACCTTGTTTCATTGTATGACTGCACACAGCTCATTTGCTCAGCCCCTCTTTGCCCCACTCTCTCTCACTTGTTTATCAAAGCAAGGACAAGAATTAGCTAACTAGGCACCCCAAAATCACTCCACCTCGCTCTGCCACTGCACAAAAAGCCTGCTAACACCCGCAAACATCTGGCTTTCTAATGCAATGAGAATGCGTATGATTGGCATTCACACCCGTTCAAATGACTCTTCAGTAGACACGGGTTTTATAATCACCTCTGGCTCTGATTGGCACTGATGGGAACACAGCACCAGGGTAAAGCTAATTTCAGATCCTTAACCAGCGAGATGCAATGATGCACTGTTACTAATTACCACCCGTCTCCTAAGCAACCTAAAATACAGATCCAAATTAGTCTGCACCAAGTTTGAAAGAGACTGAATAAGTAAGAGATATAGAAAGAGAAGAAACCGCGGGAAAGTTCTCATAGACCTCAGCTCCTGATGCTGTGTACTCGTACCTGTTCACCAGCCTGTCCTTTACATGGCACCTATATTTAGCAGGTTCACCCGTGTTTGAAAAACCGTGTGCATGCACTAATTTTGGTGGGAAATGGGTATTGGAGATGGACGTTCAGTCAGTGGCTAATGCACTTAAATGTAAATGAATTTTCTCAGTTTTTGGATTCTTCATCCACAGTTGTGGCATGCAAGAAAAAAAAATCTTCACGAATTTAACACAACACCTGCTGAGTAACTGATAAACAAATGATCACTTTGGGGCAGAAGTATTCCCTTAGGAGTTTTACAGGCTGTTGTCAGATGACTTTACAGAAATAAATCTTGTGTCTGTTTTCTTTCTTATTTGTTTTTAACTGCTCCAAGCAGCGGCTACCACAGTCTGATTATCAGGCAAGATATGGATAAAATATCAAAAAGAGTTTTGTTTAGTCCTGTATTTGGATCCTGTGGCCTGCAGGGCAGCAGGGCTTGTGGTTTTTACTTTGTTAAGTGGGTACATCTGACTGTCATTTCATTTTGTGCTTAACATTAACTCTTTAAGTCGATATACAGTATGTGTTCTAGTGTAAACTACTACAATACTGACATCAATGATTATAAGGAAATGGTAAGCATAAGGAAGAAGCAGGATTAGTCTTAAATCAGAGGGATTTGGTGGACCTATTTAAAGCAAGAGACATACACAAGCAGGAGCCTGATTAACAAAATGAGAGTGTTAAAGATGCATATGGGGCACTTGGACATATGGAAGAAGTGGATTTCGCATGCTTTTTGTGTTGCTGTCTTTCAAGTCGGAAGAAAACCAAAGAGAAACGTTTCAGAGAAAACAATAAAAAATGATTTTGCTCAGAGAAAGTTACGTTGGATCAAACCAGTGAACGCAGAATCAGATCAGCTGTGATTTCAGTGGCTTTAAACTGACTATTCTGGAGCTGGCCAACGAGACAGACACACACACACACACACACACACACACACACACACACACACACACACACACACACACACACACACACACACACACACACACACACACACACACACACAGCCTTTCAGTCAAAAGATCCAGTGTATACATAGCAGGTCTTTTTATAGCAAACTGCTTTTAAGGGTTTTTTTTTAAACATGTCCTCAGATCTTTTTTAACATATCATGGAATAGAACAGATAGTAGAATGAAAATCTTTAATCCCATGCAAAACAAGATTCACGGTCCTTAATAAAATGAAGCCATAACGAAGGCCTGCTCTCTTGATCACTACCTGCTACAGCGCAGGGGTTATTGATGGGCACTATCGGTTCATTCGAGTTGATACATGTAAATGTATCGAACTTATCCAGCTTTGATGCTTGGTGTCAATATCACTGTGTTTTTCTCTTATAGTACATGCACATTCAAAACCGTGTTCTGTCTGCCCCATAAAACGTATCCTCAATGCATTACAAGTTGTCTTGTATACATTTACATTACTAGACATAAAATATTTATTTAAGTGGCAAGTAGTAAATATCCCACATTAAGAGGGTAGTATATTTGGTCTCATGCCGTGAAATTACCTACAGGCCTTTTGGGTTCGAGTCCTGTGCAATTGCTTCTTGCTCACTCATATAGCAGGCAACATTCGCAGTACCTTACCATAACAGTGAGTGGGAAAAGTTAGGACATCATGAGCACTTGGATGTTCAACAGGCAGACCCAGTACATGCAAAACACTTTAAAGTGTTGTTCAAAAAGACTTGTTTGTTTGTTTTCACTCATCACTAATGAGAAAAAAAAAAAAAACTCATTCAATTTGTACATGGCACTCATCCTCACATAACTCTTTCACTTAGACAAACAGTTGTCGGCTTTCTCCTCTTACTTGCAGTGCTATTTATCAATCTACGGTTGATACGGTGGGTGGGTTTAGTTCAGTAGAAAGAAAATAGTTCCTTGTGAAACTGCTCACAAGGTCTGTGGATAATCTTGAGGAGCGGGGGTCATGATTTCTGGAAAGAGACATCGTTGTTGGGTTTTTCAAATTTATCTTTGGTTCTTTGAGCACTAAAAGCAGAGTGACATCAAGTTGTATTTTATTGTAGAAAGGTCAGACATTTCTATGGCTGATACCTACAACATTCTCACAACAACTCACACCGAAACTATCTACATTGATAAACAGCAGAAAAAATATTTGTTTTTGACTTTAGGGTTAATGGTCCCTTTACGGTGATTGTTTTGATCACTGTTTATTATTAAACTTGACATTAGACTTTTAATTTACTGCAGTTTAAATTCCAACTAATTTCCCACAATTCGATAAAGACTAAGGCATTTTGCTGCCTTATTTTGCTGATTAGGATTACATAATGATTCAACGCATACAGTACAAGGAGGCACACAGCATATGTAACGTTATACACACTTATGCCCGTACACACACGGATACCCTTCACTTGTCACTCTTTAGCCTCTCTGTCAATATGCTTAAATATCAGTTTACACACACATGCCATATGCTGCTGTGCCATAGCGACTGTGTCATTCCAGCCAACAAAGCTTCACCTCGGCACATTGAGTCAGTCTGTCGGGGACTGACTCAAATGAAATCAGAACACATCTTGTCACAACAGCGCTGGCCTTAATCAGTGATCTGTGTGCGGGAGTGTAAAATGTTTTCAGAGTGTCCATGTTTCTTTCATGTCTCCTTGGTGACAGTTAAAGCTGAATTAACACAATCCCCATGACAGCCAGCCCTTAACTCAATAATATTACTGAGTTATATAGCCCACTTAACTGATGGACAACGTAATTTTGCAATATGTTTGTCCATCATTACGGCATTGTAATGGTGCTTCTAAAGTAATTAGTCTCCAAATGAGCCTATTTGCTGAAAGACTGATATCTTCTACCTGCTCTGACATTGTTCAACATTCTTTACATGAGAATGGAGTCAGAAGTCACTTCAGAAAACATGTGAAACGTGGACTTTAAGCTGCTCTAACATTATTTTATTATCAAACTAGATATACTGCTGTTATCTGTGGTTGTATACCTCTGCAGACCAGTCAAGTTGCACCTAAAGTGAAAACATGATGGCTTCTCACATAGAATATATACACTATGCAATGTTTTAGGTTGACACCCAAGGTTCTTGAGTTATGGCCAAAAACATGTTGTATGAGGTAAGGTCACCATGAGCTTGACCTCTGACCTTCAACCACCAGTGTCCTATCAGTTCATTCTTGTTGACCTCTGACAACCAAAATCAATTCATCACTGAGTCCAAGTGGACATTTGTGCTAAATTTAAAGAAATTCCCTCAATGTGGCCTTGAGATATCAGATTCACAAGAATGAGATGGATACAAGGTCACAGTGACCTTGACCTTTGACCTGCAAAATCTTATCAGTTCATCCTTGAGTCCAAGTGGACGTTTGCACCAAATTTAAAGAAATTCCCTTCAGGTGTTCTTGAGGTATCATGTTCACGAAAATTGGACAAATAAAAACAAACCCTGATATCTCCAGCTATGGCATAAAAATATGTTAACGTAGGTTTAAAAAACATGTCTGAAGCTTCGTATGCGCAACATAAGAAAATAGGCTAAAAGAAATGAATTACTAATACCCATGAAGTAAAAGATAAGTCGGATGGGGGAAGAGAGTGTTTCTGTTTTTGCCGTCCTGTTTTTACTTTCTCTGCTTCTTGTGAGATGTTTTTATCAGCCCACCTGAACAATTTTATTTGTTTCCTTATTTGCCACATGCAAATAAATCAGAAATAAAGCCAATTCCCTCTCTTGCTTTTCCTCCACATTTCCCTTAATTTCTGTCACACACACACGCATACACACACGCATACACACACACACACACACACACACACACACACACACACACACAAACACACACAAACAGCCAGCCTCCATGAGTCGTTATACTTGTGAGGTCATACTGTTGGTGACAAGGCCTTCCACGCTTGGCAATGACATTCATGAGGCTTTTGAATCTTTCATTTGGTGGAATTCAAGTCATCATTCAGCCGAAAAGTCTGCATATTTAGAGATAAGACATGAAACTGGTCAAAAATTATGATCACACAGGCCTCATCTTTTACTCATGATCTTGTCAAGTGAAGAAATCCGAAGGAAATCATTTTCAAACTACTGCCATATCCATGCAAATCTCCTTCGCAGGTTTATCCCCAGGATGTGTGTTGATCCAGGGTCGGAGAGAGCAGAGGCATATTGATGAATCTGGGCATGATATTTCAGGAAAAGTTCTTTCAAGGTCATTCTGTTAGTGTGGGAAACTTGTAAGAACTTATTTTATTTGTGTCAGACCTGAAATTAATAATAAAAAAAAAAAAGGGACCTGGATGAATGATATATCACAAATTGCTGTCATTTGAGTTAATGAGTGAGAGAATCTCCTGCAGTTGATCTAATCTTCACTCTC
Source organism: Plectropomus leopardus (assembly GCF_026936395.1). Lineage (NCBI taxonomy): Eukaryota > Metazoa > Chordata > Actinopteri > Perciformes > Serranidae > Plectropomus > Plectropomus leopardus. The sequence continues at coordinate 6,954,100 of NC_142187.1, forward strand.
TGACTGCTCTCTGCTCATTTAGCTGATTAACAAATCTCATTACAGAGCAGTTCAGCATAATGCACATCATCAAGAACTGACTGACATAAATGAAATGAGCGTGCAAGAACAATCACTACTTAGTAATGGATATATAAACTATTTGGCCAAAAGTATGTGGACAGAGCATTTGCATTTTGGAATGGGGCTGCTTTTTTAATAGTAAGAGATAGGCCACTTAGTTCCAGCCAAGACCAGTGGTTTTCAACCAGTGGTCCCGCAGCGGTTCTTTAGGGAGTTCGTAGGGGTCCCCTGAAAAATGGGGAAAAGCTTTAGACACTGTTAAACTCACAATAGATGTGAACCACAAGATTGATGATTCTGATTTGAATGAATCCACAGTTATCTTCTCAACTTAGACGAAAACTATAGAATTTTGGTCTTAATCACGTCTAACAACCAAAAGCTTTTCAGATGGAGGTCCCTGAAGTGAAATCTTATTAAATGGGAATCTGTGACCTCATGGATATCGCCCCACCCTTTGAAAAATGAATAAATTGGTCTTTGTTTTCCCAAAAACATGGGAAGCAATGCGAAAACTTTAGAAGAAATGACCTAAAAATTAGCAAAAATAGTTATAAGTACAATAGTTATAGTTATAATAGTTATAAGTACCTGAAAATTAGGGGAAAACAAAACAGATTTTTTTAACTAACAAAAAAACATGGAAATGACCTAAAAGGTTCAGTAAAATAAATAAATAATAATAATTCTGCAAAATATTTTAAATATATAATTATTATAATTATGAATATAGTTTTTGGACATTTCCCCCTAATTTTCTACATTTTACGGAGCATTTCTTGCGAAGTTGTTCAATGCCTTTTTTCCCATGTCTTCAGAAGAAGGGGTTAAGGAGTCGTTGACATGAAAAAGGTTGAGAAGCATTTGATTAGACAATAGTGAACCTCTGACTTTGCAGCGCCAGTTTGGGGAAAGAGCCCCAGTTTTAACATGATTATGCCCTCATGCACTACAGCTTAATCGTTTAGTTGTCAACCGGGCCGGGTATCTATGATTTTACGTATTGGCAGATATAACAAGCTGTAACAAGTAGTATCGAAATGTCTTCAGCCAAATGATACCTGTATTTAACCTTTATTGTACCCAGATCCCCAAATACTATTTATATGGTTTTACCCGCAACCATCACTGCAAGCGTACTTCGATTTAATGCAAATATAAGTGTTTGGCCCACTACTGCAGCAGCTACAACCCATACAGTCTGCAGTATGGTGAAGTTAATTGCCTTAAATTTAATAGCTGTTTGTACAGTGGTTTCAAAAATGTTCTTACATTTTGAGCACTTTCAAAATGTATTTATGCAAAAACAATTTACATGGGAAGTAAGCAACCAAATACTCCTATCAATATGATGGACGCTGTGGAAGAATGGAAGAAAAAAAGGAATCAAATAAGGTGTGGTATCTGTATTGGAATTGGTACTAATATCATAAGTTTTAACACGATACCAAGCCTTAGTTCTCCACTTTTAGATAAATCGCCAACTAATATGACAATCACTTAATTATTCTTCTATGATAAAAATGCCCAAATTCTCTGATTCCAGCTTGAAATACCTTTGAAATGGACTGGAACTTCAACTGTGAGCCAAACCTCATCAACCAGCATCAGTTCCTGACCTCAACAACTCCAAACATCCACAAAATGGGGCTGCATTCCAGCTCAGTTACACCTCTTTTCTCCACTCCATTCACACAGATTAAATTTGTCTCATTGCAAATCTGAATCTTGAAATTCTGACTGTTATAAATTCAGGAGTTCTTAAGTGCTTCCACAATCCTTTTTTGAAATTGAAGAATTTTGTCCAAGTTCATGGATTATTATCAAAAAATGAGACAGGCCCTGCTGTGCAGTAACCCTAACCCCTCGCTTAAGAAACAAGTCATGGACAGGGTGCAGAGGGCTTCACTGTGATTGGCTGAGGGTGTTGAGTTTCTGTGGGAGACCCCTGCTGGCTGGTTGATGGGACAACAACAGGGATGAACCTTGGCCGCAGAGAGAGAGAGCGAGACCTTCACACAGGCAACACACGCTGACCTCCACACACTGCCGGTCACTGCTAATGTGCTCTTATTGATGAGCACACACACGTACACACTGAGCAGGGGGCAGAGATACTCAGAGGTCACCAAGCTTCCCACTGTGTTCGATAAAAATCACATTCACACATACACACGCTGGTATCCACCTTCCGCAGGAACAAAGTCTTAGACAGCGAAGTGAGCCGTTTTGCATACACTGAGCAGACTTGTGATTCCTGCTCATGAAGATCTGCTGCTCCCGACTCAAACATCATGTAGTCAGTCGTCTCCAATTTGAAATGAAAGAAAGCACTCCTAGCTGTCTCATATAAATTATGCCACTCTAACGAACAGGGAAATGTGGGCAATTCAGAGCTTAAGATATTGAATTTTTTATGCAACGTAATGGCACTCACTGGAATGTCTGTGACTGCACTGCAGAGCTTAGTGTTTTAGCTGGAAAGAATAACAGCAGTTAAATAAGAATAATATTGACATTAACTCTGCTGCTGAGGTTGATTATTCTTACCTTTAAAAAAAAAAAACAAAAAAAAAACACAGATGGGGGAACGTGGGAGAAAAATAAAAAATTGAAAGGCTCCACCTCTTTGAGCGCAGCCTCCCAGCGGGCAGCGGGCGAAAGTTAAAAGAGGAGGAAAACAAAGTGTTCACTCAAGGAGTGGATCCTCATCTTCATTACAAAGTAGCCCTTGTTTAACGCTACATCCCTGTCTCCAAACAACAAGCCGGAGCAGCTAAAAATACGATCAACATCATGAATTATACATCTTTTCCACAGATCCTCTGGGTGAGCTGCGCTCGCGAGCGGCTGCACCACATGGTATAATTACAGAGGTTACAACGGCGGTGATAAACACAGTGCAAAGACAAATTAAAACTCACACTGCCCTCCTCCGCCCACGGAGGAATTCAAACTGCTCAATGACAGACGACTCAGCATCGTGACAAAGCTGTTTGTGAACGGGAGGATTCAGGAATGAAAGTTACAAGCTGAGACACTTCAAAGTTAACTGCTGTGTACAAACTGTGGCGTTTTGTCGGGGAAAAAAAAAAGCTGGCGGAGTGTCTTTTAGAACTGCGCTCCCGGGGGTTTACGTGCTCATCAGTGAAGTAAATAAGTGGGGCAGAGTTGTATTTGCAGAGGGGGTCCGCTTGATGTAAAAGCACTGGTTCAATCCCCAAGTTTCAAGGATCATATACCCAAGATACATCCCGACAATAAAACCCAGACTGATGTGCTGAACTCTAACAACAACGCCTGAGGCTGCTGAACATGTTTTCTTCAGCCACACAGCAGGCTACACTGCTTTCATGTGATCTAGCTGTATGATCAAACTGATGCATACACATGTTCTCATATAAGCAAAGAATTTCTCCTCCACGTTTAATGTCCACATCTTTGATACATCAGAATAGCCAGTTAGTTTCAAAGATGATTTGTGTTGCATAGCAACACCTTGAACTCTTAAACGGCTGCTGGCGTAATGTTCAATCTGTTAGCGGAGCGAACTGCAGCTGCTAATGACCTTGTGTTGGATCCTCTTCACAACCTTCACAACTTATAAAGGAAGAAGATACTCAGAAGTGAACTAATTGTGGTATTCAGTTCCAATAAGCCTATGGCTACAATAGTATTTAAAGACGCAACAAGACTAAAGCCTCGTTTCAACCAAGCAGTTCAGTTTAGTTCAGTTAAGTTTGTTACACTTTAGAACTTTTTTTGTTGTCCGGAGGTACAAATATCGGTCTTTCCAGGATGTTGAAATCGCAAAAAAATTAACAAATTGGACTATTTGAGACAAGTGAAGTCTCATGTAATTGCAGAGCTGCACACATGTTGATTCACTCAGCCTCTCCATGCCCCACTCTCTGTTTATCATGATACCACTCCTCCACTACCACTACCATGTTTGGAAAACAGAGCCAAAATATAACATTATAGTACCATACTATACTATACTATACTATACTATAATATAATATAATATAATATAATATACTATAATAACAAGAAAATAGAGCCAAATATAATAAAACTATAATAATAGGAAAATAGAGCCAAAACATAATATAGAAATGTAATATAGATATGAAAATATTTAGCATTTTTAGCCAATAGACAATATTAATTGTATTTTTTTTCCAGATATATATTTCTGTTTATTAGCCCATTGTATATTTTTATTATTGTTTGCATCTTGACACTACAAATAATTATTTTGAATAATTGACATAGCAATTTGAAAAAAAAACAAAGCCTGTTGTGTTGCCATCCTAAAATAATTTAAATATTATTTTTATCATATTTTATTTATATATGTTATTTATTATATTATCTTTGCGATATTATATCTTAAAGCCTTCCATACAATCTCATAAGAAAACAGGAGACCTTAAATGTGGACTGCATCATGTATATGAATTTGGGTTGATGCTCTCAGAATGCAGTTTCATAGTGACATCCTTTCTCTATGCGTAAATTAAAAGTTGCCAAATTGAGAAAAAAAACTCAACCCCCCACCCAGAAAAGATGTTCTCTATTTGAAAGAATTTAACTGGGATTTGATTTCCTTTTAATGCACTCGAGTGCTCTGAATATACTCCTCAGTAGTAAGTGATATCTCTATACTGTGCACAATGATAGCACTTATTAGAAATTACACACAGAGGAGGGAAAATGTCGACCATAGAGTCCAGCACAAAGGCTTCCCATTGCTATTCTCAGCACTGCAAGCATCACCATCCCCACCCTAGAGCACTACTAGCACGCTGGCTAGCTACTGTAGCGCCATGCATAATACATCAGCATGACTTTGAAGGGCTTTTCTCAGAAGAAATGACATCACTGGAGAAATCGCTTATGGAAGGAGGCATCAAAGAGGTGCGACTGCCCTGGGCCTCTACTCCCGAGCTTGAGAACAGCGGCATCAAACAGCTGAGCTCACTGTGGTTTGGACAGCGTGATGCAAGTCAGGACACTGTGAGAATAAATGAAATGTCAAAGAGCTGTCTAAAAGCACTCAGCATTTTCTGAACTGCGCAAGTAGTACTTTTTATGTCTTGGAAAAACACAGAAGAAAGATTGATTTTTTGTATTTCATTGTTGAGGTAAAAGTTGCAGGCTGGGCCATTTCTTTACCTCACGTCACAAATCAAAGTCTTCCTGCAATTATGTGATGTTCTTTGGCTGACAGTACTGAAATGTTACGGAATTCTTAATCTATCTTACATCCAAAACAACAAGCTGAAGTGCAGTGATACTCAACTTATGGCCCATGGGCCAAATCTGGCCCCCAATATGGTGCTGAGAGGCTCCCCAACCATTTTCTGATACACAATAAAAAAATAAAGTGATTCACACTTTGTTGTTTTTGTACTTTTAGTATACATAAAGGTACCAGAGTGCATAAAAAAAGATTTATCAAAAAAGTGCCATTGAAGGATTCCCCACATCCCCCAAAAGAGGTCGTGGCTAACCCCCTAATGTCCCTAAAATCCTTGAAATCTCCTAAAATGCCCTACAATCCTAGAAACATCCTAAAAATCAATATATAATCCATAGTAATCACTACGGCATCTAGAGGGCACCACCCTCCAAACGTATGGGACGTAATAAGCTGCTTGCACTGTCGACCTATAGCCTGTGGTGGGTTCTTTGTGCAGGAGCATGACTACCTCTGCTTTGTAACTGATATAAGCAAAACTTAAACCTTTCTTTTTTCAATATTGTGCTTTTAAAACATGTACCAGAGAAAGAATTTATTTGGCGCAGGTGAAGCTTAGACCTTAACAGTTTTGCTGCCCTCTCAGAATTTGCACATTTCTCTGTCTCTTGATGCCAGGGCTCTTTCTGGATCCGTTTCTCTCTCTTTTCCTCCCATATCTTTATCTTAACATTTTGACTAAATACCACCTTTTCCAATTTCCCTGTGTTTCTCCTTTGTCAGAGTTGTTTTTTTTCTCTCATCCCCTTTTTCAAAAAGGCATTTTGAAAGCCCCATAGTGTACAAAGATTATTATTTAATGCAACAAATGTTTCAAATAATGTCATGTGTCAACCCTCTGAGCTCACATTTGTGTACCCCATGAAGCAGCTCCAGCTAGTTTTTTAGCATGCTAGCTTTAGCCTGCTAGCTGCAAGTTATATTTCATATTAACTTAAAAAGGACATATAGGGGCACTGTAATTATTGTTTGTCCTGTAATATTCTGAGAATACTTGATGTGGGTAAACATGCGTGACTTTCTTTTCTACTTATGCTCCACATATAGGGATCTAATGTTAGTCCCCTGCCACTTGAAACACATGACTTGGGCCTCTTCGGTTAAAAGACAGAGAGGAGGGACTATTAGACAGCAGTAAGGAGAGTGAGGAAGTGGATACAAGTGCAAAAGGAGGCAAGAAGAGGCTTTATGTACGCAGTGAACATTCTTCACCAGTGACTGTGGGAGCCAGTGACACATGAAATATGAGAGACAGCAGCACTCTCCACTATTTATAGCTCTGCAAGAGAGAGGGAGAAAGATAGAGAAAGCGGCCACACCACATACACTTCAGGGCAGAGCCGGCATCATTTTTTCATCCGCTAAAGAGAAATTGCACCCAATTCTTTTTCAGCGTGCACGTATGTCAGGGCAATGGCATCGGACAGGCCAGTCCGTACTCGTGAGCGTACACGAGTTCCTTTCCGTAGTGAGATGCTAAATAAGTCTCTGGCCATCAGTTTTCTTTTTTAACTCACAGAGCTAAACAGATGCTCGGGGGGGGGCTGGTCCTGGCTTTGTGTTGTCGCTTTGTGATGATTGAAACCCATCTGCAGCTCAGCACTGTTTTTGTACAAACTGCTAAAAATGTATCAGTGCTGCTGGGAGCGCAACGGCACGTCCTGTTCTGCTGGAGATAATGATGAAAAGAAGCCAAAAAGAAGCCCAGTCAAAGTGGGCACGCAGCTTTAAGAATCATTCCAGATATGTGATGTGTTTAGATGAAGCTTTGGCCCGTGAGTGAGAATCACAAGAGACTAGAAATAGGTAAACATTGCTATTGCTAAACTAACAGAGGTTAAAGGGCAACTGTGACTGTAGATGGAAGAGTATTTGGGGAACACTCATCATTAGACATCAACCACTTCAGCAGGGATACTCAACTTGCTTTGGGGTCTCTTTTGCAAAATGACAGGGGGCCAGTCGCAGCAGCCCAATACATGTTTCTAGGATTTTAGGATGTTTGTAGGATTACAGGACATTTCTAGGATTTTGCGATATTTCTAGAATTTTAGGATGTTTCTATAATATTAGGAAGTTTCAAAGATTTTAGGACATTCCTAGGATTTAGGATGTTTGTAGGACTTTAGAACGTTTCTAAGATTTTAGGACGTTTCTTTGATTTTAGGATGTTTCTAGCCATCACTAACACATTCATTGCCCCCTTGTGGTGTGGCATACTAATGCCTACCAAAAAATAACAAGAAAGAACCTAAAATAACACCCATAGTAACTTCAACACGTGCTCACAGTTGTGCTTTGTGTTTAGCGCTAATTAACAAATGTTAGCATGCTAAAATGCTAAGATGTTGCACAAGGTCATCATTACATGTTAACAATGTCATTCTGAGCGCTCGGCTCAAAGCCCTGCTGCGCTGATGTAGCACTTAAATGCCTGTAAACGCAACATGACTCTGTATAAATCATGAGTTGCAATCAAATGTGATAAATATTAATGCAAGAGGCACAAAGTCAAACACATCCAGGCCTAAAACATAAAGGTCGACAGTGCTGCACATACACATACATCCAGCTTATCGTCTTCTGATCAAAGTCTTCCATTAATTAAGCTGAGAGCGAGTTAACCGAGGACAGTTATTTTCACTGCAACAAATCAATGAGATTCATTAACTTAGCCCGAAGCCTGAGATAAGTACAAACACACTGTTATTTTACTATAGATGCTCAGTGCAAATAAGGAATTCCCAGCTCTAACTTGCATAGTTGAGCACATGGAGTGCAGTATGTTAGCCAGCTGAGTGAAAATCTCTGAGGGATTTGACCCTTAGCCAATAAACTGGAAAGTCTCTTCATCTCTCAGTCAGACACAATGCTTAGTCATCAGCGAGACGCTAAGCTCAACCTGACAAATCCTTATTAGTCAAAGTTTAAAGGTCTGAGAGAAAATATTTCCTTTGAGCTATGTTCAGAAGCTCCGTCTGGGTTTCAGGCCTGTCTTTAAGGACTGTGAGACATTTTCAATCAGCAGCTGCCAAATGCCGGAGCTGTTTTTTGCCTGACTAGGTCCGGTGATAAAACACCCTAAAAAAGTCTGACAGAGAGTTGTCCGACGGCTGATTCACACCAGTTATAAAAAGTACAAGCATCTTTGATTTCATTTCATTTTCATCTCGTTCTATTTCCCAAGTGTAAATGTCCTGTTTTCTCTCTGACATCAAAGCTGATTAAAATACCTCAATCTTTTTTTATGTCTCGGATGAACTGACGAAGAAAAAAAAAGAAGTCAACAAGTTCAAACTGTAATGAGTTTCCTTCTGCGAAAGGCTTAAATATTATCAGGTGATGTAACAGTGAATGTAAAAGATGACAAAAAAAACTGAATTATGGATTTTAGGAAAGCATTTACTAAAAGATGGGGTTTCTATTGATTGTATCAGTGTGTGCAGCCCCAGCCCCAGGCAGATCAATGACAGCACTCCTCTCACTAATCCCAAATCCAGAGCGGTGCACAAACAGCACGGGCGTGGCCCTGCAAGCCGAGGCTAATTTCACACGCGCGACTGGAAACAGCATCCTCATTATTTGCACAGCTTACTCTGCGTCTAAATATCTCATAACAAGACCTTTCTGGCTAATTAGTTCTCTTAATGTTTTCACATTTCACATATGACTCATTTAAGGGGGGGGGGGGGGGGTCCACAAGTGATGTTTTCTTCATCCTGGTTATGAAAAGGTTGATTATTGTGAGTGGGGAAAGAATTGACAGGTCATTTATTGTCAGGGCTGTCTTATATTTCAACAAATCTGATGACTCGTATCGTCTTTAAGCACAAAAGGTCCTAATATTTACACACTCATGACATCATCCTGGCTATTGTGGTGACAGAATGTGAATAAAGGATGACTCTGCTGTCAAGGGTTAATGGACACATACATGCAGAGACATCATATTTCATTTTTTAGACATGTAGGACAATAAAGCGCAGTGACTCTTCACTGGCAAAAATGACCATCTTATGTCTGAAGAAGAGATTGTGGTATTATCAGAATGAGAAACACTTTATTGATCCATCGGGCTGGAAATTGGGGTTCGTTATAGTCGTTTTGATGCCAAGCATAGATAATTATAAAAGTGTATTAAATATCAATGTAAAACTAGAAATACCGTAATAGTAAACAATTAGCACAATAGGTAAATATTTGAAAAAATAAAGTTTGTATAATATGCTGAGTATGTAGATATGTAAGATATGTAAATGTATATCTATGTTTATGTAAATGTATAAAACTAGTATGAAAGTTTAAAATATAAAAATATGTGTGCAATGCTACAATGAACAACAGAGATATACACAAGAATAACAATAAGAATATATATGGTATTAAGAAATCCATACAGTATGATTTTAAATATTGTCATAAATACAGATCTTTCTGTTATCTTTCTATTACCTCATAATGAGAGACTGTAATGAGAATGTTTTGTATGCAGTGCATATCGCACACCATGCCAGTTCAGTCTGGTGCAACAGGCAGCTGAGCAGAATGCGAGTGGTGGGGATAACGTTACAGGTCTGTGGTTGGCCTGCAATAGCAGAGAAAGACCGCAGAGGAAAGTAACCCTTTTTCCACATCTAACACTGTAAATCAAGGTATTATTTTGATCAAATATATAATGATTATTGTGATTATAATGATTAACATTTTCACCATCATAGTTTAGCTTGTTAGCATAGTAACATTTGCCTATTACTAATAAACAATGTATCTAGCAACAGCTGATCAGAATGTCATTAGTTTTGCAGATTATGGACTAATACCACTACTACTAACTACTAACAATTAAACCACATCAGTCACTTTACCTTAACTTTTAAGTTTCACAATTTTTACCCCATATTCTCTTATTTTGTTTTTATGTACCTCTTATTACTGATTTATTTTACTTCCTCTATTTATCTGCACTATTGCTGTCTTTGTGTTAGTGCATGAACCAAATTTCCACGCTGTAGATCAATAAAGGTTTATCTTATCTTAAACTTTGTGTATTTTGAGATGAAGTAAAACTTATAAATAGCCAAATTAAATCATGTAGAATAACAACAAAGGAGTTCCCCAGGGGCGAAAAAATAAAGGTCAGAGATTGGTTGACAATTATGCACATTCACAGGTCATTCATGTTTCTGTCTGCCCGATGACTGCTTGACTAAACTGGCTGCTTTTTTGCCTGACTCCCTGAACACAGTAAGTGCAGAGAGCCTCAGCCACATGAGAGCACATTCACTAGGAAATTTGGGTGACTCCTTTTAAGTGAGAAGAGATATAGTCTGCCAAAAAGTCACTAAATTTGTCACTAGGTGTTTTTTGACAAAAGTTGCCAAAGGGGTCTTAACATTAATTTGGAAAGACTGGATTTATCCTCTGCGTACCATGAATATCTTTAGCAAATGTTGCAAAAATCACTTGTACTCATGCATACACACATGTAAAGATATATGGTCTTGCAGACATGTATCCTAGAATCACAGTAACCTTTTCTTGGGAAAAGTGATCATTTTTTTTAAGTCTGCATGTGTGAAATTTCTATTACAGCTAGGTTCGAGCTATTCTGGAGCTAAACCAACCTCACTACTCCAAAGTACAATGACAACTAATGGACATAGTAGAGCAGTGAACTAGGAGTGCCGCTTTGCTGCCTGAAATCTTTGGTTTGCACCCGTCTGAATGGGACACCAAAGTGCTGAGCAAACCTTTAAGATAAAGAGGAGATTAGTTGCCGTCAGGGCGCTGGCTGGATGTGAGTACAGTGAATGAAGAGGCATTAAAGCTAGACAAAGCTGGGCAGCGCTGGCCTTACGCCACTTCCTCTGCTGCACGCGTATATACACACACACACACACACACACACACACACACACACACACACACAACCCACTCATACAAAAACCTGCAAGCAAGCAAATGCTTGCATGAGGTTAGAAATTAATGAGGGCTGGGGGCACCAAAATGCCCTTTAAAGTTTAAAAAATGCTTACAAAACAAAAAACTGTCGGAGAAAGAGAAAAGATAACAACCCCGCCCATTTTTGGCTGTGCAATTTTTTTTCACCATCTTCGTATTTAAATGGTTGAGTGGTCATTTCCTCACATGCAATGTCCACTTTAGGTCATCTTTGAGGGTTGGAAAAATGGAAGTGTTTCTGGTCAGACAACAATCAAGGACACAGCCTGGAGCAAAAGATTACACTGACACCATGCAGTCTGCAACAGACCCCACAAACCACCACGTCAGCAAAAATGAAACAACCAACAGGGTCGAAAACTAAACAATGGCACCAAGGAGGGTGGGACGGTTGAGGACAAAGAAGAAAATAACATTTTTCAATGACTTCCATCACTGGAAAAAGTCAAATCTTAAAATTGTAATTTTAGCATTTAATTGCAAATATGACGTGCGGGCATAAAAAGGACCAACACTTGAAACAGAAATCACAAGGGGGCAAAAAATGCCCTCAGCAAAACCATTCATTTCACACCCAGATGAAAATTCTCTCTCTGCCACCATCTGTGAAAAATCTGTATGATTTCATCCGCTGCCAAAGAACACAGGCAGTAAAATAAAGCCGAGTGAGAACTGTTCTCATCAAGGTGATAAGTGATGAATGGGTGTTTGGCCACTACAATCTGTCAGTTTTTTTTAACTTCACAGCTCCAAAAAGCTCTGCAGGACATAATGGCTTTCTCTCTGCAGTATTATGGATAAGAAGCTCATTTGTAATTATGTAAGACCCACTTACACATAAGAGTTCATAAACGCTGAAGGCATGTGAGAACAAAGAGCGGCTGTCAGGCTGCAGCCAGTCCTCCAACGCCCACCCAGTCCAACACACACACTATACACACACACACACACACGGAAAAAAGACAAGGGCATGCAAAGTCAGTCTTACATTTGAGTATACCAGATTAAAAAAAAAACAAAACAGCTTTTTCGGTGAAATGGACTGAGTGAGCAGGTGAATATGTCTGAAAGCTCTGGTATTCAGCCTACTGAAATCATGAGAGGCAAATACAGGGCAGAACATTAGCATACACGGGTTAATATACCCTAAAACAAATGAGGCATTGGTTATGGAGCATAGAAGGTGGTTCGAATATTTGGCATGCTCATATGCTATTAATTTTACAGCTTTGGGAGCTTGCCATCATGGCTGATATTTGGAGTTAACCTTTTGAAACTTCAGCAACATCACTTTTCTTTTCTTGCTTTCAGATGCCTGATTTTTTTTTCTCCAAAATATGGGAAAAAAATGGGTATGAGGAACTTGGTGAGAACTGTTCCAAAAATCTTTTAAAAAAAAATATTTGAAAAAAAGCTAGATAAGAATGTCAAGGGGCAGGGGGGGAGTTGCTTGTTTTCAACAAATTTTCAGGTAATTTTCTCATACTGTTTTTTACAAATTTCTTGCTACCAGGAGCTGGAAGTGACAGGCACAACTGAGAGAGTGTCTAGTGTCAATGTGAATGGAAACGCATCCAACATGCTAATGCATATTTGGCAGCATCATAAAAATGTGTCAATCGCCTGGTGGATAAATCTTTGGGTGTTTTGAAAGTATTCTATGCATTTGGGTGTTTTTAGTTTCATAGGATGAGAGATGCTTTTCACTCTTATAGCCTGTTGTAACCTGTTGCTTGAAAGTGTTTGTTTAGTGTTCATGCAGTTTTATACAGAAGTGTATGAAATTGTCCTTCTTCTTTCACGACAACAGTTTTTCAAAGTTGCCAATGGGCAAAACATTACCTCAGTCCCCAGCAAGAGGATTTTGTCTGGCTTTGAAACTAGCACTGCTGTGTGTTCACAATGGATAGTAATAAGAAAAAGAAATGAAAAGAAATGTATCCTTATGCATTTGTTTTTTTCTACCTTTCAGAACTCGCACCATGCCGTGACTCCTTAACTATGTGACTTTTGTGCACCACTACACCCCTATAATTACATTTTTTAATATTTAGGTACATATGCCGCACACTTAAATCTGTTTTTAATATTTCTTTCACTTGTTGCAGAAACAAGCATTTGTCCATACATAAACATACAAGTAACAAACCAGACGGGGAGACCTTTCCTGTCCCACTCCTATACACCCACTCACTCTCTCCTTCACACACTCCAAGCTAATTGGGAGTCGCCCCTCGCTGACCTCCCCTCGTGCACCAAAAGAGTCATCGCCATGACAGCAGAGTCTTGCTCATTATCCCCAACAAGGGTCGGCCTTGTTAAGAGCCCAAACTGCCACGCCGCACCTGGCTGACATCACAGCAAAACCCTGAGTCCCTGTTGCCACGGCAACCACAACTTGGCAACCGCAACTTGGCAACGTCCCACTCCACGGGGGATTGATTGGGTGAGCAATGCAGTGAGAGGTGGATTAGGAGGAGTATTATTGTCTCCCTGGGTGCAGAGGGACACGCGGGGTCTGAGCTTTGCCAGACACTGAGAGGATGGTGGACTCAATGAAACAATGATGACAGCGCTGGCCCCAACTTGGTTTAACACAGAGATGAAAGATGCCTCTCATGTATCCATTGCTCATTAATTTGCTAATGTGCTGCAGTGATTAAAAAAATACTGTGGTGCTCTTCTGGCTGAGCCGGCTAAGCCTTCCATTCCATGTATTTTTTTGATTACTAAATTGAACTAAATGCCACTATTCAGCCGAGCAGAGTGAGACAGACATGGTCGCATTTTCACTCAAGTGTATGTCTAATACACAACCAAATAGGTGCCGGCGTAAATATAGGTCCAGAGTGATTTTGCAAGGACGGTTTTCCGGCTGCAAAGTGCACACTCAACCATGGAGGGAAATGAACAAAACTCAAGTGACAAAATGATGTGTCCGACAAACAACCATTACCCTCTCCATAGCTCCCGCTCTGCTCCTCTCTACTCTTAGGGCAGCGGAGAAGAGGGAAAACCACTCAGTGCCTGAGACAGGGAAGCAAAGTGCAGCTGTTATTTGTCATCATCCATTAGTGAACCAGGCGGACCCACGAGTGGAAGCTGCAGAGAGGAAATGGTTGGTGGTCAATCTGTCACCTGATTTCTGCACCTTATTGGCGCTGTAGGTAATAATATACTGTGTATACAGCGTGGGTCAACACAAGCAATGTTGAACCACCACACGACTTTTGACAAGAACCACCCCAGTAAAAACAGAAAAGTCTTTCCATTGCATTAAAAAAAAAATCAGCGTTCATATGATAACCTTGTGAAAATGGTCCTCATGTACACAGATCCGCAAAACCCAAAAATTCTGTAGTATGCATGCCAGGCCAGTAATCGGTGGTGTTACTTTGTAATGACACCATAGAATAACACCAAAGTGCGCAAAGTGTGGCAGTGACATAACCGCTCTTGGAGGATCTGCACATTGGGTTTTGAAAAAATGTTAAAAATGTGTTTTGTCATGTGAACAAAAGGCCAAACTGCAACAAAAGTTTAACATTTCATGCAAGAACCGTTGCTGTGTAAATGGCCCCCTTGGTCCTTACCTGGTTAGTCAAGTAACTACTGAAATACAGAAAGTTGTGTGCTCTTTAACACCCTTTTTCCACTAAAATTAGCACATGCATATTGAGTATGTGCAGGTTTTTGAAATGCAGGAATAGATAAAGACAGACTAGACTCCTTTCTCATTGCTGGTAGACAAGTATGTCGCACGTTGTTTTCTGGTGTTGCACATTGGACGTCACAAACACGGCAGTAAACAGGAATAGGAAACAGTAGAAAGTAGTATGGTAGCCAGTGAAAATGTTACAATGCTTACTTCTATCTGTTAATTATTTAGTCTCTCTTTCAAACTTGGTGCACACTAATTTTGAACAATGTTAAAGTGCTACTTGGACAGAGATAGACGGCATTTTGTGTCAGAGTGTCTTTGCACCGCACTGGAAAAGGGGTGAGCATTACCCAGGATTTCCACTGCTTCCATGTGCGTTGCGTTAGGGCTCTGCAGCAACCAGTTGTGTTTTGAGTCCGGCATGGCGCAGCACTGCCGGATCAGCTGAAGTGACGAGACCAAGGAGTTCCCGCAGTAACAGAAGAAGAAGTAATAACTCCATTCTCTCCATGGATTCACCATAGTAAAGTCAATTCACTCCCATAACTCCCAATAAGTTGTTCCACGCCATTTCCTCTCTATGGTTGTGGTGGTTGGTATTCCACCTCCCAAATTAGCTTCTCCTCGTCCGTGTTGCCGGTACTGACCTCTGAAAACCTCTGACCTGATGAATACAGGCCTGGATCTGCTTATTGTGAAGTTTTGTTGATGTAGTTAAGTGAAATACAATTAGACGTAAACATGGCGTGCTTTATTCTGAAAATTAAGCAGATGTTTTAATGTTGTATTGCTGTCTGATTTCCTGTCTGTTCTGTTTTAAATTTGGCTGAACTTGTGTGGAGTGATCCGGCGCCAGGCAAAAATAGGAGGCTTGCGTATCTGATCCGCAAGCCACCAGACAGCTGGAGCTGAGACGGAGTAGATCCGCAACGCTGCGAAGTCAGAGGAAATCAACACATAGACTAAAGTGTAATCTATTTGCTCCGTCTGCCGTGACGGAGCGGAGCCGGACCGCACACAGATCTGGTGGGAATAGCGTCCACCCCGGTCTTGTATTCCCAACACTGCCGATCAGTGTCAATCAAAGCTGATGCTGATTTCCAGCAGGAGCGGAGCTTTAGTAGCAAGGGTGTGGAGGTTAAATTGGTGGACAGATGTGTGGTGTGGCTGAGTTTGAGGCAGGAGACTACAGTTTGCACCCTTTTAAAGAGATGCACATTCATCTTACCCTAACCATAACCACAATAATTTCCGAAATTAAACTTTTTAGCTACCTAACCTTAACCAAACTTTTGGCTTATTTACAATAACCACAATCTTTCCCTAATTTGAACCATACCATGTCATTGCCATGACTGTGCAGATATTTCAGAAAGTGGAACGTTTAACATAATTGTCATTTGATGTAATTGCAGGGTTTTGCAGAATCATCCAGTATTGACAGGCATGTCTTGGCAACAGGTTTGGTTATAGAGTTATCACACTGTATTGGTTGTGCGGTTTGACATGACATCACAAATGCACAGAAATGCAGTATTTGTGAGGCCATCATCTACTGGACGCTTGACCCAAAAAGGTACGACGACTACAAAAACATAGGTCATACTATGATGTAGAGCTGCTCCGATATAACTGGTTATTTGCATCAAAGCATAAATTGTAAAGAGTTAGGCTGGACGCAAATATTCTGAGCAAACTTTATCAAGTTTACATTAGGTACATTTCTATTTTGTGGAAATTCAAACAAAACCCGCAATATCTGGACATAATATTTTCAATTTAAAAAATGGGACGATTCTTTAATTCATTACTCATTCCATGATTTAATAAGGTATTGATAAATGAGGTATAAACTTGACACCCAGCACTCCTGAGAAAGATAAGCGGGTTTGTGCTGTACTTTATACAGAAGAAGCTATCTGAACTCTTAAAGACACATTTTAAACCATCTTTTAAATATTTCCAGTGCGGATTTCTCTTGGAATGTATTCAGTTAAACTTTTGAACCTTCGGCTGATTTTGCTTGGTATTTTTACTCCATTTATTTACAGACAGAGGCAGTAGTCATTCCCTCATCCTTGGAATATATTTAGTTCCACAGAGATTTAATACAAGTGTTAGAAAGCTCTACATGACTTAATTTGGGTAGTAACTTTAAAAACTCAACTCACAGGGACTCACATATCAGTAAAGTACCATCTGCAAAAATGTTTATTTGCACTGGTGATTGATGAGGCAATGTAATTAAAACAGAAGTGGAACTAAAACCAAACCTTGCGGGACTCCTGCATTGACACTTAAAACATCAAAAGCTTTATCACCATAAACCACACCCCATAAAGCTATACAGTTGAATCCAACAGTAGAAGGTTATATATATATAGAAGGCTATATCTAACAATCAGATTTGCGCACAGTCAATGCAGTTTTTCAGCATGATTCATTACTATGGTAGCAGTAAATGTGCAGTGACCTTGCTCTAAAACCCACTACAGATATGCAGCCCACTACAGACATGCACTGAAATAACTGAGGAGAAATGCCTTATATGCTCACAACTGACTTAAACATTTAAGAGGTTGTAAAAAGACAGCAATAACAGCACCAGTAGATTTCATATTGGTTGTAAATAGTTTTTTTTTTCTTGTATGCAATTGCTTTGCATTGGTTTTTGTATATGGTATTTAGTTTAGTATAAATTACATGCTAAATTAGCCAAGTAAGGGAAGTGAACTACAACACATTGGTCTATTTGTTCTTCAAGTGTTGCTAAATTCCTTATTTTCTGTAGTACTTTTTTCATTTATTATTTTTTAAAATGAAACTATTTCAGTTTAATTTTAATACTTTAATACTGGTATCTTCATCTTTGCCATTTTACTGCAATATATGATGATTTTAAAAGTGCTTCATAAATGCATTTTATTTATATTATGCCTTGGAAGAAAATGTGGGGCATAATGTCTCTGACTCATTCTGCTTTTCGCATCTCCTACTGTGTTTCAGATCTGAACGGTTCAAGGAATAAAGAGGTTGTTGACCAGGCAACCTACCTTCCCCATCTATTCACTGATGGAGGGGGGGGCAGCTGCGATATGAATCAGATACAGCCATGATTGGAATACAATGGCCTGGCAACACACGGTCTCTCCCTCTCTCGCTCTCTCTGTCTTGCCATGTGTCTCTTTTTCTGAACAAGGTTATCAGCAAAGATAATCGGGGTTAGGGCAATAGATGGCTTGATTCACATGTAGTGAATGGTTTTGGCACAAAACGTATTTGGGTCTGTGAATGTCATTTCTCCTCAACTGCAATTGTTTTTAATAAAAATGGGCAAGGTGTGATCAAAATCATCCTTGGTATATTAGTATTATTAATTGTTTTAGTAAAACAACTTTGGGCCATGGAAATAAACATGTTACATATGAAAAATTATTAAATGTGATGACATTTTTACAAATCTGTTAAGTATTTACAAAATCCTAATTATTATCAGCACTAATAATACTACCATTTCCATCAAGAATTCACCAGTTAAATATAGCTTCTATATAATTTTAAATAAAATCTACAGGGAGTTGATGAAATAACATACCCACCCATGAAAAACAACTTTAACTTTGATGTTACTAGGCATGCTAATGCTGCTACAAAGTGGGTCATATGATGTCTCATACTAATTAAGTATTTGTCAACCCCCCTATATGCTTTATACAGTATCTTTATTATCCCCGATGACTTGTCTCAACTAGTGGAGGCTGTTGTTCTTTCTCAGTGCAGTTCTTGATTTTTAACACTGTACTCCTTGAGGTATTGAATAATTTAGCAGTTTTTGGACTGATGCGCCTGCAGTTTAAGCACAGATGATCTAACTGTTTCAGATTTTGTGCCGGTTGTCACATTACACCCTGAATGCTCACACATCAAAGTGCTGATTGCCACACCTTTTTATCAGTAACAAATACTGCTTACTGGCATGCAACCTAATTATGATTCACCTTTGAGGCAGTTGTTGTAATTACGTTACTACAAGGTTAAATGACAGCCTGGGTCTATTTTTCATTGTTTGGGCCTCATTTTCTAATGGAAACAATAACAGTGTATACATCAAGTTAATTGCTGAGATTTCAGAACATGCAGACGTCGCTAAAAAGTATCCCAGTGGACTAGAAAGACAAGCAGTCAGATCCTGGATTAACTTTGGCCTACCCTTGTTGCCGTAGCTGTGCACACATACAGTTGTGTGCAATGACAGATACAGTATCACTCCAAGTGCCTGTACAATATGCTTGGGCAGTTTCACTGCATGATGGTATACCAGGGTATTTAGAAATCACGAAGGCATGTTTTTTTAATTCTGTCATAAATGCAGGTAGTCCTCTTTCTATTAAGCTCATTATATGTAGTGCACAGCATGCACCACCAGAGCTCAGTCTCCAGTCTCTACTGGTGGAACTGGCAGTTCAGCTGAAGACACTGCAACACCTAGTGAAGGAGGGATAAGTTACAAGACTGTAAAAAGCCGGCAGAGAGAGACTCTGGGGAATAACGGCATGTTTTTCACATCTAACTTAAAAAAAAAAAAACTATTTATTTGACCAAACCAGAGCTGATGATTGTTGGAACAGTGGACTCACTAACTAGATTACTAAAATTAACCAAGACTGTTTGGGTGAGTTTTAATTTTGTTTCTGTCAAGTTTGAATGAAGCGTGTTTTATGACGAGTTAACAAGGCAGTTAAGCTTTCACAGTCTTAAAATGAGAAAGTTTCATCCAAAAGGTGTAGAGTTGTATTTCTCTGTTTAATAAGGAAAAGGAAAATAGGTGTGACAATATTACTTTTAGAAATTATGTACTATTGAGTAAGCTGAAGGGGGGGGCTTGTGCCACACACCTTCATATACCCCGGTGAAATTTCAAGAAGGTTAGAAAGTGTGACATATTACATAACCACTGTCATCATAACCACTAGAAAATGATTGCAAACCCTACAAACTCAAATTATAATGCACTTGAGAAAACTTTCAAAGTCCTATGTCATTGAATGTTTATATCATTTTTTGCGATCCCTCTTTATAATAGTCTTGTAAGTAATCTTGTAATATTTTGCATGCATAGCTCTTTCGTTCTACAGTAATGCAGTTCATTTGGAAAACACACTTAAATCAGAGTGTGTTTTCCAAATGAACTGCATTACTGTAATATGAAAGAGCTATGGATACAAAATATTTTGACTGCAGCTGATGCACAGGGGCACTAATTCACATCTCGGATCTGTCTCAGCAAAAGGTTATTCAGAGTTTGTCCACATCTCATGTATCATCTCCTTAATATAAAAACTTAATGAAGCCTGTTGAGGCTGCAGCAGCTGAGGCGAGTCTTTAGAAAAGGATGATAACACGCTCTTAACACCTCTCTGAACCGTGGCAGAGTGCATCACTTTTCACAATTTTCACCCGGGACGTAACTATGGGGTCACACCAACATTCACCATGAATCTTTGGCAATTAGGCAGAGAAATGGAGAGTGGAGCTGGGGGTTGTGAGATAGAGGGGGGTACTATATTATACCTAAGGGTAGCAGGTGAATGTACTCTAAAGACTTCTGGCTTCCTGTAATGCTGCTTAGTGTGTTTCAGGAATGCATGTGACACCGTTTGGGGGGAAAAAGCTCTTTGATCAGTTAAATGTTGTGTGACAAGAACACTGGCTGGCAGTTTCACCTGTGTGTGTTAATGTAAGTGTTTAGAGCTCCGCTTTGAGATGTTGCTAATCTAAGTTGTAGCAGTCAGTTAACTCAAACTGTTTGTGTGCACTCTGGCAGACAAAATGAATACTGTAGGCAAAGAGTTGAAACTGTGATCATGTCCATGCCAGAGTCATTCCATTATTAAGAACTGTTATTAAAACACTGATTATGTTATGTGTTTAGGATAATGTGGCCACACTGTGTTCAATCAGTGGCTCCCAACATGAAGATGACCCCCAAGGGGTCATAAAATGAACTTGAGTATTTTTACCTCCTTAGGCCTCTAAAAACTATTCAAAAAAATAACCTGAGAAGGAAACATCATTTAAACCCAGACACATGTTACCTCTGACAATGGGCTCTTGGTCATACAATACTTTTCAAAGCAAAAGTTTGATTTTTTGGAGGGAAATTTGGTTTCTTGCCTTGAGTTAGGTGAGGAGATTAAAACCACTTATGTCCTTTAAATATAAAGCTGTCATCATATTGATGTGGCCAAGCAACCACTCCAGGAAGTTAGTGCACCTGACCCTTGGATGTGTAAAGAGAACTGGATACAGCGCCTGAGGTGGGGCACCATTCATTTCTATGAAAACTGCAGTTTGACTGTCCCAGTCTAAAATTACCTGATCTTATGTACGATAGAGCAGGCACACTAGGGACTTCAACCAGCTGTGCAGCTGAATTCCAGCTTACATCTTTGCTAACTTGAACTGAAATGGGTTTTTTTTTCCAAAGAAATTAAAGTTTTATCTGACCTTAAGGGTCAAATCCAAATAGAGTGCTGCAGGGATGACATTTTTTCTGTAGGTCGACACTGAAGTTAGTGTAGCCCCAGTACCCTCGTCAAAAAGCCAATGGGATTTTTTCCATTTGATTTTGGATTATTACAGAAAATAATTGGCAAGCAAACATTTATGACACTTAAAAGCAAGATAATCTTACCAACAAACACCACGTTTATGATTTTTGAATGGTAAATGCAATAACTACAAATAAAAAAGCTAATGTTAGACTATGAACAAGCTACACCACCGTAGCATGACTTAACATGTATACCACAACAAGGCTGTAAAGCCATATTTGGCATGATGACGATCTGTAGTCTAATTTAGCCACTTGTTGGCAACCATCCTTTTTCAAACACATTAAAGCTTCAAAACATACAGACATATTCTCAATCACAGAACAAAAGTGAAAGTCTCTTTAGCTTGTGTTAACCACAGACCGTATTTCAGGCATCTAACCAAAAAATCCATTATAAAAACACTGACTTCTAGACGAGAGGACCAGGTGTGCTAAAACGCTAACTCATGTCTACGTTTTAGGACTCATTCCTGAAGTTACTTTATGGCGAAACGAGTTGTGCATTCATCAACGACTTTTTGTGGGGGTTGTGACTCTTGAAAAAATGATCCACTGATTTATAGATTTTTGTTTCGATGTAAGTCTATATGGGAAAAGCTCTAGACGAAAAACCCGGGACTTGTAAGTCCGCGGTTTGGCCACTACGTTAAACTGGCTTTGCAGCCAGCACTGTTTCTGTAGGCTGGACTCTTCCAAGAAATAATCAAGCTCACTACCCTCTGTTAATCCAAAAATGGTCATTGTTACACTGTGGTGTTTGTACAAATTACGCAAGACAGAAAAAGTGCTTATTTTGTTGCCTTGGATGATCCAGACTATTTCCCCCTAATTTCAGGCTTTAGTCTATGCTAAGCTAACACACTGCTAACTGTAGCTTTCTATTTAGCATATAAATATAAGAAAAGTATCAATCTTCTTTTCTAACTCACAGCAAGAAAGTCAATGAGCATATTTCTGCAAATGTTTAAGAAATTCGTTAACAGGTCGTTAACAGGTTAACAGGTTGGGAAACAATCACGAGAGTCAGTAAAAAGTCTAGAGCCACAGTCTTAAACCCCCCCCCCCCCAAAAAAAAAGTATGAAACAGAAATTGCTACCAATTGATCAACGGATCCGTTTTGATGTGATCGGTTCTATTGTTACATCTGAGCTGTGACTTTCCATCGGTCTAGTGGGCGGCTGCATGTTTCACCCACAGGATACAGAGATTAAAAGGCAGAGGAACTTGCATCAGCTGCCTCGGTAAATATAAACACATCACTACTAAGCTCATTTTCACGCTGCCGTATGCACTGATCTTTGTCGTGTTTTTTCATTCAAACCCCATGGAAAACATCTGCTACAACACACTCCAGAAAAACAATGATTGATGTTTGATACGCAGCCTGTTGATAACCTGTTTAATAAGATATTTCACTGCCAGACACAATCTGGCCTCCCCCAACCCCCATGTCCACCACATTAAACTTCTTATTAGGGCTGGGTAGCTCCTCCATCTTGGGAGCGATCTGTGATCTACAACCCAATAGCCCATCAGAGAAAACACAGGAATTAACTTTTAAATGAGGCGTCATAAACTGCCATGCAACACAGTGACTGGAGATCCCGTTAGGCAACATGAGGGGGCTAATTCAATAGGCACAAGCAGGCCCCAATTTCTGCCAGGTCACAGAGCAGAAATCCACACACAATTAGCAAACATCATGACACTCTCTGCTGAAACACAGTGATCTTGGCAATGTGATGAATGAGATGAATTACTCTACAGCAGGAAGGAGAAACAGCCCGGAGGTGATCCGAAACACGCCGTGGTGGTCTTTTTTTTTTTTTTTGTGATCAACATGGAGCGATTGAAGCAGGCAGGCCGGAGCTGGAGCACACAGGCAGCAAGGTGCTCTTCATACAGCTCACATGCCAGCTGACGGCTGAGGGAAACAAAAATTCTGATCGTCCGAGTATCGCCCAGCAAAGGCAGCACAAAGGCGCTTGCAGCCGGTCACGATGAGCCGCTGTCACCTGTGTTAATCCCGCGAATATCACTCACATTTAGGTCAATCTGAAAGTAATACGCATCAGCCAACCCCCCCTCCCCTCATCCTCCGACCCCCACACACCCTCGTATGGACGGATGGATGGCGAGTCTTGCTGAAATGGGGGGTTTTCCATTTTCGAGCACACCACAGCCCTTTAGCGCATCATAATAAAAAAAAACACAATCCACACCACGCCTCGGAATAAACTCACACAAAATAACAAAACAAACCAAACAAACAACAAAAAAAACCCAAACATCTGGCGCACACTTCGAGCAACAATACAACAGCCAGCCATATTCCCAGCAGGCTGACACATTCTAGCATTTTTCAAGCATTTGCACAGATGGGAGGTGTGAGACGAGCGGAATGAGGAAACTGGAATGACATTGCGCCTGCTTACTGTAAAATAAATTCTCTCGGGGGATGGAGAGCCTCCTTTTTTCTCCCCTCTCTTGACTCCCCTCCTTTCCGACGTGCGAAATTCCCGAAATTCAGACCATGCAAAACAGGTAGTCAGTCATTCCGCCCTCCGAAGTATTTGGTCCAGCGCGGCGGTGGTGGCGAGGAAGAGGAGAAGAAGGCAAAGAGGAGCCAGCATCCGAGAGGAGAGAGCCAGCTGTGGGGAGGAAATGAGGAAGGAAGGAAGGAGCGGCCGGGCCGGAGCTCTGCGCACAGGAGAGGAGGCAGGAGGAGCGGCGGCAGCGGTGCTCTCTCTCTCTCTCTAGCTCTCTCTCACTCTCTCTCTCTCTCAGTTCACAATACAACATCCCCCCATCCCTGCCAGACAGACTGACAGACGACTTGGGTACCAGTGTCAGCAGCGACACCCACCGGGGATGAGAGGAACTTCTATATGGAGGGTGATTAATGCCACAAGCGAGGCAGCAGCTGTAACAGAAGAACTCACTGTGGCTGCAGGTGCGTCAGGACATCGGTTAGCTTAAAATTTCACAAATAAACATTTAGGTCCAACTAAAATCATATTTAGCGATCCCTCTTTTTTTTTTTTACAAAGAAGTCATGTCAAAGTGATTATTAAGGTTATTAGCCTATTGATATTTTGGTATTATTGAAAGGAGTAGAAAGGGCTTGAAAGGCATGTATTGGTAGCCTAAGTATAACGTTTGAAAACAATATTTACATCATTAGTATTTTCAAATTCCACTGAGTTATTTTTTTTAACCAACATCAGTCCTAATCATAAATATCAAATATTCATTAATTTTCAGAATATTAGCCCTTTAAGTGCCAGGTTGTCGTTATGATGCCACTGTGTTTTTAGATGAAAAAAAAATATTTTCAATATACTATATGCAAAGTACTTTTTTTTGTATTTTCCCCAGATGCCAAATATGGTTAAAATGATGTCATCAGGTGGAAAAATTACAAATTCCAAGGCAAAAGCCCAGAATGACACCAAGATATAATACAGTAATACAATAATATTATTTTTATGCTTTGGAATTGAAAATTGCAGTTTGAATGGCACTTAATAGTATGAATGTTGCAATCTTGTTTCCGCAGTGTATTTTAGACTTATTGTAGGAGCTGAGCTGGAAATTGTAATATCAAACAAAAATGCAAAGTCTTGCCAAAATATGTGATATGCATGAACACAGCCAAAATTATCAAAAAATGAAGAACGGAAGGCGCCAAACAGCTCCTGAGAGAGGCTTAGGGCAGCTACACAGAGTTTTTAACTGGTCATGAAACAGTAATTATTATGCCTCTTTTGGACCTACATAAGCAAATGACAGTATCGGCTATTTAAGTTAAGTTATAGTTATTTTCAAAGTCAGTCCCTGGGTCTGATTCCCCACTAAATCAGATAAAATTTATACTACACAGAGCGGAACAGCCTGTGTTTACATTTTCTCAGGCAAGGTTTTGCAATAAGTAGGCTAGAATTGTTAAAAGGAAGCAGGAGTTTTTTTGTTTGTTTAGTCAGTGTTTTTGTTTGTTTGTTTTTTGGAGAGAATTTTATTTTTGACATTATATTTACCAGCCAGGACAACATTGCAATCTCTGGTATTGTTTTCACTTAGTGAGCGTGTGTGCTGAGTATTTTGCCAAGTGTTTATGTTCATCTGTTTCTAGACAGATTTTGTCAACACAATAATGATCTATTATCGCTTGCATTACATGCCTGCATTGCCTTCAATTGGAAATAACAATGGCTGATGCTGTGGCTATATGAAATAAACGTGCTAATGTTTTAAACAGCCATCGCCATGCTTCTTGGAATGTTATTGCAAGAGGAGTAACTATGGGGTCACTCAATGGAAACAGTCATCTTGCAAGTTTTGTGCAAATCTGTAATGAAAACCTGCCCTGTAAGTCAGATCAGCCCTTACTCCCCCACAGCTCTAGCCTTTCTGCAGAACTCGAGGCTTCAGAACAGGAGTCTACAAACCAATGGATGACGTCACAGTAACTATGTCCATTATTTTATATAAGCTATATTAATGTCACCCCATAGGTGTATGAAGAGCTAATATGTCTGTCTTGAGGAGGCCAGTGTGCTGAACAAGTAAAACAAACACGGGACTTTAACCTAAGAGACTGCTGTTTGTGTCCTGTGTGAAATTAGGAGGCAATGTTGACTTTTTAACTCCTTAACATATCGACATCACATTGACACACATCAGTTACAACAAAAATAGTCCCATACATAATAAACTTTGTATTTTTAACACAATCTTTTTCTAAAACAAAAGTTTTGGTGCCTAACCATGTCGCTACCCTGTAATTAAGATGTAATTTCACTTATGTCTGTGAAATACCGTTGTGATGCCAATAGCTTTAGAAGCGCAAAAAAGCAGTTTCTAGAGTGCAGTTTCTTTGGATGAAACTATTTTTTTTAAGAGAGCCTCGTTTAATAAGCCTGTTAGGGTTAGTGTGCTCACACGAGCTAGAAGAATCTGGATGGATGCCTTATGGTTGGAAGACAGGTACTCTTACTGCTGACAAAGAGTTTCTGTCAGTAATGCATTACAAAAGTCAACCCCTTCCAATGAACTGCTCCTTTTTAGCAGTTTCAGCAAGTAAATTGTTTTTTTTTTTGTTTGTTTGTTTTGTTTTTTCAATAACACACCATCATTTTTCTTTTTTGCCTCCTTGATATTTTCTACCTTGTTCTGTGCCCCATCAACTTTGAAGGCAAACCTTCATCCTTTGTTAAATAAACTACAATAGAAAATACAATATGCACAGACTCACATGCCAAATCAGGACAAATCCTTTACTAGAGGGAGTTAGAACACAAATGGAGACTGGGGAAAGTTTGTAACCCAGTTGAACTGAGCTCTGTTTATCCTGCGACTCTTTTCTATCTCTGGCTTTATCTATATTTGTCTGCCTCTCTTTCTGCCTCTCCCATTCTTTCGCTTCCTCTTTGTCTAACATTTCTTTGTTCAGTCAACTGTAAGCTATTTCCAAATGCCACAGTCAGTGGCATCAATGGCAAACTAAATCTTGCACACATTGTTCTTGCATGCACTGTTTGCTTCATTGCACAAGAAATGACTTGGGATGCTCAGATTATCTACACACATTGCAGCCCAAATGTCATACTTTAACGGTGGAAGAATGAAGGCTTTGTTGATATAAAAACCTTGAAATATGACTTTGATAAAGCATATGCATGGTGTAACAATGTACATTTTTAATTTATGTTACCCTGTAAATCTGTATTATTTGCTGCATCATCCCCAATCTGCTCCTTCTCACACAGTTTCTTGCAGTACACACTCCATTTGAGCTATTCTTATCTGTAGCCTATCCTCCGCTGCTCTAATGACCTGACATCTCCACAGGGATCATTAAAGTTTCATCTGACCTAATCTAAAAATTGAAGTCCCCTTAAGCAAGGCACTTGTCTGCTCCAGTGAAGCTGCTCAGTGTCCATCAGTGGGGAATGTGGCTATACTGAGAAGCTGCTCGCAGGTGTGTGTGTGTGTGTGTGTGTGTGTGTGTGTGTGTGTGTGTGTGTGTGTGTGTGTGTGTGTGTAGCACAATGCTGCAGAGAGGAACACATGCTCATTTAAACCTATGTTAACACAAAAGAATATGTCAGCCCCGTGGTATTGGATTCAAAGTGGTGATGAGACAGCGTGGTGAACATGCAGCAGTGGTGAATTGTTATCTGAACAGTAGGCGGGTTTCCATTAACCCCCAAACTGCGCATATTGAAATTGCAAATAAAAAATGGAAACATCAATTTGGGGGAAAAAATTCTAGTTTATCGTAAAAAAGTATTTACGCTTGCATGAGGTGGTATTCCAGGTGATTCTAAAAAGCTATATTTTGCAAAACTGCAATGGAAACACAATTTTTCAATTTTACAGATCATATGATGTGCAATACTGGATAGCGTAATACGACTTTATGGATGCCAACCTCCATTTAATCCAAATAAGGAGAAAAAGAAGTACACAAAGTGGATAGAGAAAGAGACTGAGATTTTCTTAACTTATTAATGGAAATGTAGTCATCTTGCAATTGTGTTTTATCAACAATTCAAAAATATCGCTCAAGTTTTGCGCAAATATGTAATGGAAGCCCACCTAGTGTCTGGCTTTTGGAACTGGCAACGTAAACAAACAAAGCATCCACCTACCACGGTGGTGCACGATGATGTCATGTGTGAGAGAGACAAGGAGAGAGGCAGAGAGAGAGAGAGAGAGATGGAGGTGCTGTGAAGTCAAGATGTGCAGACTATCAGTCATAAACCCAGTGACTCACTTTGCCTTTCATTTGTCTACCATCATCCACTCATCTCTCCATTTACATTCACACAGTGTAACCTAAGAGGTGAGAACCAAGGTAGTATAGCTGTGTTAAGATTTTTTTAAAGACCCAATCTGCAATTTCAAAACATACACTATAATGCCGTTTAAAATTTTTGGAATCTCCTTCCACAAGAGCTTGATTGAAAGGATTACTCAATATTTTTCAGTGGTCTTTGGTGCGTCCAGCTTGTACAAAGTTCTCTTTGAATAGATGTTATTTCGTAAGAAGATTTTTGGGGTTTTTTTGATAAAAAATCCCTCTGAGTAAAAGTTCAATAATAATAGAAGCAATTACCAGTCACTGGTAAAAGAAACTGGAAGTTCAGCATCTTTAAATAGAAACAGGTTCCTGTTTCAAAGGAAAGTGCATAATAATAAGCCCACTGCCAGAATAAGATGTTCGAATTTTACATTTCTACAAATCAGGGATATATTACACAAATACATTTCATATGTATTTTAGATGAAATGTAATTGTGCTGAGTTTCTCCTTAGGTAGAGGAGGGGATGGTAAATGGTGTGACTGCCAAGCAGCAGACAGCAGCAGACCATTATTCAAGACCAACAAAAATGGGCATTTTTCAAAGTTTGCGACATGTACAGTCCTGTCTGTGACGACCAAACCGAGTATTTTTAATCCAAAACATGTTTACCTAACCTTAAACAAGTGTTTTTTGTGCCTAAACGTAATCACACATTAACTACAGCATTGTCACAGCATAAAGATGAGAACTGAATCATAAAGAAAGTTTTAACATATCTGCAACATATAGCATGCAAATGTAGCATATATGTGGTTTGCAGAAGCGTACAATGGCAACATTTATTTTGGCATTTGTTTTGCAATAAAGTCGATAACAAGCTGGTATTAATTGGCAATGTGTTGCTTTAGCAGAGCTATTCTGCTATAAAGTTATTATAGAGTTAGCACTGTTGGAATTAGATCAGGGAGTATCAACTGATCATAAAATGGACAAACAAATCACCCATTTAAATAGTTTCTTTAGAGCCCAGTTACACTGTTGTGTTTTAATCATGATCGAGGGTCGTTTTAACAAAAAGATACTTCTCACATTTTTTTCCAAACAGGTGAGAGTAACAAGTAAAACACAACTTACAGAAAGACTCTCTGGAGACTGTCTGACTCAAGGACATTGGTGAAATGGAAGTTTGTATCATTTTCTTCTTCTTTTTTGGTCAAAACTATATTAAATGTAGATAATAAATGTGGGGTCTTAAGTACACCATTTTTATCTGTCTTCTTTCCTTTCCTAACGGCTATTGCAACAGACATCAATATTAACAGGTGATTCCAAGCATTTGAGCGGCAGTGTAAATATTCACATACATGACCTGAAAGGTTGGATTATAGACCCCATTTACACCTCTAATCCATATCTGCATCAGGTATGTGGGTAAGGACGCATGATTACAGGTCAATGGAGGACATGGAGGACATGATACTGTATGGGCTCTACTTATTTTTCATTATTAGTCATGCTAGCAGCATGTATGGATGGCAATGAGGTCGGTTAGTTGACCACTTTGGCTCAGACTGAGATATTTCAACAACTATATAGATAATGAAGAGTTAGGTTCAAGTGTGTTAGTCAGTTGATCTTCTTGTGATTCAAAGCTTGTGTCTGGTTCTATTGCATTTAACCCATTCCAACTTCACCATCCAAATTAGCCAATAATCTAACAAGTGCTATAAAAAGTACTGCTTTTGGCCTTAATTAAAACTTGCTGAGATTATGTCTGATCTCCAGAGTTGCTCCCTCCTCTGATAAATTCTTTTGTAGACTGCGGGCTGTTCAGGTTACAGCTAACCACATCTTCTGTGAGGAATAAAACATGACACTGCTGTCACTGAGGTCTGAATCACATCCTTTTCTGTACGAGCAACAGGTAAAGAAATTCTTCCCACTGAAGGTTAAGCTTGATCTAAAAATCAAAGGGACAGGTAGAAGTTCTGGGCAGGGAGAGTCTTTTTCCGCTTCTGTTGCGTCGAACCAGTGAACCAATCTTTAGGGCTGATGAACCAAGTCACTTCGTGAAACGACGCATTCTTTTCTTACTAAAGCTGAGCTCGCAGTCAGTTTTGAGCAAACATGCAGGGATGGAGTGCAGTGTGAGTGACATGCATGTTCAGTGACTCGTCGCTGAAATAAAAGGAAAATTTAAAAAAGTCAAGAAAAATAAATTTACCTTAAAATAAGCAACAAAAAGTAAAATAAGAAAAAATTACCTAAAAAGTATAAAAATTTTGTTAAAAATGTATTGTTTGTATATAATTTTTGTAACATAATTTTAAATATCAAAATATTATAATTATAAATATAGTTTTCTGGACATTTCTCCCATTTAAAAATAATCTCATAATCTCCTCTTTTTAAATTTTTTTAAGTTCTTTTCTTGTCACCTTTTACCAGTTTCTTGTAATTTGTGATACATTTTTTGCCAAGTTGGTCATTATTTTCCAAAGTCATTCAACAAATCTGTTCTGTTTTTAAATGGTCAAATACTTGTGAAAGGTGTCTGAACGCAGCACAAAAAAAATTGATGACAATCCAGGTTTCAAAGGGTTAAGTCTAATGCTCCTTTTCCCTTGCTCTTAGGTCTTGAAGTCTCAAAGTTGGAAGTAGTGCAAAATATTTTATTTCATAATTAGGTACCACAAAAAAGTAGAACTACATGCAGCTGTTGCTCTGGCTGAACATTTTTTGGTGAACAAATCTTTTTAATGAACGGATTTTAGTGATTTAGTGCGCTGAAAAGAGCTGCTTTGCCCACAGTCAGCTGGAGAGTGAAAGCTCTAACATTTGCTGAAGATACTGTAGGAAGACACTGCAGGTTTTATTGATCTGCTCTGAGCTGCCATAAACCATACAGCTATAATGGGATGAGCACCACTGTGAGCACAGGAACTAGAGTTCATTTTTAAACTAGTACATCCATAAAGCTGCTCATTTTTCTGTCAGATAAACATCTTGTGTCTCTTGCTTTCCTGAGCACCAGGTATTTCATCCATTTTTTGTGCACCAATCAGACCAGACTGCTCAGATTTTCTTGAGTCAACAGAGGAGTGTGTAATCTTTTCTGTTTAAAGTACTTTGACCCTTTACTTAAAGCCACTGGAAACCCAAATCACCAAAAACTTTATTAATATTTAATTTAGGCTCTTAAATGCATAATAAAAAAGAATAAAAAATTATCAGACATTAGCCTTAATCCAAATTTGAACAGCATTATCTTTGCTTTCAGGGTTTTGATAATAAATGGGTGCATCTCAGCTCATATCATATGTGCTACGTGATGCTAACTGTATGCTGAAGTAATATCGATAATCAAGCATTCAATAAACTTGCCATTCGGTGACAGAGTGAAATATATTATTTTGAGAATCCTCCAATTCTGAAAGTTCAGAGGATGTGTTCAGAAACACACACTTGGAGTGCCAGAGCGCCCTCTGGCACAAACTGGACCGTTGGTAAATTCGCAGCGCTGTTGGAATGTAACATTTGGATATCCAGAGCACTGTACTCTGGAAGTGTCAGAGCACAATTTGGGCACTGTTTGGGGAGAAGGAGCCGCAAAGCATCGAATGAAGTGAATACTTAATGAACTTAACCGTTTGTTAGTTCTTGGAGAAACAGAACACTCCATGGCTTCAAACAACAGCTCTCTCATTTTAGAGAACAGCATCAGATTGGATTTAGGAACGCAGCCAGAGTCAGAGGGCTGGAACAGATAGGGCCGTACCACGCCGATTCTGCTTTGCTCCATGGCTATCGTCGTGGAGACGAGAGACAGTTGACGAAGGTGGGATCCAAGGAGGTGTCAAATAAAATATGATTGGCCACGCCCAGACAGTCTGGAGAAATGCTGTTTTGAACTAGATTTGTCTAATAGTTGGGAAAGTGAATTTCTTTTCTTAGAGCCTCTAAGCGCAGACGTTTAAGTGCAGAAGTTTAAGCTGTTTAAGCGCAGATGTATACCTGGTCGAATTATGCGGAGGGGGCGTGAACAAGGCGGAAGCTGGTCTGCCTGAGTGACTGGTGGAAAAAGGAGAGGCAGAGACTGGAGTGATTGGCTCAAGCCGTGTCACAAAGCTACTGACTGTTAATGGTCTTCTTCCTGACCTCTAATGTAGGCCCACAGTTCAGTTAGGGTCATGTTATCAGAGGCTGCAGAGTCTGGAGAAATGCTGTTTTGAACTAGATTTGTCTAGTAGTTGGGAAAGTGAATTTCTTTTCATCCAGATTTTTGTAGATACTTAATGAGACACTCAACTTTGATATAGTATGTGCATATAGTAACTATATCAAGGCATGTTTCTAGAGGCTCTAAGACAAGGTACTAATACAACCGTTGCAAGTCAAAGTCCTGTATTCACAATCCTGCTTCTGTAAAGATGCAGAGTATTAACAGCAAAATGCACTTAAGAGTATCACAGCGGTTCAGTGAACTAAGTCCATCTCATCATTACCCCTCATGTGTAATGGACCGGAGACAATAAATTGATGCGAACTCATCTCTCTGCAAACTATAATGTCTGATTTCTCATTGCTTCCTCCTTACCTTATTGGTGCTGAGATGGAGTACAATGTTGCTAAAGCTAGTGTTGATGTGTGCCTGGATTCTCCCTTTGAGATACCCTCAGATTAGCCAATTAGCAGAGTACAGGTAATGGAGTCTCGTATTACTAGCATGTGTCTGGAGTGCCAGTGAAATCTGAGACTGTATTAGCAAAGAGGAGCTGTTCTGACAGACACGGGGTCATCTCTACATTCCCAGGGTCCTATGTCTCTTGATATAAACTAACATCGTAAGAGATTTTAAGGGCTAGCTGCCTCGCTTTGAGTTTAAACTGAAAGATCAGATATGTATGTTTCAAATGCAATTCACATGAAAAAAAATCCACTCAGCCACTGTGGAGATATCAACGCCTAAAGTCAAGAAAACTGCCTGGCCCACAAATCTGAGAGTATAAGTTTCAAAGAGTGTAACATCAGAGGGCTATGAGCTGTATGTGGTTGATTTAAACTTTTCTACCCAGGAAAACACACACTGTACATTTGACTTCAGGAAAAACATTGCTGAGAACATAAAAACCTTCAAAAGTCCCCCTTAATGTGCATTCCTGGTGAATTGCAGATTTCAACCAGCTTAAGTATATATATAAATATATATATATATATATATATATATATATATATATATATATATATATATATATATATATAAATATATATATAAAACTTCTCTTGTTTAGAATTCCTTCAGTTTAGTTGTTCAGGAGGTTTTAACTGCAAGCTGAACTATCTGCAGAGGTCTCTTAGTCTCTAAACAAACTGGATGATTCAAACCGGTAAAAGCACTGATTAAAGCAGTTTCACATTATTCTCAATGTTTCTCTAGTCCCGTTTGGCATGTTGGACACAAGCAGCTTGCCCACCACCTGCTATTGTGCATCCACCATTTTCTCTGATAACTTAACAAGTGTTGACTTACTCTGATAAAAACGTTCAGAGGTTTTACGGGGAGCCAAATTATGCACAGAGGTCTCCTCATCTCCAAAACACACAGACCAGTTGATTAAAACCAGTAAAAACACTACATAAAGCAGCTTCACATTAAAACTCTGTGTTTTTCTGATACAGTGCTTGACACAGACTGGCTACTAACAAAGGTGGCTGATGTAAAAACACAAATGGCCACATCTAGAGCCAGTGTTTGGAATTTTGATGATGGAATTTTAAACATCATCACTTAAGACAAGCTGTCATCAGTTTAAGATACGCCTTCGAGCAGGAAGCCACAAAGGAGACACGAATCTCTGCCGCACTGGGCTGACATGCCAAACCAAACTAAACCAAACCAAATTAAACCATGCTATACCAAGCCAAGCCAGCCCATGATTGTGAAAAAGGGGTTAGAGACTGACAGGAAAATACGAGTGAGAGTGAGGAGATTAACCCCTTAAAAACTGATGTTGATAGCCTACAGGTGTTAAGGGTTAAATAGATTTAAAATAAGAGCCACAACAGCTAGCACATTTATTCTTTTTGCAGCAGAAAGGTAAGGCTTCTATATTCACTGTCATCTCATCATGACCTTTAGTTATCTTACCTTACATGCCATGTAGATGTAGTATTTCACTGCAGTTATATTCCGGTATTTGCCCAAAATAGCCGCAGGATATCGCTGTTTCCATCTTGTGTGTATATATGTCGCCCTAAAATAAAATGAAAACACAATAGATTGAGAATCCATACTTTTAACAACAGAAAGCTAAGGCCACTGTCTTTCATGGCATAACTTCATTAGCTTGTTACCTTACCTTATGGGCCGTGCAAACTGTGTATTTCACCGAAATTACAGCGGAATTTCCCCGCTAAGGGACACGGAAGATAGTAATTTGCATACTCTTGTATATACTGATTTAATATATAATACATAATATAAACCAAAATAGCTAGAGCATTCATTATCTTTGCTGCAGAAAGCATGAATGTTTTTTTTTTAAATAGTAGAGTAAGTAGAAAGCCCAGGTTTCCGTCTTCCGTTACGCTACATGACTTGCGTTGTGAAAACACGCGGCACGCTAGTGCACTAGAATAATAATAAGAATCCCTTAAAGAGCTCTGGACAACGCCAATGAACTCTGCTCATAAAAACAAGCACATCTCAAAAAAATAAAAAAATAACTTAGAAATATTTTAACTAATTTAATTAATTTTTTATTTTTATTGATAAGTTTCTATGTTTCTTTGGAAAATCCTTTGGATCATGGCCGGTGTCGAGGAGTAACTAGTTACATGTAACTAGTTGCAGTAATTCAATTACAAAGTAAATGTAAAAGTTATCAGTTACAGATAATGAGAAAAATATGCAGTTAAACTACAGTTACTAATCAAAATGTTGGTGATTACAAAGGGGTTACGTATGAGAAAAAGTCTTTTAAGTAAAAAGTTTATGTTAAATAAAACATTCATTCTGTTGCTTTACAACTGTTTGCTGTGCAGGAATTCTTTTATAATATATTTTTGGACAACACAGTTCAGCAAAGCCTTTGAGACAAATCTGAGCACAACTTCTCTCAAGTTATTTTTTAAGGTCTTTTCAGCTTTATTATCCTATTTAAAACATTTGTTAGAAAAGTAATAAAATGTAATACGTTATATTACTTTAATAAGTAATAAAAGTTATATTACTTATTAATTAATGTAGTCAATGTGATTAATGTATTAAAGTTAACTGATTACATTTCAAAAGTAACCTTCATAGCACTGATATAGGACATCTGGGCTTTTTTTTTTTGCAGAGTTCAAAGGGTTAAAACAGAATCTTGAAAAGGGAGATCAAGGTTGTCAATCTCACAATGTACATTAAAGGTCTTTTCATGTGATATCTTAATATGAAAAGTAAAGTAACAGCTGTCAAATAAGCACAGTAGAGTAAGAATCACATTATTTTCCTATGAAATTTTCCTGATAGAAGTATAAAGTAGTAGAGAAAAGGGGAAAAAAATTCTTAAAACTGCTATTTAACCCTTAGTACCCTTTAAAACCTGAGCAAATTTAATTGATTTTTCAGCAAGCAACTTAGCAAAAATGTCCCAAGGAGCAAGAAAATTATTTTTTTAAGAAGGTAAAAAAAAAATGAGGAAAATGTCCAGAAAACTAAATTTATAATTTTTATATACATTTATATAAAATTATAATTATATTATTTTATTATATTTAATTATATAAATTATATATATGCATAAATTATGTACAAGAAAAAATATATACTTTTTTTGTTTGTTTTGTGTTTGTCAATTTTCAATACTTTTTGGGGTCTTTTTTTAACCTTTTTTTTTTTTTTCCCTTTTTTTTTTACTTTTAGGTTATTTTCTTGTTTTTGGGGAGTTTTTTTTTTTTGTTGTTGTTTTTTTTACCAATTTCTTGCTGGGCCAAGCCTAGTTATTTTTCCCCATATTCTCCCTATAGTTTTGCAAGAAAGCAAACCATTTGGCTCAGGTTTCAAAGTGTTAATAACCTGATATGATAGTTTTCTCTGACTGCAATGTGCAGTATTCTAATTATGACTAATGGTTGTTTAATTTCATAATTCTGCATGTTTCCAGGCCCAGTGGCTTGTCTGCTGATAGAGCCGCAGTCTTTCATGAAGCCATCGCTCACAGAGAGACAAGGTGCAGCTGGAAACATCTAAAGTGAAGTGACAGAGAGGTAAAGCACAGCATTGCAGCCAGCCAGTGAAGACAGCCAATAAGGACAGCCAGCGAAGACAGCCAGCGAAGACAGCCAGCGAAGACAGCCAGCGAAGACGCAGCTGAGCCTCTGTGGATCCTGTCAGCAGCAACGCATCTGAAGGTAAAAGTCCCTGAAGCTGATGGGAGTGAGCCCATCTCAACTCTTTGCCACTTATCAGATTCCTTTTTTCAAAACTTCCCCAAATGTGTCTTGCTGCTGAAACCTTGCACCACCAGTACAAAGAGGAGAAATTGTTTCCACAGCAACAAGATGCTCACGCTGTTCACTGCAGAGTTGGAGTCAGGGGTGTGGAAAGGTCAGCACGTTTTCTCTCTATACTGCAACTGTTGGTTTTGTATGTTTTATCTTTAATTCATCAAGAGGAAACTGAAATTATCCATATTTTTTTCTTTACAACACAAATGGAACTATAAAGAAAACTGATGTGGTGAAGAAAGACATTGGATGCTGGTTCCCCAAAAGACAGTGGTCCTGAAATGTGTCACCACGTGCAGCACCAACGAGTTCTCATCCCAACTCCCAACGTGTCAAATGCCGCCACTTTGTCAGTCGACCTACATGTTTAGATTTTTTTTATTTTTTTATTTCAAACATGCAAAAAAAGTAATATTTACAGACAATGAAAAGCATAAAGCAAGAGAAAATGGTCAAACACACGATTACTTGGTTTGCGTATTTGACAGAGTGAGAAGAACTTATTAAATCCCAATTTTAATTAACCAGCTTCCTTATTTTAAACCTACACTCTAACTAAAAATATATATGTAAACACCCACATACCCTCAATCAGATATCTTAATTTTTTATCATTATTTAAGAAAAAAAAGAGGAAGATAAACTAGGAGAAAAATAAATATAATGTAACCAAATAAATAAACAATAACCCCTCAATCCCTGTACCCACATGTTAAAATACAATGCACTAGGTACCCTCCTTTGGGCACAAAAATCAATATTATATTGATATTGTGATATGTGACTAGATATTGTATTAGATTTCGGATATTGTAATATCGCAATTTATGTCTTTTTCTGGTTGTAAAGGCTGGATGGATGGACTGATCTCTGAAAAGCTGCTTTACAAACCATATGGCTGCTGGTGTCAGTGAGCAATCCCTGCCACCTCCACAGGTGATGTTTTGTAGTTGTAACTGTTCCATTGCTCAAAATATAAAGGGATTTAAATATGAGATCAATAATTGGTACCTAAAGTATATTAGAAATGGCATGTTAGTCCACTGAGACCGCATCTTTACATTGTTGCTTTACATAAAGTATACTTTCCTAAATAAAAGTTCTAACAGTTGGACTTATTTTTTCACTGTATTAATTTGGTTATAGCAGTGATTAAAGGTAGATTGCAGGAAGCTGTGTTTACTCATGCTGACAGCAGCGCCATCCTGTGGTATGACAATGTATTGCACACAATTATCTCCTGGCATTATGTTGTTTCCAATCGCATTGCACATCATCACAAAAGAGCAAATATCCTTGAAAACAATGCACTGTGTGTCATCGAGCACACAGGGATTTCTCTGTGCTCATTCATTTAATTTACAATGGTTTTTTAGAAAGAGACAGACGACACTGTCAAAATGTGACCACATTCTTAACATGTAATAGAAAAAATATGTTTTCACAACTATTTTATTCCACTTATTATGGACCCAGTCCGCTTACATTCAGTGTGATTCCTGGGATGAATAGATTTAAATGGGACAATGTGAATATGAAGATAACTCATATGTGAAATGCATTTGTAATATTTAACCCTCTACTACACCACATGATGTTGTGCGCTGTTAAATCAGCAGATGTGATAGGAATAAAAATAAGCAAATGTAACTTTTTAAATTAAAAAAACAACCTGTTAACAATGGGAGAAACTATTGTAGTTATGGCTTTTTGCCACCTT
Organism: Plectropomus leopardus; assembly: GCF_026936395.1. NCBI lineage: Eukaryota > Metazoa > Chordata > Actinopteri > Perciformes > Serranidae > Plectropomus > Plectropomus leopardus. Next base: position 6,992,690 of record NC_142187.1, read on the forward strand.
CAAGTGCTGTACAAAATACCGTTGTATGGAGTTTAGAGCACATGAAAAATTTAGTGGTTTGAATTATCATATTTTTAAACATTATTCAAGTATATTTCCTTTCATTTTATTTCATTATATTTTATGTTTTCAATCTGCGATTTTATCAGTATTTTTATTTTATTTTTTTAGTCTGTACTATAAAGATCCCTGCTGCATATTCTGAAATATTCACTATTATTTTTTTAGTTTAATTTTATTCTTTTTTTAAGTTTTAAATAAAGCAGAATTAAAAATCCTTTTTTTTTTAAAAAAAAAAAGGGGACTTTTTCTTTCCATCTCTTTCAACTAAAGCCATGCTAATCTGAATGAATTTCTTTTGAAACTACGAAACATAATTACTTTTCTTATCGATAACTTTTCACTTTTTTTTCATAAAACAACGTCCAAATAGCCAAAAACATCATAAGCAGATATTTTATTGCTGTCGCTGAGATTTACGAGCTGACTTTGAACGCAGCGCGAGCCTGGTGCTGCTCAGAGCTCTCTCCTCTCATCCTTTTGTGTCTGCTGTCCAATCAGCGCGCAGATGCCGCTTCCTGGCTACTGATTGGTCGCGAAGGAGGAAGATGCGACAGCTATGGAGGAGAATAGACTGGGGACTTTTCAAAGCATCCTGCTGATGTGATTAATCACGTTTAATGATAAACACGCATTGAGTCGTCGCGGTATGTAGCGTAAGGGTTTAGGATTATTATCTGCTGGTCGCGGGTCGGTTCCGGTATTTTTGTGTTTGGTGCTGTTTGTTGTGTCGGAGCGTTTGATGTGATGTCGGGCCCGTGGCGCTGCGCTGGATGTGAAGTCACTCCCTAGATGTGTAGCTTTGGTTACAACACTGCTAGAGCTATCACTGCAGGTAAGGACACACCGAACCTTGACTAAGACATAAAGCAGTGACATCATGACTCATTTTGGGGATCAGACTTGACTTGTGGTCGGGTTTACACCTGATCCTGGACTTGTGGGCCTAACGGTGGTCGGGCAGCCTGGTTTAGCATGAGATACTATGGGAAAAAAATGCATGAGTTCAGATTAAAGACATGGGAGTGATTCAGATTGTGATAGTGGGTTAAAATGGTTAACCCTGAAATCTGGATCCACATCACTTCACTTGTGCTGTCGCTTTTCACACAAACGCCTTTCACGTATTTAAACCTTTAAACCCTGAACAAATTGGTGCAATTTCTTTAGAATAAAATAAATAAATAAATATATATTTATAAACTAGAGGAAATAAAATATTTTTTAAAAATGGAAAAGATTATTACTATAATTATACTTATATACTTATTATTATATTATAATAACCATAATACTATATATTAAATTAGGTTACACAAATTAGTATAATTTGTTCACTTTTTTTCAGGTCCTTGTTTGTTTTTTTACTCTTTTTTGCAAATTTTCAGGTAATTTTCTTCCTTCTGTTATTGTAAATCTTTTAATTTTTTAAAAAACCTTTTAATGTTAATTTTTGTATCATTTTTTCTTAAGTTGGTCATAATCTACTTCCCATATTTTTTGAAGAAATTAAGCCAATTTGCCCAAGTTTCAAAGGGTTAAAACAAATAATGCCTTTAGTTGTTTTCCTGTGTTGTGTTGTCAGTGGTGCTGTGCTAAGGCTATATGTAGACTAGAATAGGGGAGACAGGGGACGGTTGTAACACTTTTTGCATTCCTCTCAGTGACTCATATACAATTTGGACTACATCAACCACATTTTTATATATTAAACTTAAATCTGTCTGCTAATTCCTCATGCCATTTAAACATGATTAGGCTACATATGACATATCGTTCATAATATTTATTTCAATGGAAGAAGGGAGATATTGAAACTAACCCCAACCCTGGGAAAAGTTGCTGAAAGAGTAGGTGTAGTTACATGTTCAAAATGCCAGAAATTTAAACTAATCACCTTTTGTCTCAATAAGCAGAATATTGTGAAAATATGCATTGTTGTATGATAATATAGTATTTTTAAATATATACAATAAACAATATTATACTTTTATTAAAAATTAAGTAATATTTATCAAATACCAGTTTTGAGTTTTGACTGTGTCTGTCAGTAACCTTCTTCCTTACACTTGGAATACTTTAAAATAATAATAATAATAATAAATAATTCTACTTTAAACGACAAAATACATCATCAACAACATCAACATCAAAATAAACATGCCCAGATTATATACTATAGTATACTACGACTCAAGTCTAGTATACTATAGTAGTAGTAGTAGTAGTAGTAGTAGTAGTAGTAGTAGTAGTGGTATTTCAAGCATCTTTCCCAGCTTTAACGTCATGTAACCAGTGTCAGTCGTCGGTCTAAATATTGTTTGGTGTATGACAAATACACACTGTATGCTGTTTGCACTTTAATGTTGAAAACATTGACTTTACCTTTAGTAAATGGGCTACATGAATAATATAACCTTTCCAGTCTACATGTAGGCCTACTATACGTACACACTGTAAATGATGAAGCTGAACTTCGAGCTACTCCCCTTGCAGGTGTTGCTGTGTGAACGATGCACAAGCGATGTCTGATGTTGAGGCCACGTACGCAGACTTCATTGCCTCCGGCAGGACGGGACGCAGGAACGCCATGCACGACATTCTGCAGAGTCCCACCGACCCAGAGGGACGAGAACTGCCCCTCACCCTGTCTCTGTCCCAGCTGCACATCAACGCAGGAGGGGGAGGTAAACTACTGCGTCATACGGGGGTGGATTACTGTGAACTGATTTTACGTATAATAGTGCGTTTGATTTATTTGATCTTTTCTTAACCCTATAACACCTGGATTGATATCACTTTTCTTCTGCTGCGTTCAGATGCATTTGACAAGAATTTAAACCTCTGAAACTAACTTAAAAAAATTAATTCTTTCCTGGACATAAGGAGCAACCTGGCAAGAAATGTCCCACACTGGCAAAAATGAATTTTTCATCTGCTTGTAGTGCTAGATGAAAAGTCAAAGATCACCAAAGTAAAAAAAAAAAAAAAGAAAATTTATCCTCTGGGGACACTGAATGTCCAGTATGTCTTGAGATATTTCAGTCTTTTCTAATGTGAAGGACCTACAGGCCAATCAATAGACCGTTCTATCCCTGGAGCCTCGCTACTCGCTTAGCTAAAAAGTTAAGTATGATAGGGGCAAAGGAGAATATACTGAAACATGCAAAAACACTGATATAGTCCTATTCATATTTATGTCCTGTAACTTTCCTCCCAGATGGAAACGACACTGAGGACAACCAGAGCTCCTCCTCCTCGGCCCACAGGGAGGTGGAGCAGAGGAACAGCTAACCTGCCACACGCTCCTGCCAGTGGACAGAGAGCTGCGAAATGGATTCCAGCAGCCATTGTGATGAAGCCGTTAGTCAAGAGCGGGCTGGTAGCCGGAGGGTAGCACCGCCACTGCTGAGGTGCCCATAAACAGGGCACTGACCCCCCTAAATCCACTGTAGAGGCGCTGTGCTGTGCTGCGATGTGATCACCCAGTGCTCTCATGTCCCCGTGGCTCTGCTGTGCACTAGAATAACAGACTGTTGGCGAGGGAGTCGAGTACACAGAGAGACAAATGTGTAGCTCTTGTACAGCTGATTTTACTTTCAGTCTTTGTTACTAAACACACAGGCTGGATGGGTGGAATGAAAAGAGAAAAAAAGTGAGTTTTTTTTTTAGTAGTGCGGGCAATTTGTAAGACCACTGAGACATGCTGATGTAATGGGTCACAGTGGGAGTCGCATGTTTGTCGTGACGCTGATAGAGATTATATTGCCAGTTAATGGCTTGTGCTTCCTTTAAATTGACAATACTGTGGAGGGAATTGGACTACTCAGCTGTAGTAAAGTTGGAAAACACCATGAACAAAAACACTGGGGTTTGGTTACTTTACTGTTGAAAGGTGTGTTCACTGATTTATATGTTTGATGAAGAAATTCAAGTGAAATGTGAAAGTGGTTTATACTGTAGAAAGCTGCAGACTGGATGGTGGTGTGACACTGTTCTGTTGACCAACACTACTTAATAATCAGTTTAAAGTACAGTACAGTATGGATGATGTTAGTCAGTGGCTCAGTGGTTAAAAAAAAGAAATAATGGTAGTGTACTATCTTTTAAAAAATTTTTTTTTTTACTTTTCTAATGACGTCATTATAATCACAACCTTAAAGGAATAGTTTTAAATTTGGGGAAATGTGCTTATTTCCTTTTTTTTGCTGTGAATTAGATAAAAGGGGTTGATGTCAATGTAATCTGTTAAATATGTAGGTGAAAACAGCTAGCCTGGCTCTGTCCGAAGGTAAGAAAAACTTCTACACCTACCAGGTCTTTCTAAAACTCACTAATTAACTTGTTATATCCAAGCCACAATATCCATAATAAAAAAAATGAATCCAGTGCATAGTCATAAAGTTCTTGAATTGAATGTTAAAGAAGGTGTGCACACCACAATAATTTCTACAAAAAGTGAAGTTCATAAATAGCAATTAGCAATTTTACTGGTGTCATATGCCAAACTAGGTCTGGTCTTCTTGGATGTGACCAGTTGCAAAGATAGATAGATAGATAGATAGGTACTTTATTGATCCCGAGGGAAATTTAAGTAACCAGCAGCATAATAAACATACAGAATAGAATATAGACCAAATAAACATACAGAAAAAGCGAAACTCCAGGAAGTTAGTGGTCACTTGACAGTTCAGTTTTTGTACAGATTGAACAAATAAAATAGATAGATAAGATAACAAGTTAATTAGTAATTGTTAGAGGTGTTGGCAGGTTAGTAGATTTTGTGAACTTTGAACTGAGCCAGGCTAGCTGTTTTCCCTGGTCTTCATGCTAAGCTGGTTTAAAAAGCATTCATTAGCCTGCACATTAGATAAGTGTGTTCTCTGTTTGCATACATTCATGTACTTTGTTTTCCAGACAAAAGAGTAACAGTGGTGCTTTTTGTGTCTAAAAACTATAGATATGCTAGATAGTTAAGCTAAGCTGCTTGCTGCAGCTACATATTTAGTTTAGAGGCATGAAGCTGATTTCAATCTTCTCATCTCTCTCCCAGCACTTAAGTGACTGCGTATTTCCCAAAATGTCAAACTATTCCTTAAATGTAGATATGCAATACTCAGTGGAGCTTCCAGTACGTGTAACATGTTTGTGTGAGCGTTTCTATCTCTGACACTGAGGCTGAACTACATCCCTGCTTCTTTCTGTAATAATGGAAACATCCCATAATCGTCATCTGGTAAAGACCATCATGCATGCACTGTTTTAAGTGTGTATTTTGGTTATTTTGTTCCCAGTTTTTCTTAGAATAATCTTACCGTAACACTGCAGCTTGACTGCATCTCATATCCACACCAACAATATTAGCGAATATATAACTTGTTTTTATGTCACTCATTCAATCAGGTTTTCAAGTTGTAAACTGCCGTGAAACTGTATAGTGACTTCCACCTGCTTCAACGACACTGTAGAAAACCCAGCTGTTCATAATTCAGCATGTAGAAATATAGCAGGTGCATGACTCTGCTAAATGTGTAGGTGTTCGTCTGACTGTCTATAACCATATTTTCTACTCTGTGTGTCCAAAAATAAATGACTGATGACAGTAGAATGAAAAGCTTTGTTGTACTTCTGCAATGTGGCCGACAGGTAGCACTGCGGGAGAATTCACTGAGCCAGGAACATGCATGTCACTTAAACTGAGGTAAATGCATACCAAACTGTATATATAAAGTTTCACACGCATGACCAGTATTAACACAATTAAAATGAAGTAGTACTGATAGTACTGATAGATTTTTTTCAAGAGATTCTGCTTGTTCAAGTCTTTTGTAACATATTGTAAAACCATTCTTAACAGCATTAACAAATGAGACAAAAAGACCTAAAGGCCCTTGTGTGCCCCTGTGTGTGCCCCTGTGTGTGCCCCTGTGTGTGCCCCTGTGTGTGCCCCTGTGTGTGCCCCTGTGTGTGCCCCTGTGTGTGTGTGTGTGTGTGTGTGTGTGTGTGTGTGTGTGTGTGGGGCTTATGCAAATATTCATTAGACAATTGTACCAGGAAGTTTCAGTAAAAAAAAAATCCCCCACCAGTTTCTCCAAGTTCCTCATTCTGTTGGCTGAGTGTAACAGTACATGTCGACCGGCTGACCCAGTTGCCGAGCCAAAAGTCTGTCTGTCCACCAGTCTGTCTGTCATCAAATGAAAATCAAAGGGAAGAAATCTAAGGACTAAGACATTTCTTCACAGTGGATGATCTGTTTCTTTAAGTGGGAATACACACTGAGAGAGGTAAGCGCTAATGCACTTGAGGTGTGAATGACAGATGTGCAACAGGTCACTGTGCTATCAGTCTATTTATATTCACTCACAGACACAATAAAAGAATTGAAAACATGTTTTCTAGTCTAATTTGTGGAATAAAATTAACCACTGAGCCACTACACTGAAAATTATAGGCTTGGTTGTGATTTTTGTTATAATGTACCAAAGCATTTCAGAGAGTAACTTGAGTTAATTACAGAAAATATTTCAGTTACTGTTGGATTTTTATTTATTTAGAATTTATTTATTTGGAATCAAGGACTTATCTCCTCATGTATTTATTTATTTATTTGAAGTATGGTTTGTCCAGGTTTGAAAATTAAAATTTAAGGAATCTTTTGTGAACTGTACAGTAATCAGTGGTTGAATTGAATGTGATGTAGGCATAGGTTTAGGGTGGAAATGTGTACTATATGCCATTATCATTTTGCAATTACTTGTATCAAATTCTGCAGTTGAATTTGTTCTTTCCTCTGGTTTCATTTCTTCACCATTCCAGCCTTTGGCTCAGTCCATCACTAAAGAAGGAAGTTTGTATGTTGGTCATAGGCACGCACACTGAGTGAGTGTGTGTGTGCGTGCGCGTGTGTGCTCTTAATCTGTTCCGACCCCTGCTTTCCGGCTGTTTGCTGACTGTCGAGTTAAAAATATAACAGAGGCACTGAACCAATAAATCACATAACCAACAACAAACTGCCAACCTGCTGGTAACAACACATTTTTATTCACCATCATGAATACTGTCATCTTGATTCATAAACCTCTATTTAGACAAGTTAAAAACTTGCTGAGCATCAATACAGGTTTTTAGGTGTGCTGCTTTTCTGTTGCCTTTGGGGTGATGGTATTTCAACTCTTTTTTCCCCCCTAAATCTTTCCAAACAATCTGTCAGATTCAGGTCAGGAGCTGACCCCAATCTGTCATCGGAATATCTTTGGGCACACTTTTATTTGCATACTATTACTCAAAAACTTTCCCTTTCTTTTGGCGCTAAAAGGGTCAGTTGTTTTGAGCTGCTTTTGGAGGTTTTAAAACTTTTAGTATTCAATGTGGGGTTTAGGTAACAGAATGGCTCTAACCTTTTCCTAAAGTGCCACTTACAGATAAAAAATATATATATATATGTGGTTCCCAAATAATAAATCCTTTTGACTTATAGTGATCCCGACGCCACAACAAGTAGGGTGAAGTCAGGTAATGTGGGACGTCAGGTAAATCGCAACAAATTAGGTTTTACATCTTTAGCTCTTTAACAAGTGATAGCTAGTCACCAAACATGTTTCTGAGTTGCTGCTATAAATGTCATTTACATAAAACAATCATTTTTATTGGTCTGAGATAACTAGGATGGGCAGAGCAAAGAGAAAAATCACTGGTCCCAGAACTTGCAAGTATGTTGGTAATAAGAATATTGCAGCTAAAACAATATGGGTAATCAAAATATTTTTACAACACTCTTTACTTTTTGTGGTACAGGGTTTTATGTGAGTTCTTAATGTATTCAAGTAAAATGGGGGGAAAATTAAGCTTAAGTGGGACATTTTTCAAAAATGACACCAGCAAGTCTAGGCTAAGGTGCCATAAAATCATGACTTGTACTAATGAGTGCCACCCTGTCAAAATTCAGATATTTTTAGTATTTTTGTCACAAAAAAAATAAAAATTAAATAGGATGCCATGAGACCATGTCAGCCACAAAAGACATATTTTTTTGAATTTCCAAAGGTTAAGTGAAAGATTTTAAATTCATGACTCTACTGAAAATGAATTTAATCATTTGGGGAAAAAAAGGATTGTCCCATTTTACCTTACCAACCGTCCCATTTTACCTAAAATGTCACCTGAGTAATATCGGTGTACTAAATGTATTTGAAGGTTCAAAGTCTCTAAATTATTTTACTTAACTTTTTTTTATTCATACAAAAGTAGAGCAGAGAGTCATGACAAGTTATAAAAGTAACTCTTCAGGTAGTCTGCAGAGTTTTAGGTGGTTTTCTTGATAATCTACCAAAAGGTGTCCCAAATAACCTGACTATACACTACACCTTTGTGGTTTTTAAGTGGAATGTCTCTGTTATTGGATGGAGTACCCTAAGGTTTGCAACAGACATTCATGTCTACTAATGACCTCCCCGTCAGCCTCAGCTGTATGGTAGACAAAAGTCAGGGCAAAGGTGTGAAATTTAAGTATCTTGAGCTGCCTTGCAGGTCAAAACAAAGTTGTCTTCATGACAACTGATTGTAAATGTAACCATGGTTGGCTGTCTTTGTCAATAGTGATTTATCTTGACTTTTGACATGTGACCTACTTTATTTTCTGACTGGCCTGGACCATTTACTGTACGACCTACTGTCTACTGGTGAACTTCTATATAGCCCTTCTATATAACCCACAATATAGCTAAACCTAACCCTAGGCGTGTTCCTCCTGTTGGTTTGTGTTCAGTCATGCACTTCAGTTTCCTGGAGAAAGAGCGACAGTGTTGTTTTTCTTCTTTTCGAAAGCAGGTTTTATATTTCTGACCAACATGTACTGGTGCTTCTGCAATGCCTCGGTTTCTCTGCATCCTATCAATTTTATCATATTGTCAACTTAGTTATGCTCCGTTGACCATCATCTCTTCGTAGGCTTACTATGATTCATCATATAAGTAAATTTCTGCCTTCATATGCCAAACATCATTCAAGGAAGTTATTTGATATCATTGAAGTGTTTGTCATAATAATCACTGTAATCTATATCAGTTTACCTGCTTGTGTGTGTGTGTGTGTGTGTGTGTGTGTGTGTGTGTGTGTGTGTGTGTGCGCGCACATGCGAGTGCTCAACCGGACTGTTGAATTGTATGCAAGACATCTGCAATTAAAGGGATGATTTACTTACACACACAAGTAAAACTAAAAAGCAGTTATATAAATATTCAGCAACTAAGTTTTAACATTACCAAATACCGAAACTAACTATAGCATAAGAAGAATTAACCAAAATAAGGTAAAAAAGGGTAACGCAAGGCTTTAGTAAATGAAAAAATAACAAAGAGGAAGCAAACGGTGAGCATTTAGCCAACAGTATACTGTATTGGATTATTAAAGCTGAACTTAACAATGCTGGCAAAATTATTAAATATTCCCAAATGAGTAAGTTTAAATAAATATAGTATGCTGGTTGCTCCAGGAAACAAATCAAAAGCTTCTGCTGAATGTGAACTTTGACTAAAATCAGTTTTTACTTTCTGTCTGCATCAATGAAAGAACCCTTATCACATTTCCTTATAGCACATAAACTTTTTGTAAAGGTCACATCGCTATAAGGACAATTTGCAAAATACTTCAGCGTATAAATTATTTTATAACTTTGCACTTTAGCATGGTGTGCGCGTGGGTGTGTGTTTCCTTTGAACTTCAATACAGCAGGTGATATTGGGATGTCAGCTGTTGACAGGTTTGCTCGCAATTGTCATGTCTTCCTCTTTAATGCCCTTTAAAAGTTACTTCACTGGCATAAGTCATGTGAAAATACAAAGCACGCGTCAAAAAAAGTTGTCAGTGTAAAAAAAAAATCAGACAGGAAGAGAGTGAATAGGGTCCACATGCTCATCTCAAGTCAAGCTTTCAGCCATGGACCCCAGGGGACAATGGACCTCAGGGGATAGACATGCAGAGGGCCCTGCCGTCATGCAAAGACGCACATTTTATAGATGTTTAGCCTCTTTTTTTAAAATGTTATTTTTTTGTCTCTTTGTAGTAGTTATGCAAATCTCTCTGGTTTTGCATGTCTTTTGATCATCTCTTGGTGTACATTTTGTGGTCATTTTGAGTCTGTAGTTGCCTTGGGTCACTTTGTGGTCATTTTGTTTCTCTTTGTGGTCATTTTGTTTATCTTTGTGGTCATTTTGTTTCTCTTTGTGGTCATTTTGAGCCAATTTGTGGTCATTTTAGCTCTCTTTGTGGTCATTTTGACTCTCTTAGTGGTCACTTTGTGTCTCTCTGTAGTCATTTTGTGTCTCTTTAAAGTCATTATGAGTCTCTTTGTAGTTGCTTTGGGTCATTTTATGGTCATTTTTTTGCATCTTTGCAGTCATTTTTGGTCTCTTACTGATCAGTATGTGTCTCTTTGAGTGACATTTCGGTGGGCCTTGACACTTTGGTCCCCTGGGCCTGTGTGTGGTAGGCCTGTTCAGTAATCCATTAATGAACACAGAAGGTGACTGTCATTAACAGTTCACTGTCAAAAAGGCTGCTACAGACCATCACAGATACACACTATTACTTACACTAATAATCTACCACACCCCTTCTGAACTACCACCATTTGTTGCACAGGAAGCACATTGACAAAGATTTAGTGGTCATTTTGTTGCATGTACCAATCTGTGTGAGCTTGAGCGCAAATGTCACAGTGTGTCAGTGTTTGTGGGCCTCTTGTTGTCACGCAGACAACAGACTGACATCAAGCCACAATCAAAAATAACAATACTGGCAACTGCAGCAGTACTCGTCAGTTAACAGCACCTTTATGACTGATTCTCCGATTTTGTAGTAGCACTCATAGGAGTGTCCTGCAAGCTCACTGTTGATGTTTTGAAACAGCTGTGAACTGAACTACAGTAACTTTAAAAGAAATTGTGATGTTTTCTAAATACAAGTTTTGTCAAATCGGTGAGCATGTTTCTTTCTTAGTTCATGTTATGGGTTTTTTTTTCTGTATTTTGAAGAGTGTTGAGCTATCAGTGCAGTGCCACCGATCAAAACTGCAATCTTTCAGATTGTATAGACTTTTTTTTGAAGTAGGTAAACTGAAACTGGAACTGTATTAGCTACAGTTGATGGTGGTCGGCTCACCCGCTGTTCTGAAAACAGATTTCATATGTATATATGTATGTATGTATTCTGTAGCAAAAATTTACAGCTGTGGACAGGGACAGCAGCAAAACATATTTTAGCCTCCTAAAAACAAGGTCCACCCAAAAACAGCAATGTGAGTTTAAGTGTAGCTTTAGGATATTTTAGCTGCCATATATTGCTGTCAGGCAGGCCTAGTCAACAGGGAAATGAAGCCGTTGTCTCTCCTCTCTTAAAAGCCACCAGACTCCATTGACAAAAACTGTCATTTTACCTTGCTGAACATGGGAGTTGCTGGTCTACCACTGCCTCCATCAGTGTGTCATTTTGTGACTTTGGTGAATTAATGGGTTTGTTCGGATTTACAGAAGTCACAAAATTACACATACAAACTAACTGATTGAGTAGACCAGCAACTCCCCTGTTCAGCAAGGAAAAACCAGTTTTTATCGATGGAGTCTGGTGTCTTTGAGAGCAAGCATATACAGTATAAGCCTCAGTAACATCAGAGGGCTGTCTTATGGCAAGGTAAAGCAGTGAAAATATTCTAAATATACTGAAAATGATGTAGATTTTTGGGTAAAGTGCCTTTTGCTGCTGCCCCCACTCACAGCAGAACATGAGTTTCAAAGTATATTTGTGCATTTCCACTTTGACTTTTTTTTAACACCAAGGGATTAAAAAAAGGAAAACTGTTCATGTCACTAGTTTGGTCTTGTGTTATTTTTACATGTGAGAGCCGAAGAGTCACAGGTGTTTGGTGTCAAACATTTTAAGAATTGTTGACTTCAGCAGCTGTAAATGGTAAAGGTCTAACGGTTCAGTTCACTCTTCCTTTTTCTCACTTCCCCCCTGCAGGCAGTATGGGCTGTATGAAGTCCACGCTGAGCGGAGGTCTGAGCAGAGGTGTGGAGGTGAAGAGCGGCCAGCAGACTGTACGTACCGACTACACGCACTATGTCAGAGACCCCACCTCCAATACAAAAAACAACATAGTAAGTAGTCAGACAGTCGGGCTGAGCAAAACCAAGAATTTCAGTAGTAGACAGTAAGACACTGATCACTGCTTTTGAGATAACCAAAGTGCCACAGTGCTGATTTTATCAGGAAAAAAAGTCACAGCATGAAAGTTGTGAATTTTATGTTGTTGTTCTTTATGAGCCCTTGGGGAATTTAAAAAAAGTAAACAAATGGAAAATGTCAGCGAAAGGAAATATTCATTTCTCAAGAGAGTATTTTACAATTTAGATACACCCTTTCCTATTGATTCGGATTATGACTCAGATATTTCCTAATGAATGGAACTTCCTTGTCTCACACGATTACATCAAGCAGAAGGAAATGAACAGATTTTGAAAGTCTGTAGCCTACAAGTGATAACTATATCAGCCAGACAGACAGATAGCATTAACTTTTGTAATTTGTATTATGTAACGTTTATTTTCTGATCCTAAAAGAAACCCTTGGTCTGTCCTTTGTAGCAGAATAACTCCCTGTTACCCGGTCAAGTGTTTCAAAAGATGGAAGGTGAGCCACATGTCTTCAGTTTTTATGTTTCAGTCTTTCTTTCTTACTTTCTATTGTAAAAGTAAAAATAAATACATTGTTCGATCTTACACTTGAAAACAAAAAAAAAGCAAGGAAAGGAAGTAAGGATGAAGTAACATCTTCCTAATGTGACCTCAGTGTCATAGATGTAGGAAAAAATACCTACAGTAATATGAGGCTTCAGCATTCTGAGTTAGCCCAATTAAGCGGTTATCAATATAAGTTATCAATATAATGATAAACCAAACCAGTCTGCTCAGCCTCTCTGTCCCACTGCGCTCCTCAGTTTTTTTAATGCTTAGAAATAACTAAGGCTCTCCAATCACATCAGTCATAAAAATATGTTTGTTACATGCCAGTTTCTGCTCATTACATGCATACACTGTATTTTCAAAATAAAAGTGAATACATGTTCATTGGAAATGTAAGTTTCAGCACCAAAACTATTTCAGGTTCAAGACAAGATCATGGTTTGGGTTAAAAAATATTGCTGGTGAGCCAGACCCAGAAAACACCTGTTGGTGGCGCATTATCATGGCTGTGTTGATTTGGGTCACTTATCATGCTTCTCAGGTTGTGCATTAAATTACTGATTGATTAAGGTTGAAATTACTATGTCAGAGTACAATAATTGGGTGTACAGCCCATTTTTAGCAGGTTTTCCTGTGTTTAAAAAGCTTGTGAGCAGTTAGGAAAAGGGCTATTACAGTCTGCCCTCCCGCTACTGCAGACATACCTGCAGCTTCCTCTTTACTCCAACTGCTGAGTATCTGCTTTCTGTTCCACTCTTACACATTTTATTATGATTTTACATGTAAATTTTTACCCTTTAAGAAAAAAATAAAACAAAACCTAAGTACAAGTCACATTATTAATTTTTTAAAAAACAACATTGTTACAGTAATGTAATTTGATATCCTTGTGGGCATGTGAGTGTTTTATTAAAACAGACTTTAATGTATCTAAAACTATTTTTTAATGTTACAAAATTATTTGTTACTAATTTTCTGTTTCCTCTCTCAGAGCAAAGCGTGGGTAAAATTGTGATCGGCCTTTATCCGTATGAAGCCGTGCATCCCGACGACTTAGGATTCAAGAAGGGAGAAAAGATGAAAATCTTAGAGGAGTGAGTGTCTGATATTGATGGGGGACTGATTCAACTTTAAGAAATATTCATCATCATTAATTTATATACTGCATCATGAAAGGCGAGAGGCAAAGATGAACACGCTACGAAATGGGAGCACTGTTTCCACTGTATACCCATGAGAAGACCGTCAGAGTCATGTACAGTTCACAGTAACCTCTTCAACCCAGATAGACCTACTGATCCATCAGTCATTACAAACTCTTGCGTCACTTGAAAATATTCAAACACATAGAGCCTACTTGCCAAGAGTGTCAAAAGTTCAATACCAATATATTTCAGAAGACGCACCCATTAAATAAAGAAAATAGTTCCTCTGTATACTTCATAAAGTTGCAATGAAGTGTTGGAAGGCTGATGAATAGATATATTCTGATGGGCACTTTATATAAATGTATATATTCCTACTTTGAAAGCTGATTAAGATGGAAATTAACCAGAAAATCAAGGTTCAAGAGGCCATAGGTCAAATCACAATGATTATTAACATTAAAGTCCTAGTGGAGAACCCCTGTATCACGAACAAACACTTTAAAGGCACTGAGCAAACAGGGGGGAGGAACAACTGAGATCTTGAGAGAAAATGCTTGAGTCTTGCTGTGTACGGGAGTGCAAACCTGCTCCAAGCTCTCAACTCAACATGGCTTTTTCATGATTCTTTCATCTCCTTCATCTAGGCTCAAATACAGGACTGACGTTTTCATATCTCATTAGAAACAACACTTTAACTTCAATGATTTTTTTTCCTTAAAGAGGCCCCTTTTATATCATTGAGTAAACTGACGACCCCCGACTAAGTGACATACTTTACGAATATTTCATCTCATATTCAGTGCATAACGATGACAGTACAAAGAAGCTGACAAGCTGTAAAATAACTTAGATAGTGAAAGTAAAATATTCAGGAAGTTTGGGTAAAATTATCAATTTGTATGAATTTTAAGCAAATTATTCCCTGTCCGAGCTGAGTTTTCCAGAGATATTTAAGGGAACTTTTAAAATAACTATTTCATTTTTCAACAATCATACATACTTAAAGGCCTTCCTTTCGACAAATTCAGTGTGTCCTCTCCCTGACACTTGGCCATTGTTCTATTAGCTCTTTGGCTGTTTAAACTGCAGACTTTTCTTAAGCAGGAGGAGGCTGTTTAGCAGCACACGTGTCCTGTGAGACTGAAGGGCCGTTTACACTGCAACGGTTCCTGTATGAAACATTAAACTTTTGTTGCAGTTTGGCCTTGTGTTCACATGACAACAGTGTTTTGGGAGCCTGAAAACGCAAACCTTTGAAACTGGGTTCCAGAGTGTAAGTTTTTGAAAACACCACCCATGTGTCATTACAAACTTATACCGCCAACTACTGGCCTGGCATGCATACTACAGCTTTTTTGGTTGTTTTTGCAGGCCCGTGTACAGGATAATCATTTTCCACATGAACGCAGATTTTCTAAAAATCACAAAGGAAAGACTTTACCATTTTTGGTAGGGCCATTCTCGTCGAAAATAGCCTTAGTTTATATTTTTATCTTTTCTGCCATTTTATCTTGAATGGTAATGTACACCCTAAAAATAATTTAATTTCGTTTTCTTCACAAAATGAATCAAATGCTGAGATATAAGCCCAATATACTTTTTAAAACGCTTTTTAAACCCCTTGAAATCAAGAAGGCCTTGCGACCCCTTTGTGAAGATCTGGCAACCCTTCAGTGCAGGTTGGGAACCCCAAGGTTGGGAACCAGTGCTTTAACCACCGTTTAGTTGCAGCCTAATTTACCTGTTTGGCCACAGACTAAAGAAAACAAGAGCTTGAGTTTACCCAAAACTAGCAGTTAGTCAGACAAGCAGTTGCGATGTCATTGCTGGGTAGTGGCATATTCGGTATATCAAAGACTCTAGCAAAGCAGCAAAGTACATGAGATCAGCACAGCAGAAACATCAGATAGATCGGATCACCGTTCCTTAACTTTATGTCTTTAAATACTATAGTCATGGCTAAAAATTACAACAGAAACATATTTGCCGATTTCACATATCTCCGCAATACAAATCAGCTGCCATTTGTCTACCCAGAAGTGATTGTTGTTGTTAGCTTGGCGTCATAGTGATTCGGTCTATTCTAGCACTTCAGGATACCCACAGGAGGTACTCTGTCAACACTGACATTCATAGAAAAAACAGTTGTGCTAAAATAGATTATTATTTCCTGCAGACATGGGGAGTGGTGGAAAGCAAAGTCATTGACAACCAACAAAGAAGGATTCATCCCGTGCAATTATGTTGCCCAAGCCGACACCATGGAAACAGAAGAGTGAGTAGCTCGTCTAAATACATGACTTTTTTTTGTTCTCAATAAACGCCCTCCGAAAAGGGATGTTTGATTTGACAAGCATTGTTTCATGCTGACAATAGACACCACAGTGGGAATACTAATGAGGCTATTATGCTTTATTAACTTCCCATATTTCATCTATACCGACTAAAAGGGAGGACTTCCAAGCTCTGAGACACCTGCTGCCACTTGTAAAAAATTGGAGGGATGTCAATATGAATTAAGAAATACAATATATTGTGTGAATTTCCTTACATTACAGGTGGTTTTTCAAGGACATCACAAGGAAGGATGCAGAGAGGCAGCTGTTGGCGCCAGCAAACAAACCAGGCTCTTATCTTATCAGGGAGAGTGAAACATCAAAAGGTATGGAAATCACAACAGCCCTCAGAGACACACATACATTCACTTTCAGTATTCTGAGTTCCTTCAGCTTCATTTCAATTCACCAGTCACATTCTTTTACTCGATGATTTCCCCACAGGAAGTTACTCATTGTCCATCAGAGACGTGGACGCCCAGGGGACGGATTCCGTCAAACACTATAAGATCAGGATGATGGATAATGGCGGCTATTACATCTCTCCTAAAATCTCCTTCCAAGACATTGGCGGCATGATCAAACACTACCACAGTGAGTGCAGATCTGGGATGTAGGCGTTTAGGGCTGCAACTAACGATTAGTTTGATAATCCAATAATCGTTCGATTACTTTTCGATTAATTGGTGAATCGTATTTAATAAAATAAAATAGAAATAATAATAAAATAAGACATTTTTTTTCTCTCATCACTCTGGTAAAAAATAGATTATCATTGACAACAGTGCTAAAAGTGCATAATCAGGTAGTTGCTTGAACACCCCTGAGCTCAAAATACTATTAAATTATAAAAAAAATAACTACAAAATCGATTCTGAAAAAATTCAAAAACTAAATGTTGACAGCATTTACAACATACTGTTATGTTTCCTTACTTTAAAACTGAACATCCGTCGTTTTTCGTCAAGACTTACTCTGCCGTTAAGCTCTCCTCCTCCTCACATTCACTTTTGTTTTAGATGCTGCATCTTAACCGTCGTGCTCGCATGTTGCCGTGTCACTTTTGCATATTTTGCAGCTAACACACTTTCTTGTTTTGCAATTTGACGTAAACAGTCCTACGGCACAGCGACTGACATAGTAATCACACGGCACAACGAACCAATAATTTGATTCGTTGCAAACACATTTAATAATCACTTATAATCAATTTTATCGATTCGTTGTTGCAGTCCTAGAGATGTTAAGTATACCTTGTTTAAGAACTGTCACCATACCCCTCTAATATGTTTGGCATCAGTTGGTGATATTTTTAATAAATCTAATGTAAACCTAAAGCTAATGTTTTATTCATAAAAACAATAATAAAAAAACACTAAAGCAAGTTTACCTTCCAGACAAAGCAGATGGCCTTTGTCGTAAGCTGGACCGTCCATGTGTGAAACCCAAAGCGCAGAAACCATGGGACAAAGATGCCTGGGAGATTTCCAAAGATTCCATTAAAATGGTGAAGAGACTCGGAGCAGGGCAGTTTGGAGAAGTCTGGATGGGTGAGTAAAGAGAAAATAAATTGCTAAACTTAGTCAATTATGTTAACAAGGAACAGCTTTTTAGGTTTAAACCCAATAAAAGAAAATGTAGATGACTTCCCCTGAAGAAAAAAGAAAGAAAAAGTCCAATTCCTTCAAGGGTCTTTTAGCAGCATCAAATGCTTAACAAGACTTTTTTAGATTACCAAAACGTTACAAATAACCTTCATGAACTAAGAACACACTGATATAGCAACAGCTAACATAGCAGCTACGCCTATACTCTGTGACTCTGGGGTTACGCCATGGTCATGTTACCTCATCAACGTTGTCGTGTGGTACCGGCTTGTCAACAGACAACACTCACCCGTCACATAAAGCAGCCACGCCCTTAATTGTGCATAACTTTAAGCCTTAACAGTAAACTGGTGAGTTATATAGAAATCCTATCCCAAAACAGTCGTCATGACAGGGAAATTAGCTACAGAGGCCTTTAAACACCCTAAAAATAGCACATAAACATCAGTGGTTGGATGAACAGGCCTGTGCCTCATTCAGTTTCGCAGTGTGAGGATTTCAGTTTCTTTGTCTCATTTCTGTAAATTCAGAGCTGCAGTAGTGAACATTACAGGGAAGTTCCATTTCCCCCTAATTAAAACAAAAATGACTTCCTGCTTTTGTTACCTATTAGGTGTTTTACATAGTTTTGATCAGAACTGAGTCCTTTCCCTGAAAGGAAAAAGGTTCAAATGTGTCCATGAGGCATTCATGTGTGCATCAGTGTTTTATCCTCCATGTCTGAAATGTTTGAGTCTGAAATGACATTTGCATTGGAAGTTCGGGAGCGGTGTTGATGACTGACAGACAGACACACATACACACACACAGGGGTGTGTAGAGAGGGCTAAAAGAAAAACAAGGTTTACACTTTCTTATGTTTCATGGATTAAAGACTTAGTCAGATTAATTATTCATTTAAAAAAAAAAATAGAATTGTTTTTTGAGCACTTACACAACTGGCTGCAATTCTTTGAAACAAGAGGGAAGTGTATGACAACATAGTGGTAAAAAGGGTTAATGTTGGTGTTGTCTCTTTGGGTGGGTAATGATGAGAAAGTTGTGGTCCTGGTTCTAGATTACCTTTTTTTAATGATAATATTACATAAAATACACAGAGAAATTACTGAACAAATATGTGTGGTTATCATTGATAAAAATGATCTTTCCAGCCACTGTATATTTGAGAATATCATAGATGTGTATTCATTGTAGTAAAACTATGTGTTTGGATGCTTTGGATGAAAAAAGAAACTGTGTCAAAACAGGTACAGTTGGTTTCACTGGCAGCTTGTTATGAGTGGCCCCAACACTGAACAGGCAGTGAAAATAGGACATAAAACCAACTGTATGAGCTTACAGTATGAACAGAGAGGGGTTGTTGTCATCATGTTCAGCCGAAGTAAGAGGGGGAGTCTAAACTCACCACAATTTACCTCGTACTGTCTGGGAAAGCACTGTTAGGTCTCATCTCTGCTTCATAATAGGAAACAGCTGGTTTCATAAACATCCCACAAATCCCACCAACAGCTCAGACTCACACTAACCCCGACTGAGCTTTTATATACCATCTCTCTCTCTCTGTGTAACCCCCCTGTCATGCTAATAACCAGCAGGCTCATATAGTGACATGGTACTGTGCTGTATGCAGTTTCAAATGTCTGTTCTTTTGTCAAACTGAAGTTCAGTAATCAAGTCATGCAACTTAATTAAAGTGAAGCAATGTGTAACTGTGACCCCCTCTTCACAGATACTTTATTCTGAGATTGTTAATTTGATTTTTGGAAGCGTTACTGTTAATCTTTCCAGTATTTCCAACACGTTCTCACCCCACGTCACCACATATTGCCACTTTGCAGTAGACTTCCACGTCTATATATTATGCACTAGGTATCCTTCGTTCTACGATGGCACTGTCATGATGTCAACAAATGCACATGGTGGGATGAACACATGGTTATGTTTAAGCAACACAAGCACATGGCAATCAATGCGGGATGTAAAGAAAAGCACATGCTGGCACGGATGGGCAATAAGGGAACAAAAATAAAATTAAAAAATAAATAAATAAATAAAATTCACATTCAGACAGGAAGCGAAAACTAGACTCCTGCATGAATGTCTGGGATTTGTTCCAATTGATCCATCCATCACCACTCCTGCCTGCCCTATAGTGACCTTCGTGCTCCATATATCATGTAGTTACCAGCACCTTTCAACCTAACAGCATGCAGCGGTGTGTCACGAGGATGCAGCAAAAGGTGTTTTTTCGGGATCTTACATCAAAAGCACTGCGAAAGCAGTTATATTTGACGACTTCGGAATGGGAGCAGGCTGGTATTTCATAATCATCACTAGAAACTTAACCAAAAAAAAAAAAAAAGAACTGACGTTTTTTGTAAACTAACCATAGTTCTTGGTGTTGTATTTACTGTGCTGTATATTTGTCTTGTGCTGCGTTGGAATTGCACAGATCTGACTGAATGACTGTGAGAGTGAAAGCATCTTTATGTTGTAAAACTGCAGCTTCACAGTTCTAGCTGTGACTGTGTATATGGCCCACTACTCAAAATTTAAAAGTGAAAAGTGAAAAAGCTAGCATATGTTATTACTCTTTGTTTACTGAACTGTTACTAAAGCAGTCACATCACCATGCACAATTTTCAGACCCACCCTGCTCCAGCTGCTGTGTGAGAAGTGAAAGTGAAAACACCTGTGTGTGTCCTTTCGGCTTTTTAAACTGAGCAAATGGAACAACTGGCATGAATACCTTTTTAAAGGGGCGCTCTGCTGATATGACACATCAAGATGAGTGTACTAGTAATGGAGAGAACGCCTCAGTGTGTGAAAGTAGTTATTGTCCTTCTGGTTCTAAAGATTATGGGTCTATTAATGAAGTGCTTGTGTCTGACAATATGATGATATGGTGCTTTTTGGAATATGTAGGATTCATTGCTTTTGGATCTTATCCAATAGGGGCTTAAAAGCTAATCACATGACCCCTAATTTTATGGAAATGTAATATGAAATAGCTCGAGTGTCTAGTTTAAGTTTCTCAAACTCATTCAATATTTTAGCTTCAACGCACACAAAAATCGTGTATTTTCTATTTTAGCATCATGCATTATCAGCTGTGTGATGTTTTTCTGCATCAATAAATACTGTACTACTGTTATAGCATCAAAAGTGATGTCCTTTTTCAAAGTTATAGCCTGTCAGACATTGTCTAATATTCATAGCTCACCAAAGCCAAGCAGCATGTCAAGCAGATGGTTTGACACTTTCACAGAAATGTATTAATATTCTCCATTTCTCCCCAAATCTCTCCATCGCCCTCTTGTCTGCGCAATCAGCTCACTACAACAATGCAACCACAGTGGCGGTGAAGACGCTGAAGCCGGGCACCATGACTGCTGAGGCTTTCATGGAAGAAGCCAACGTCATGAAGACGCTGCAGCACGACAGGCTGGTGCGGCTCTACGCTGTCGTCACCAAGACACAACCCATCTACATCATCACGGAATTTATGGCTAACGGTACATGAGCTTGATACTCTTATCTTGAGCAGCTTCTCATGAGAGAAGCAGTGAAGACATTTAGAATAAGCATCCAGTAATAAAAAGTGCAGAGGTCAGCAGCTCAGTATTGGGACATACAGAATTCATGTGACCACACGCTGATCTGTGGAATTTGTCTGGACACAGACATCAAAGACACTGACAGTGTTTCTTGTTACATCTTGTTTCCAGGCAGCCTACTAGACTTCCTAAAAAGCGATGCAGGATGCAAACTGCAACTCCCCAAGCTCATCGATTTCTCAGCGCAGGTGATTTGCACACTGACCACAACATGCTGTTTTTTCTTACAGCTATCTCACTGCCATGGTTGCGAAACAGACGCAACGTCACTGTTTCCATTGTTGAACTGAAAGAAGGAACCATAACCAAAAGTTTTAAAAAAAAATTGATGTTGCACTGATAAAGATTACAAAAATAAACATTGAAAAAATATATATTAATAGAGTTTTAATTGGAACAGTTCTTTCAAGGAAATTAGTGTTTTCTGCAACAATTAGTGGGAAATTATGTAATTCTTCGCAGAAAATCTCCTAGAAAATTATTAGGGAATTTACAGACTGGTTAAATGAGGCTTTATTGTCTTTTTTTTTCCTATTTATTACTTTTCCTCTGACAAAAAAATCACTTGAAAACAGCAAATCTTGCTTCTTAGTGTGTTTTTGAGTGACTGAATGAATGAAAAATGAATTAATATTTAATCAGTTCTACCAGTTTACTAATTTTTTTCCATTCGTGCTCATCCAATTTGAATGAAAATTAGGGATGCAGAAAACTATCAGCACGTCACCTGCTTTAAAATGAAAAATCGAAACTGGCCTACATGCTGATTTCTGCCAATATCACAAACTGATGTTTTTTCTTGAAAAAGTGAACAAGCAAACTTAACAGCAGCCCCAAGTTGAAGTATTTTTCTTATTTTGTACAATAAATAAATATCACATACATTAAAAACATTGTGTTTCATGTGTCTACCTGCTGGTGGGCCATCATGATAAGAGTCTGCATAATACAATGTCGTTTCTACTACAGGCGAGACTTGATGATCACTGAAATAAGGTGTGAAAAAAATGGATGTTTAAATATGAGTTATCAGCCAAATGAGTTGTTTTTATGTCATCATATCTGATATTGGCAAAAAATCCAGTATCGTGCATGCCTAATGAAAATTGGTAATAACAGATGATACAGTGCAGCTCTGTACACCATGCTTTCCTTGTGCTGTTGCAGATCGCAGAGGGCATGGCGTACATCGAGAAGAAGAATTACATCCACAGAGACCTGAGAGCAGCTAATGTCCTGGTGTCAGAGAGTCTGCTCTGTAAAATAGCTGATTTTGGACTGGCCAGAGTCATAGAGGATGACGAATACTCTGCCAGAGAGGGTAAGCTCTGTGTGTGTGTGTGTGTGTGTGTGTGTGTGTGTGTGTGTGTGTGTGTGTGTGTGTGTGTGTGTGTGTGTGTGTGTGTGTGTGTGTGTATATATGTGTCCATGTTATTTAGTTTTCCCATCACAAAAAAGCTGACTACCTGACTGGATAGTTATGACACATTCAAGTAAAAATCCCCTTTGTGGAGCTGGAAGAGGAATTGACAACTATTTTTTTGTAAAGACCAGTGTGTTTTCTGACAAGCCAGACTTTTGGTTTCATTTACTGGTTGCTCAACTTCTTCCATCTCATTTCATGTGCACCAATACCACAATGACCAGTGCCTCAGATGGCCTTAGACCACATACTGGGTGTATTTCCTTTAATACTGAGCCCAGTCTCAGGTGCAGTCTACGATAAAACGGTGTACACAGAGACAGGTGTGGGTGTGTTCCAAATCACATACTTTTTATTTTTATTTTACGGCTGCCCTTAACGAGTATGTACTGTTGCATGCAGTACACACAAAATCAGGGCAGACTATTTCTTCATAATACTTTGCCCTGAACATTGACCCTCTTTTTCATATATCTGTTACCGTGAAAATAGGCCAAAACAAATCACCCTTTGCCAAAACTCATCAGAGACGGAGGTTAATCCAGGAAGCTCTGCTGTTGCTACTTAACAATGTGTAACTTTTAACCTTTTAAACCTGGGCAAATTGGTTGGAAAAACATGGGAAAAATGCAATAAGCACACTTAAGAAAAAAAATGATAGAAATAGCAAGAAATAAAAATAATAAATAATTTATATATATATATATATATATATATATATATATATATATATATATATATATATATATACACACACACACACATATATATATATACACACACATATATATATACATATATAAAATAAAAAATACAATAACCTGAAAATTACCAGAAAAACAACAACAACAACAACAACAAGAAAACAACAAGCTGGAAAGTAAAAAAAGCAGGGAAATTAACTGAAATCACTGCTTAAAAATTATAACATTTCTGCAAAATTATTTAAAATATATAATTCTAATTATACTTTTCTAGACATTTTTAGACATTTTTTCCTCGCATTTTTAGAAAAGTTTTGCTAAATCTACTATTTTTTTCTCAATTTTAGGGAAATTCTTGGCATGTTGCTTATTGCTTTTTTCCCCATGTTTTTGAAAGAAATTGAACCAATTTAAAGGATTTTAAGGTTTTTTTTGTTTGGTTTTTTTTTTAATTTGCAAATGTTGGCATGCAAAAACAATGCAGTAGGTGTGTACTTAAAACAACACATTTCCCCCTTTTTCTTTTCCATACATAAACAACCCCACCACCCCCCCCACCGGGGTTAAAGGTTTTAATACTTGTGAAAAGTGTATGAATGCAGCACAAGAAAAGTGATGTTGATGCAGGTTTCAAATGGTTAAGTTATAACTGAATACACTGAGGATTCTAACATTTTATATTCATTCAACTAGCCTAAGCATTTCTCTGTCATTTTTATTTCCATTGTAACTTTGTCAGTTGTCAATCGGCTGTCAACTGTTTGCAGCTCAGTCAATGTGACATATTTCCTGCTGCACAGAGGACTGCAGCTCAGAGTAGTCAGAAAAGCATGCTGGCTTGAATACTGCAAAATTTAACCATATGTAGTACAACATCATGGCACTAGATTAATTACACTGTATACTGGGACATACTATACAGTATGCTAGTATGGGTACTGGAAAGCACAGAGGACGTCTCTCTGTGTCATAACATGAAAGCTGATTGATCACTGATCTGGAACCAGGAGACACTGAAACTAAACTAAACTAAGTATATAAATAGAGTCTGAACCTTCCATGACTAACAGCATGGAGAGTAGAGGCGAGCTGTGTGGTAATGTGGAGGAGTGTGGGTTATTTACAGATAGCAGTTGATTTGTAATCGCCATTAGCAGATGTTATTAATCTCTTCTTTAATATCTTTGTACCATTTCATCAAGAGGTGGAAGCATGTCATTGTTTTGCAAATCAAAAGCAAGTTTCAAGCCTTTGCACTCAAGTCCCAAGTCTTCAAGCTTTGAGTTTCAAGTCCTAAACAGGTCATATATGCGCTCTTCAGCAAATGTGAGAGGATTTTAAAAATAGAGTAATAATTTAATTAATTTAGCAATTAATGCTTTTTAAAATTTGTATTTATTTGTTAGGACAAGTTTGATAAAAAAAGTTACTTGGCAAACAAAGTTGAAAGTCATTGTGTCTCCACCAGTCACATTTGGTAAACTGCAATTTATTTTTTCTTGAAGTCTGCATAGTTTTTTTTTATGCCAACAAGATTATCTTTGGTATATTTTTTTTCATCATGGTTCTCTCCTGCAACTTGACTGGATGCAGTCAGATTGGTTTGAACAAAGTGGATGTGGAGAAACTCCACAGTCATGTGTTAATGGTGACATGATGGGTGTGTGTGTGTGTGTGTGTGTGTGTTTGTGTGTGTTTGTGTGTGTAAATGTGTGCATGTCCTCCCCAGGGGCCAAATTCCCCATCAAGTGGACCGCTCCAGAGGCCATCAACTATGGCTCCTTCACCATCAAGTCAGACATGTGGTCCTTTGGAGTCCTGCTCTATGAGATTATAACCTACGGGAAAATCCCCTACCCAGGTAAACATTAAAGGAAATTGTTTTTTTAGGTTCTATATCATTCTGTAGCTTTAAAGTAGTGTTGCAGTATTAGTATTCAAATCTGAAGATTAAAATTTTGGTCAAAGTATGTTTTAGCCTCAAAATGCTATTTCCCATAGCCCTCCCACATTTCCTCACGTGACTTGATGTAGGTTTCTGCATGATGACCATGCTCCATGTTAACTGCCTGCCAAATGTGCCTCTTTGTGAATAAGCCAAACCTTCTTTGACAATTGTGTGTTTTCATTCCCCCAACTAGCTTTATTCATTTAACCCCCTTACCAGCTCCTTACTATTACAATTGTGAACTATTGTGTTTATATTCTGATTGACCCTACTGTGTATGACTGGCCTGGGCAATATGGGCTGAAAATTATATTGCGATATTTTTAGGCTATATCTCAACACACAATATATATCTCATTATTTTCAAATCTCCTCAAAAGCACTTCATTAATGCCAGCACTGGGAGATTGAATCAAACAGTACAAACAAATATAAAACATTACAAATTCCCTCTTTGATGCGACAATATTGTAGGAATGACTATATAATATTAACACAATTCAAAGTACAAAGTAATGTAGATATTATGACTAAGCGGGTAAAGGCAAGTATTAAAACAAGCAGAACTATCTGATAAGTTGAGAAAAGTACATCACTTAACTGTAATGCAACCTTTAAAATCAGGAAGAAAAAAAAACATCAATTCCATATCACAATATAACAATGACTAATATCTAAGAAAATATATTGTCTCATATCTCGATACAATATATCTTTATATTGCCCAGCCCTATAGTGTATGACTTTAAATTAGCACTGGGGTCATTTCAAGGGTTAAGGGAATGCCAAGTATTTATTGATAGGATCCAGTTTAACAACAGCAAACCTCATAGCAAATCATTGCTTTAAAAACTCTCAAACAACTTGTGCAGTATAATCCAAGTCTTGGTTATCAAGTCATATTCTCAGACATGCATTTTTGCTAAAAATTTAACTGAAACTTATCTATGTTCTATTCATACAAGGAGTTTTGTGCAAAAATGTATGCTTTTTGGAAGTACTGAGCATCCAAATGCTTAAAGGCTCTTAGTGTAATGAAGCTTTACTGCCCTCACCTGGTGAGTTCATATGAAAAATAATTTTTCACTTATATAGTGCATTTCTACACTTCCCGACCACTCAAAGCACTTTTGCACCACAGAGTCACATTCACCCATTCATACACACATTTACACACTGTTGGTCAAGGTTACTGTACAAGGTGCCACCTGCTACTCAATTTCAAACACTCTCACAGCCACCGCAATCAGGAGCAATTTGGGATTCAGAATCTTGCCCAAGGATACTTCGACATACAAACTGCAGGAGCCACTCTAGCCGCTCTACTTCCTGAGCCACAGCTGTCCCAATATACGGAAGATAATAAGCTATAGTACAGTATTTCTATATTGCCTCGCAAAACCCTTCTATATTCACACCTCCTCTACCCGCTTTGTCCTCAGGTATGACTAAAGGAGAGGTGATCTCCTCGTTGCAGCGTGGCTACCGCATGCCTCAGCCCGACAACTGTCCTGACGAACTCTACACCATTCTGATGTCCTGCTGGAAGAGCAAACCAGAGGACAGGCCCACCTTTGAATACATGCAGAGCGTCCTGGATGACTTCTACACCGCCACAGAGGGACAATACCAGCAGCAACCATAGAGAGGGACACCTTCAGCCAAAGACATTTCACATTCACTCCAGATTATGTCTGGAGCTCAAGATATTATTCTATTTTTGTAATATTTTGTATATACCACATTTTGTGTACTTAAGTGCTATATTCTGGGGATATTGAGGAGATGGATTTTGCACAAAATTGATAAAAACAAACAGAGTCTTCCTTTTGTTTTTTGACACTTGTGCTGAGGCATTTTAGCATTTGGACCTGATACATTTCGATATGCATTATGTTTGTTGAGGGACTGCACAAACAGCTGACATTATAAAAATAATTTGCAAATGTAGGACTGAATATAGGAGGGTAAGAGTCTTGATTTTTGTACAAACTGCTGCCTTATAGAGCATGGGTATGTGTAAATAATAAGGCAAAATGGAAAAATGGATATGCTGCATATAGAAACAGCTGTCAAAGGTACGCTTCTGGTCATCCTTTCATACTGAGCAAACATTTAGAGATCATATATTTGACTTTAAAATGGTAATGTCTAATTTTATTGGTGTTATTTACAGTAAGTTTTTTCTTTGACCACAATGTGTAACTTTTTACACAACACAGTTTTGACCACAAACTGTGAGTCCATCTCAGAGGCTGTACTTAGTCTCTTTCAAACACAAAACTTTTGCCCAATGTGTGAATAGCAGCATTATATGCTATGATGTTCCGTAATAATATTTCCATTTGTGTGAATAGTTGAGAGCTCTATAAGGTGTGGACTATGTGTTTTGCATTTCATGATAAATATTTCATAAGCTGCTCTTACAAAGTGACGCCCATCTCTGGAAAAGAAACATGCTGTTTAATGTTTGAGTTGAGTCTGTTTGCTTGCTGTTTCATTGACCACCGAAGGGTTGATCACCTCTAAGTCCACTTCATATTGAAGTGCTGTACGTAGCTCTTGCTTGTTTTGTTTCTTTGTTTAGATGTAGTATTGTATAATCAAAAGTATGATATGGACGTTGAAGTTGCATTTCAATTAAATCTATACTGTGCAGATGAAGATTTTGAATACTGCAAAGTTTGTAAACACATCGGTCTACAAGCTGTTTGTCAGAATTTTTACTTAACCGGTTAAAATCTAAGCAAATTTGCTTAATTTCTTTCAAAAATATCAAAAGAAGGCAATGAGCAATGGAAGAGGAAATGACTCCAAAATTAGCAAGAAATTGCCTGCATATTACAAAAACAAACAAAAATGAAAACAAAACAAACAAAAAAAAGACCTCAAAAAAATGATAGTACTTTTATAACTAAGTAATTCTGATAATTGATAATGAATTGATAATTGTATAAATTAATCCTAGCATTTTCATTTCTTCCCTAGACATTTTTTCCATGCTTTTAAAAAATGTTATTCAAAATCTATCAATTTCTTGACATTTGTGGAACATTCTTACCAAGTTACTCATTGCCTTTGCTTTCTTTGAAATGTTTTTGAAAAAAAATAATCGCACCAACTGTCTCAGGGTTCAGAGGTTTAAATATTTGCTAAAGGCGTCTGAGAGCAGCAAAAGGAAAGTGATGTCACTCCAGGTTTCAAAGGGTTAAATGTGAATGTGTCCGTTTTGTATGGACTGATGGTGTTTGTAGTCATTTTTTTCTGTGTTGGATGACTTTGCTCATTTAGCTCTTTTACTCTAAAAGACTGAAAAACTGAACTTTTCCCTGGCGTACTGCATTCAAGTTAACTGTAGAGACACAAGTAACCTAACTTGAGTATCAAAAAGTAGGCTACTCGCAAAATAATAGATGTACAGGTAGTGTAAAGCAAGTGGATAAATTAAATATCGTGATTTTTCGCACTTTAGCGCTAGTTAACCATCTTTCTGGCCTGCCAACCAGACTGTAAAGGTGGGAATCATCATTTAAAAGATACACCGCTGGGTCCATTAGTAATGGTACCCCGTTTGTTGTGCAAGTGTACTTATCTCCCCCTAAACACCAAAACAAACACTGGTCATTGCTATATAAAAACGGTTCTCACAGAACAAAATAAGCAGTATGGTTCAGGCAGACATGCTCAATAATGGCTTCAAGTTTCGTCATTTAGACGCCGAGCAGAAGTGTCCACATGAAACAATAAACAGTTCAGTGTTGAGTTGCGTTATTTACCGTGTTTAAATGTTGACTGTAGCAGGCTGACTTCCACCGTCCACCTCCAAGATACTTGATAACGACACAAAAATATTTCCAAGTAACGACGAAAAACTTAGAACAAACAAATGCGGTTGAAGAAATGCCTCCGGGCGT
The DNA here is from genome assembly GCF_026936395.1 of Plectropomus leopardus. Taxonomy (NCBI): domain Eukaryota; kingdom Metazoa; phylum Chordata; class Actinopteri; order Perciformes; family Serranidae; genus Plectropomus; species Plectropomus leopardus. The sequence continues at coordinate 7,022,184 of NC_142187.1, forward strand.
CTTCCTGAGCTGACTAATTGACAGTAGTGGGGACGCCATTCTAATTATCCCGCGTCCGCAGGTAAGTCCAAGCTTCAAAATAAGAGAACCTATAAAAATAAAAGTTAAAAAAAAATCTACTTCTCGCCATATCGTGTGCATAAACTAAGGCATTTATCAAAAATGTATCAGACTCAGTTATCAAATATTGAAATCATGTGTGTGTGTGTGTGTGTGTGTGTGTGTGTGTGTGTGTGTAAACAAGTAAACATAAGTCAAGTATCAGTATGAGCACGCTGGCAGCAACTGATAAAGATATGTTATATCATTTTATTACAAGTATTTACAATACAATACAAGTATTTTTAGACATTTGCATATTTTTTTACAATGTAATAACTTTTGAAAATGTAAAGAAAATTGTTTTGTTTTTAATATTCCATTAGTTTTATTTTTTCATATGTCACATACATTAGAAAAACAAACGTAACGTGGCAAAGTAGACATTAAATTCCAACATAAGGAGGAAAATAGCCAAGGATTTTATTTTGAAAGCGCGGCTCTTTTCCTGATATGGTCACATGGTCTTTCAAGATGGCCGCGCCCTGGAGTGAAGGGGTGTCTGAGCAGAAACAGTTGTGCAAGCAGCTTTAAATGACAGTTGAGGAGCTGCAGGTCGCAAGTGACATCTCCAGAGAGACAGAGGAGCGTCTGAGAAAGCCTGACTCCTCCTGACCTCCCGACATGAGCAAGGACGGGTTCATCCTGTGAGTTCTCCTCTTGTTAGCCTAAATATACAGTATTACAGTAGCATTTTGGCTGCTAGCTGAGTGACGTTATTAAAAATGCCTGTGTCATTCTTATGAAAACATTTCCTCATACAATATGAATCGAATGTAACAACACGTTCACCGATTATGACCCCATTTTCACAACAAAATAGTAATATTTTATGGACGCTAATGCTGCATATTAGCTTTAGTTGGCACAACTCCCTCTGTAATGGCGAACCCTTATTCAGAAAACCATCAGTTTAATCGTTTCTCGCTCAAATGTGAAGGTGAGCTTCCTTTGCGACATAAATTATGAGCTTTAACCAATCATTTGGATCTTCTGATAAATTCGGCATAAAAATTATTCATCAAAGAGCAACTGATTTTTTAAAAATCCCAACAGTGACATCTTTTCCTAAGTTTGTTTTGTTTGTTTACCCGAGTTATCCCAGTGAAACACACATTATTTCTATGTCATTTATGTGAAGAGTTTAAGCAGCAATGCATTATGTAAAAGTGTTGTAGTTAACGTTTATATATATATATATTATACATGAACATGTTCATATTTTATTAGTAATTTGTTTGGAGGAATTAGTGGTCTGTGTTTTAATTGGAAAAGCAAGATTCACAGCAAAATTTGAATTTGTCAGATTGTGATGCATTGTAACCGTTTTTCTCCAGCTGTTGGAAGACGATAAGAGGGCAGACGAGTGTTATCTGTCATCTCAGTCATTGACAGCTCTTCAGCTGGATGCTTGTATGACTGCTGCAGAAAGGGAGGAGCACGCCTGTGTGTTAGATAACAGGAGCTTGGTACCGTATTGTAACCCTCAGAATCAAGTGATCAGACACAGCCATGCAAACTACATTCTCATAAAGGGCAAAAACTTAAAATTAATTTACTAGGTATGCATCAGTTTGTTGTATGGTAAAGTTTAGTAAAATTGAGAGGAATAGTCGTAGATGAATAATAAAAATTGGACTCAATGAAAGCCATAAATGTGACTTATTGTCCGCTAGGAAAAGACTCACATTCTGGTGTGTCAGAGTTAAAATTAACACAGTACTAAATACTACAAGGAGTACATTGCTGACAAACAGATAGAAGTAAATGGTGTCAGAGCCAACCAGCTGCTTGTAGATCAGAATAGATTGTGGTGCATATTCATGTAGAAATATGGAATCTTGGAAACACTCATGTATTTTTATTTCTGTAATTTTTAATTTTCATCATTGTATTAAGTGATTTGTTTTATACTATATGTATTAGTCATTTGATTTGATGACCATATTTGGTGACATTGTTGTTTTAGCACTAGGTATCGTTGCTCTTGCAGGTTTTTCTTTTGCATACTTATTTGCTTCATTACTTTACACAACACAACACTTTAACACACAGCTGCACTGCAACTGGCTGTATGGGTTAGCAAATGTCTGGTGTTGCGTGGATATTGTCCCTTTCACTGCATTAGAGGGCTAGTCCTTCCTTTGTTTGATGCACAGTTGCTTAATGAGCACAAAGAGGAGACTGAACCTGTTTTTTCCTCTCCTTTTCAGCCCCAAGGACTTCCCCCAGCTCCAGAACGATACATTCCTGCGAGCAGCACGAGGAGAAGAAACTGAACATGTCCCAGTGTGGTGTATGAGACAGGCTGGAAGATACCTACCAGGTACAGAACACACCAGTGCTTCTTCTCTCCTGATATACTGTTTTCTCTGTTAGGAGACACACTGTTGCCGACTTAAGATGATATGAACAAAGGAAGAAGCAGGCAGCAGGTGATAATTCAGCTGAACCGTTTATTAAATTCAGGGGGTTAACAGGTGTGTGTGTGTGTGTTCTATCTCTGCCATCAGAAAACAAAGGTATTAACTATAAAACAAGACAACAAATAGAAAAGTCAATGTAGTATTAAAGGAAAAGTTTCTTACATGACGCACACATGGTCGCTGTACAAAAGGTCCCACAAAGGGAGGAAGGCAACATTTATAGCCTCTCATTAACTAACTAAATGCACCTTAGGGGAGGTGGAGTCCTTCCAGGCAGGTGTGTTGGGTTTATACACCCTCCCTCAGGTGTGTCATGCGATCTCTTCTGTAGATCTTTCTGGGGACTTTTAACACTCATGCTCATCAAAAGTCAAAGACTCTTTTGTGCACCATGTCTTTTTTTTCTTTTAACTTTAAATAAATGTCTGTAGGCAGTATAATTTTAGGACAAATGGCTTTTCAAACACTGAAGGCATCATGAAGACGTTAATGTTTTGTTAACTGAAATCTGCAGAGTTTCGGGAGTCCAGAGCAGGGAAGGACTTCTTTGAGACATGTCGGTCACCAGAGGCCTGCTGTGAGCTCACTCTGCAGGTAAAGCATGAAAAGTCTAATATGAAATCATATAAAAAATATGTTTTCAGATTGTTAGACAGCAGTGTTAGTCCACTTTAAATAGAATTAGATTGATGTAATTGCTGAAAATTACAGAAAATGAATGATCAAACACACTTAAAATATGATCTTTATCTCATCTAATATATAGCAAGCCACCAGTGGAATAAAACCAAATGATATCTTAATGTGTGTTTATTTTTGTTTTATCTTGTCTGAAAGATCACATTTTCATCACATTTAACCAAGTTGCCATGATATATTTTTATGACTTAATTTGAGCTGAAAGGAAGCTCCAGAGTGCAAATAACCAGTGAAAATCTATTCAAAACATTCACTTTTAAGATACTTAACAATACTTAAAGTAATATTAATAATAGTACAGTAGTAATGTGATGATGGTGTATAATAAAATATCTTAAGGCCACCAATATAAGACAAAAAATAACAAACCGAAATGACTTTCATATTTAAGTTGTTTTGTTTTTTTGTTGTAGTTGTTTCGTTTCATTTTTTTTCACTCCTTTTTTCCTCACTTTCAGCCTCTGAGGCGTTTTCCCTTCGATGCTGCCATAATCTTCTCTGACATCCTGGTTATCCCACAGGTAAGGCCATCAGGACCAGACTCGCTCAGTAGCATGTTTACTGTCATCTTTTTCTGTTATGTCGTTGGATAAGTGTATGTGGTGTTTACAATTTAAAGGGTGTTTGCCCATGAGGAGTTTTAGCCTCTTTCAGCTCTTTGTTTTAGTTTCACAGCCCAAAAATTAGTGGACTTACTGTCATCAGGCGGACAGAGCCAAAAGCTGGATGTGACAATAATACTGCTCCAGGCGAATGTTAGCAAACATAACTGCTTTATTAGCCAGTAGTGTGTGATGATTGTGAATCTGTCAGCGTGTTTGGATGCTTTTCTGCCATCTAGTAGACAAATTATATCAATACACCTTAAATAGCGTTTACGGTGTTGTTTGTGTATATAAGCAGTTAGTTTACCTGGTAATAAGGACAAAGTGGGAAAAAACATTTTCCAAGCTCTTTAACCATATAAACCAGTGTATACAACCTCAGTTTGGAAATTCAAGAAATTTAAATATTCTGGTTTGAGCTACAAGACACAAATATTTATAGATGTGAAAGCGGGTTCCGTTTGGAGAACTGAACAGTTAAAAATCACTTAAATCACCTATAAAGAGTGCCATATTTCTATCATCTATTTAAACATCTACAGGCCATGTGATAACTTTCCTCTGCCTCTCCCAGGCCATGGGTATGGATGTGCAGATGGTTGCAGGTAAAGGTCCAACATTCCCGGAGCCCCTGAAGGAGCCCGAAGACCTGCAGCGTCTGCAGGCCAAAGTGGACGTTGGCAAAGAGCTGGGCTACGTCTTCAAAGCCATCACGCTGACCAGACACAAGATAGAAGGCAAAGTGCCCCTCATAGGATTCACTGGAGCTCCGGTTAGAGATGATGCATACATTTTTAAAGATGTATAGTGAAGCATGAAAAAAGAAAAGAAATTTAAAGTACTGTGATTCTGACTCTTCCCTCTTTGCTGCGTCCCTCCACAGTGGACGCTGATGTCCTACATGATTGAGGGTGGAGGTTCTAAGACCTTCTCCAAGTCAAAGCGTTGGCTGTACAGACACCCTGAGGCGAGCCACATGCTGCTGAGGATGCTGACTGATGTGATCGTGGAGTATCTGCTGGGCCAGGTGGCAGCTGGAGCTCAGGTTAGATCATGAGAGTTCTCATTTCTGGATACGTGTTTACAGTTTTGATTATGTCGCCCCACTGCCACGACAAATTTAACTGAAATATGGCAAAAAATGACTAAACCAGGGTTCCTGCAGATCCTTAAAAGGCTTTAAAGGCATTGAGTTCATTAATCTAAAAATAAGGCCTTAATTGATATGAAATTGACTTAAATTAATCTTTCAAAAGTCCTGAAAATGCTCAGACATGAGAAGTAGGATTTTATCAATCTTTGTTTCTGACATTGCGCTGTAAAATCTCAAAATATTTGGTAACATCTGTTTTTTCTGTTAAATAATTTAGTAAATTCCTTTTCTTAAACTCGTCATGATGGAAATCCAACAGTGAAATCTCACATGCAGATTGAGAAACACAAAATCACTCAATCAATCAGAAAATTGTCCGGAAATGCCAGATTTTTCCCACTTCTCTTGATAAACCAAAAAGATATTTTAATGATAACATAACATATTCATTGTGTTTAATGTGTTCCACTCTAAAAAGGGTTGCTTTTTTTCAACATTTGTCACAGATAAGTCCAATTTTCACTGGACAGAAAAGTAATGTTTTATGTTACAATAAATATTTGGGCAAAATAAAATTGTCAATTTTGGATATTAGAGAATTGGTCTTGTACTTAATTTAAAAGTGGTATTAAAAAAAGTCAGATCCATGTTGCTTTTAGCTGCAGGAACCCTGGACTGGACATGAACTGTTAATTAAGTTTAAAGAACCTGCGAAATAAGATTCAAAACGGTCGAAGAAACAGACTCAGCATAAGGCATATTGTGTAGATTATTTTGTTGTTTTGGGACATAAATACTATTTGCTGATAGTGGCAGCCCCTACACACACACCTTATGGAAAAAACCTGCTTCTCAGTATCAGCAGAAAATGTGATTGTGGCAGCATTTTTTCCCCCAAAAAAAAGTTGAGCACAGCCTGAGAGCACAAACCTTATTATTACACAAAGTCCAGACAGTGTCATAGCAGCACAGTGCGCTGCTTTTTTAATGCACTTTTCAGTGTTTGGGGCAGCAGGGTGGCTTATGTATGTATGTATTTTATCTGGACGGCCGCCTCTAGAAGTGTCAAGCATCCTCTCTGCTGCTGTGTCCTTGACCTTTGACCTTATGGCAGAGCAGTGTAAGAAAAGAGACATGATTGTTTTTAGCGATCTACAACATTTTTTGAGATTATTTATAAGGCCGTGACATAGTGAGAAACACTCAGGGTTCCCAAAAGTCATGGAATTAACCCTTAAGGCCTGCTTCACTTACTTTACTTACTTTACTTGAAATTCAAAGATTAAACAAAAATACACAATCTTGCCTAAATGTATGCTATAGCATTAATACAGCCAAAATTATGTAAAATGCTCCAGAAAATTTGATCTGCGGGTTTTGTGTGTGTGTGTGTGTGTGTGTGTGTGTGTGTGTGTGTGTGTGTGTGTGTGTGTGTGTGTGTGTGCGTGCGTGCGTGCGTGCGTGCGTGCGTGCGTGCGTGCGTGTGTGTGTTCAGGCTCTGCAGGTGTTTGAGTCCCACGCCGGCATTCTGGGTCCAGTGGAGTTTAAAGAGTTCTCTCTGCCTTACCTCCGAGACATCGCTCGCTGCGTCAAAGATAAACTAAAGGAGGATGGAAAAGACGTTCCCATGGTGAGAGACAGCTGCACACAGAAGCTTCAATGTGCTTTTTTTTTTCCAGATATATAAATATACCCAAATCCACAGCACACAACACACATTTTAGACTCTGTGTATGTTTTTTTGTTCTTTTTCCTCATATTCCTGCATGTGTTCCTCTTGACAATGTCAGTGGCTAATGATGTACACCTGCACATCATCCAAACAGCAGACGACTGTCGCAACTTTGTTAATTTATTTATTTATTTATTTATTTATGTGCCGTGTCTGCTTCTCTGTGTGTTCTCTTGTTATAATTACTTTCTGTATTAGTTTCTATTCTATTCTTATCATCACTCTGTTGCTTCAGCAGCACTGTCTCCCAGGAGGGATCATTAAGGATTCAGCTGGTCTCATAGAAATAACTAAAGTGTTGCACTTTTTTGACCACAAGGTGGCAGCAGTTCACCAGAAATGGTACATGATGATTGCTGCAGAATTTGGTTTGAAAATCAATTCTGTTTACTTTTCTGTGTGTGTGTGTGTGTGTGTGTGTGTGTGTGTGTGTGTGTGTGTGTGTGTGTGTGTGTGTGTGTGTGTTTGTTGTAGATCGTGTTTGCAAAGGATGCTCACTACGGTCTGGAGGATCTGTCTCAGTCTAATTATGAGGTGGTCGGGCTGGACTGGACCATTGACCCACGATCAGCACGGTAAAACACACACTTGTGAACAGAGCTGTTTTGGGGTTGCTTTTTTACTTTTCTGCTGATGTATCATGTAATAATTGTAGAAACAGATGTTTTAGCTTAAAATGACAACATGACACAAAAATACAAAATAAAATGACCTAAAAATCTAAAATCAAACTGCACCTCCTAATTTAGATTATCTCCTCTGCACCAGGCTATGTATTAACCCTTTAACACCTGGATTGACATCAGTTTTCATGTGCTGCATTCGGATGCCTTTCATTAGCTTTTAAACCTCTGAAACCTAAGAAAATTGGTTTGATTTCTTTTGGAAACCATAATGGGAAACTTGGCAAGAAACTGCAAAAAAATTGTAAAGGGTGACAAGGAAATGATCTGAAAATTGGTTGGGAGGATTATAGATATTATTAAAAAAAACAAACAAAAAAAAACGGGGAAAAGGTCCGGGAAACTAAAGAAAAAGAAAAAAAGAAACAAATTAAATTTTTTTTAGTTCTTTCTTTGGGTCATTTTTCTTGGTTTTTGTTTGCTTATTTTTAGGTATTTTTCTGGCAGCTTTTTTACTAATTTCTTGCTATTTTTTAAAATTTATTTATTTTTAAATATATCAAGCCAATTTGGGTTTCAAATAGTTAAATATGCAGCAGCCCAGCGGCTATGTGTGAAATGGTAATAGGAATCTGAATTTGGAGTTGGCTCCTCCAGTGGCAGTTTGTAAGATTTAAGGTGTTGAGATATCTTTGGAATGTGAGCAGCAATCAAAAGGATCAATATGCAAATCTCCTCAGTCAAAAGCAGCTACAACTTCAAAACCCTCTGTCATGGTCAGACTGCTGAAGACGTCGCTCGAGGCTGAATACATCCAGTCAGTCGCCGTAATCATGAAGCACAGCGTCGTGTTTCCTGAGGAGCAGGTTGACCATTAGTGACCTCCCTCATCCCTGGTTTTTCACCGCATGCAGGATTTAAGTCAACAAACGTCTGTGTTTCCTGCTCCGCTCATCAAATGCTTAACCTGTTGGTTAAAGGATTACTCTGTGTGTCCTGTGTTGTGTGTGTCCTGTGTTGTGTGTGTCTGTGTGTGTTCAGGGAGCGCACAGGAGGGAAGGTCAGCCTGCAGGGGAACATGGACCCCTGTGCTCTCTACGCTCCAAAGGTAAACTCCACTCCCACTTTGGTTTAAGCTTGCACATCAACACAAACTTTTTTCTCTGTTTTTGTCTCCTTTTTTTTCTTACTATATTTCATTTTGAAAATTCAAAATACCTCCAAACATTTACAGAAACCCTCCTATCCATCCCACATGACAGCAGTGCCTTTTTAAAAAGAAACTGAAAAGATGTAACATTAAATATAAATAAAAAATATATATTAAATATAAGATATATATAAAAAATAATAAAAAATAATGTAAATAAATGAGTAAAAATGTTAAAATAATCCACATCTCTAAAGCACAACCCAGATAAAAACAGGCAGGGCATCATCTTATTGTCCCTCCTTATTCACAGACATATTACTCTGGCTGTAAATCCACGGAGTGACAGCACTACACCAATCATTGGTCCATTATAAACATAATGGTGTTCTTATTTTGAAATGTTCCGCTTGTTTTTAATCTGAGATTTGGTTGTAAAAGTGTTTTTTTAAATCAAAGTCAGCAAATCCTCTTAAACCTTCAAACTTGTCGTAAGGTGAAGTAAGTTTCATTCACAAAAATGCCACCAAAGAGTAAGTAGTAGTGTTAAATTAAATTAAAATAAAACAAAATGTATGATTTTTAATTATGATAATAATTTAATGTAGTTCTTAAAATTTGTTTTATAATTAAATATAATGTATTGGCATTTATTCATGAATGTATTCAAATTTTGATTTAATAGTGCTACTTACTTTTCATAACTTGATAACAATATGTCAAAAAACATGCACAGCTGAGCTCTGTCATTAGTGGTTTAGCGTGAGTTGTTGAGGGTTCCGGGGTAGAATTTTGTATTGTCTGTCACGAAATGAATAAGGAAGGACGGAAAATAATTGATAACTTCATTGCAACTCTACAGTTTTCTCAAGTTTCAGCTGCTGCTATTTTCAGCAACAGCCATGAATCTTATTTTTATTCAGCAGTATTTTAATTCATACATTTATTACAGTGAAGTGCTGTCATTCATTCTGACAAACTTTAGTTTCCACACACTGTGGCAATTTATAACTCTTCACCAGAACTTTCTGAAATTGTTCTTCTCTGACCCAGTTTGAGCAAAGTTTGTCTCCCACAGATACTGTTACAGACTTATGGTAAATATTCTGAAGCCGTTGGTCTAAACGTGCTGATTCGTACATTAAATCCTCTCTCCTTCTCCCTCTTCTTCCTCTTCTTCCTCTTTGTCTTTAGGAGCGCATTTCAGATATCGTAAAGAAGATGGTGGAGGGTTTCGGCACAAGGGGCTACATCGCCAACCTGGGCCACGGCCTTTACCCCGACATGGACCCGGAGAACGTGGGCGCCTTCGTGGAAGCCGTGCACCAACACTCGAAACAGATGATCAAACAAATCTGAAGATGGATGTGATTGTGTGAAAAAGTGTAACCCAAAAATGGATGATATTGATGGAAACATTTATAGTAATGCATTATTTTATTAAAAACCAAAACTTTAACAGCTTTGTGTGTTTTCAGTCGCTAAATAATCCATTCACAGATTTTCGACGAGGAAAAATAAGAAAACACTTACTTATCCTGAATATATGGCACAAAAAAAAACATAAATTCAGTACATTCTCATGCAGGATAAACAAGACGTGGGTTTTCTGATACAAGATTTTCTGTTCATCTATAATATGTTGATCTGAGCAGGAGTGGATTATGTGTTTCCACTGGAGAGGATCACATCATTTTTGCAATTGCATGCACACTGCAAATGCATTTAAGTTGTATGGGATTTGTATTAATATTAGATCTATTCAAAAATGCTGAAAACAGCTTTGACTTGAAGATGAAAACTCTTGATATTTTTCATCCAATCAAACTTCCAATAATGTCACTGCAGCACAAACAAATACAAATGGAGACAAACCTTTCGAACCTCTTACAAACGGCTTCAATCACAACAGAGCTCCTCATCAGCACAAGTAGCCGCTTTGTCCTTGAAGTGAAAAACAACAAGGAAACAAAAGCTGGCGATTCTGCAAAAGAACTTCAGCAAGAGACACTTAACTGCAGCTCTAAAAAATCAATTTTTAAGGAAAAATGTCAGCTGTTGATCATTCCAGCAACAGTCTGACATCTTAACAGGGAACAAAATCCCCCGCTGGATCTCAGCATGAAGGGATTTATTTTTACTCCCGTAGACGGAAAGTCTTCTAAGAAATTCACATTGTACAAGAAGACGCCTTCTATGCCTTTCATTCTAATCTGTTTTTATCTTCATTTATTTCAATAACTCACGGAGAAAAAATGTCTTATGAGGTGAATCACATGGTCGCATGTGACTGCAGTTATGTGGTAGCTGTGATAATCATGCTTTGCTTTTGAAACATACATTTATACATAAAAAACATCCTCTGTCTCTGTGTCTATAACTTGCATCACATGCCAGTATTGTCATTTCACAGCAAAATCCTACTTGTCTTAAATATGATTATTTGTACCTCAAGCCATTTAGGAATTGAAGCTCATTTTACCAAAATACTTTTAAGTCCCATTGGATGAAAGTGCCCAATATTCTCAGCTATATCTACATTAAAAACCACCACTTTCTCTGTTTTTTTTTGGTTTTTTTTCTGGATGGTTTCTGCACTTACTGGAGGCTGGGGCCCGGCCCAGAAAATGGGACAGAGACATGACAGTGACTGGGGCTTTAACTGGGACAGAAGTGAGACGGTGTCCTGCCTGAAGGTGCCTGAACACGATTTTATCATCCAGTCTGAAGTCCTCGGGGACTGCTTTGTAATGAAGGTCTATATAAATAAAAAGCACAAAGTGGCTTCTGGAACAACATTAACTATTAGTTATGAGAGAGTAACTTGACTTTTTCTATACGAATAGGCTTCCAAAAGAAAAAAATATAGGAGATTACTCCACTATCAACAGCTATTTAATAAAGAGAGATATATGTGAAAACACATCTGTGATTGTAATGTTAAAAATACTTATGAAGGTAACATTTATTTTGTACCTGCCTGATTCTGGAGCATTTTCCAGTGTTGTCAACGTACCTCCCCGACCTGACCTTGTCCTAGTTTTGAGTTTGAGTTTGCAAAGTTCTGACAAAATGTTACATAATTTGCAGGCTCCTCAGACTTGGTAAAGTCCTTCAAGATTCACAGTTTTTTGCTGCTGCCACCAAACTACTTGTTAAATCTGAGTGATAACCAACACAGATCAGTGAGGAAGCGTTGTCTCTATCATGGCTGTTGGAGGCAGACTCCAAGTTAGGCTGGTTGCATTGATGTCGATGGGAAAGGCCTTCCAAAAAAGCCTTTAAAACAGTCCAAAAAGCACAAGTGCAATACTCAATTGGTGGAGTAACCCTTAAAGGAAAATGTCCACACAAAACATCTTCTCTTGTGAGGAGTCATTTCAATAACCTTCATAATGATTGTTTAAATGTAATGGCAACTATCATTCCGTTAGGCTTCTAAAAAAAATCGTGGTTAAAAATACCTTTCGTAGCACTGTGTTGTTATTTTATTCAAATAAAATGTGTTTTGTTAGCGCTTGCTCATATCTCACGTTCATTCAGTCACTCAGTGTCACCGTAGCAGTTCTATTAAGCTGTGGTGTGTTTAGGTCACTATAGTGTTGATATATTCCATAATATGTTTTTTTTTTTTTTTTTGGCCTTCCATCTACACTAAGCACCATTTCCAATTCCAACAAGCTGAACCTGTTTTGTCTTCTAGAACCTGAGCGGGAAAAAATCTTTTTGAAAACATCTGATTATTAACCTGAGCAGAATGTGTAGTCATTACTTCAAACTGTTTAGAAGCACTTTCAGGACAGACAGGGGTGTTAAACAACTCATGTCATACCATCGCCATGACAACCCCTAACAGGATGCTGAAGCAACCAATCACAAACCTCCAAGTCTTTTGTCTCAATGCGAATTTAACAATTTAGCAAATTTGGGGTGAATGCAAAGCTACATTTTGTCACACAGAATTTGGCTTAAAATGCAATGATGTGCATTATTACAGTAATCAAAACGGAAGCTCTTTACACGAGGAATCAGGAAAAAGAGATCAGTTAATCCCAAATTGTGTTTTTCTCTGTGAGGCGGCTCAGAATGTCGGATAAGCAGATTCGAGTAAATCCGGTTGTTGTTGTTGTTGCTGATGTTGTTGTGAAGGGTTCCAGCAAAAATCATAACATGGTGCAACCAGCTTGGATTTCAGGGGATTCTTCGTCACCAGTCACTGGGTTTCATTATGGAGAGCATGCTTCCATCACTGAGGGTGTGGAACAATGTTGACAGTCGATGCCGATATTTTAGAGTGAAATCAGTCATTTCTCCTGCTATTTTTGAGTTCTTGCTTTGTTTTTTTGGGGGGGTAAAAATTAAGGTTATTCTTATAATTTGATTTTTTTTTTTCATTTTAATATTTTCAGTCCAAATTGCATTACATCGGATATTATCAGAAGACTGCATTAGAATCTCTCATAGTAATATATAATTTGCATCTGAAAATTTGAAAAAGCAACCAATCTTAAAAACACCATCATATTTGCAATTAATTAGTTGGTCAAATATTTTATGTTTTAAAGTGAGAAATAGACATTGATGGTGTTGGCATAAATAACAATTTAACAAAATATCATCCTTGTACAATTTTAGTTGTTTTTAGGCTAAAATGCCATTTCAGATGCTTTCAAGTAAGTTTTGCTAATAATCTTCCATATTTTTCTTCCACAAATACTATGAAAAGGCCAAAACCCACATCGTCCGATGATGCTGTGCAATTTCTCAACCCTGTCTATGGCACCCAGCCCATTTGTTTTTAATTTAAGAAGTAAATCTTTAGTAGCAAGTAACAAATATAACGTTTTTAAAAAGGCTCAGTAATTTGCTGAGTTTGCATTTGCATTTGCTGGGCAGTGTAGTCTTTACAGGGGTGAATAGTGCATATGTTAGGGACTTTTTTCTGTGGAGGATTAATACACAGCTGGTGCCTTAGTGAGTGTTGTCAGTAGTAAGATGATCTGAGGTCTCACTCCATCTTGTCAGATTCTGATGCTTGGTCAGTGGCCCTGACTAAGGCACGCTTTAGGTGATATGAGACACACTGGGCAGTGGCATCTTTTGATGCTCCAAACAACTGCTATGTTACAAAGAGTGTGAACGTCTGCACAGGTCAAGTGTCATGTTATGCAGAGCAGGTGGACCCAAATGCAGGAGACAAAAGGAACTCAAAAAAAAATTGACTCAAAATCAAAAGGAACAACAACTAAACATCACATGACCAGAGCAACAATACAACAAAGACCGAACCAAAAAACAGGACTTAAATACAAACTAAACTGACGAGGGGATGAAGTGCAGCTGGTGAAGCTCAGGTGGGGAGAATGAGGTGATGAGGCAGAAGAACAGGTAGGGAGCTGTGTAGCTGAAGAAACTGAGGAGCAGGAAGGCTTAAAGAGGCTGATTTAAGACAGGTGTGACAGAAAACAGGCAGGAAACAGACAAAGGCAGGAAGTAGCACAAGACATGACACATGACGGGATACAACTTACAAAATAAATCAGGAAACAGACTGACCATGATCAATTCATGAAACAAGGAAAAAGACAAACCTAAGACCCTAAAACATAGTCCAAAAAATAATAGAATATTAGCAAAAGCCCAGGATTATGACACTAGGGAGAGTTTTTGGGTCAAACAAACTCTTAATTTTCACCTAGGAGCCTGTTATTTGTGTCCCGTCTGAAACCAGAAGTCATTTGAGTTAAGGTCTCTGCACACTAAGACCGTTTTTTTTTCTACAGCATTTTTTTAAAATACAAAAAATAAATAAATAAAAAGTTACACAGAGAAACCATGCATGCACATTGCATCCAATGTGTTTTACTGTTCTATTTGCAACATTGCAACTTTTTTTTCGGATGACGGACTTTAAAGAAGGCATAAAAAACAGACCCAGTGTGCAAAGGCCTTTACTACATTATGTGCTGGGATGAGTAGCATACTACGCCGGCGCCAGATGTTATGTAGCCTAAGTGATGTATATCACATGACATTACATTATGTTAATAATAAACGTTTTTAGACAAACCATATTTTTTCTAGACCTAACTACATGCTTTTGTTGCCTAAATCTTTTTTTTTTCTTTTTACCTATGTTCTATGTCCATTTTTAGGAGAGACTGTATGCATTTCACAAGCAGAAACTGTATGTTTACTGTGAAGACTGAAGATTATTTTGAAAAGACACAATGCATGTAATGAGTGGTAATAGGTATGCAGTCCTTGAGCGTCCAAACTGATGCATGATGGGTACCTGAGCGTCATAGTTTGACATGTAGGGCCAATGACCAAGTGTGGTATTTAATGAGTTACAAGTGAGAATGTGTTGAGCAGGTTGGTGTGTGTGGAATTAACTCAGTATAAACTACAGTGTGTGTGTGTGTGTGTGTGTGTGTGTGTGTGTGTGTGTGTGTCCATGGTAATGAAGGAACTTGTCACCAAGTGCAACAGTGTGGCTCATTCATGTGTATTAATAGTTTTTGGAAAACAATGGAGCTCTATGGCACAGAGGAAGCAAGAAAGAGGATCCATCAAGTTTTGGATACACAAAAAGCTAATCATTTATTTGTTGCTCATTGATGATTTTGTTCTTTTCATGTGATTTATTAACAATAAGAAGCATTTTGAATATTACCAGTCTTACAACCACTGAAAAAGTTCAAGATAAAGGTTAGCCGAGCTGTTCCACCACAGCTGAATCTTGCAGATCCTTTATTGATTTCCGCTGAACACTTCAGTGGTAGAGCAAAATGAAATGCTGAACTCAAGCCTCCAAATAATTAAGACTGTGCAAAAGCAAGTGGGCTTTTGTGGTATTAATAAATACAAAAATACAGCATGCTCAAAGCAGCTGAATTAATGTTGCTGATGATGGGAAAAGCAATTCCTCCTTCAAATGAAAGCGGGCTTTCATTCATCTCTGTCCTTTGTGTTGTTGTAGTACCATAAACACGGACGCACACATCTCCCGCCCACACACACACACACACACACACACACACACACACACACACACACACACACACACACACACACACACAAAGGCTTTTGTTGTGGCCCCCCTATTGCGTAAATAGCGGAGACAAATGAACAAAAATCACCGCTGATTGTCGACAGGTAAGACTGAAGAGGCTGGGGCTGTGTGTCAGTGGGCCATCTGGGAACAAAGTGACAGGTTGTGTGTGTGTGTGTGTGTGTGTGTGTGTGTGTGTGTGAAAGAGAGAGAGAGAGAGAGAGAGAGAGAGAGAGAGAGAGGTTGAAACAATGAATCTATGCTCTTTAGAAATGGAGATCAATTTCCACATGGTCGCTTTAAAGGCTTTTGCAGGAGAATAATATATAAGTGTGTGTGTGTGTTTGTTTGTCTGCTTGTGTACGTGTGTGTGTGTGTGTGTGTGTGTGTGTACCGGCTTGAGTCAGTTCATAGTGTGTACTTGTGTGTATTTGTGCCTGTGTGTACATCCGGGCTTTTATGTGCTTATTTTGTGCACAGAGATTGAACAGGTGGATGTGCAGTTGTGTGTGTGTGTGTGTGTGTTTGAAGGAGGTCCAGACTCCATCTCTCAGCAAATCAGCAGGCCTGAAAATCCAATCTGCCTGGAGAGACAGCAGGCTGTACATCATCTGCCATGGATGGACACTATCAGCGCTTTATCAGTGACCGCCCCTCAAACACACACGTGCACGCACACACACACAGACCCAAACTTTATCTATCAATGACCACATGCATGAATGAACACACACATCCACACACACACACACACACACACACACACACACACACACACACACACACACACACACACACACACACACACACACACACACACACACACACACACACACACACACACACACACACACACACACACACACACACACACACACACACACAAGCTGCTGTGACAGAGACTGATAGGCATTATTACCATAGCGTTTACGGAGGGAGGAGCTGAAACTCTGGCTTTAGTCTAAAGACCTTGAGATGCTTCACACTAATACAGATGCTGACAGCTGTTCCTCTCTGCTAATAACTTCCTATCCCACCATGCTCAGCCTCTTGATGTGGACCCACATGCCTGCACAAGGTAACACCTTGTACTGTATGTCTCGTTTATTACGTCACCTCGGAGTTCTCATGTACAAAAATTTCATTGCGTCTACGGGGTTTGTAAATGATTTTAAAAAGATCCATGTTCCAATACTGATGAAAATTTGTAAGATTTTTTAAAATAACACTGTTAGCCTGCAGGGTGTGGTAACATCTGAACATGACACATGGATCTGTAAGGAGGCTCCACACAGATGTAACTGGTCCCCCTTTTATACCAACATGGAACAGATTCCGGTTCCTGCACCTAATTTTGAACCATTTGGAGCATTTCCAGCGACAAATAAATTGGTTTGGAACCCAACAAGTTGGTTTCTACCTGGAACCAAAAAATCTAAGATTTTTCTGGACGTGAAACGCAAACTGTGATGTCATTAATGGTCTTTATATTGAAGAATGGTTGGCTTTCATTGCCACTAGTTGTCTGACGTCCGTTTGTTGTGTCCTGACCTTTAAGCAAAAATGCCTCTGCATATTCAGAGCTTGTGGTCCATCCATGGTGGACTGTGCCAAAGTGTCTCAATCGAGTATAAACAAAGCTTAAGCAAGGTAACCCGGATGCTTCTCTCCCCAAGCCACTTCCTCCAAATCTTCCTGGGAGATCCTGCACAATTCCAAAACTATCTAGTAAAACTAGACAAGGAGTTCTGTCAAAGTTTCCTGGTGTCTTCAGGCACAGTACTGAGTGTGGATCACCTGTTTTTTCTGCAGTGCACAGAGCCCGACACACAATCACTGTAGCTACGCATATAACTAGATGAAGAAAATAGAACAGAATTATAAAAATACTTGCGGGGTTAACACACATATGATGCAAGTAAAACATAAGGCATCATGTGGCCTGTATAGACAGCTGGATTGATTACGAGAGAGATAGAGAGAGAGAGAGAGAGAGATTGGGGGCTGCAGTGCAAAGTGAGGAGAAAAAGATTAAGCATATAGCAATCACTTCTCCATCTATCTGTCTGGATAATTAATATAAATCTGCTCATTTACCATCAGCCAATCAATCTAGATTTCCACACATACACACACAGATACACGCAGTGTCACAGGCACACTTAGCTCTTCCTGATGGCCTGATTGTCTGCTTATATGGCTCTGCAGAAATCTCTAATGAATGAGAATGAAGCCGAGGAGGAGGGATAGAAGAAAAATATTCTGATTAGAGACAAATGAGTGAAAGATTGATGGAACTCTATCAGCCTCCGCGTACTTCATTTATCACTAATACCGGGTGGCTGGACGGGTGAAAATACAGGATTCTGGCACACCAGCTGGCGTAGACTTCTTTGCAAAATCTTTTTTTTCCATGAGTTGTGTGAAAGAGAGAGACACTGACAGTTTCAGAGTGTTGGGCATCAAATCACTAATGAGATATTAGTAATTGAGCACATATACAGGTGCTGAACATGTCATTGAATACTGTCATGGTGTGGCTCAAACGGCCACAACAACAAGGGAGACGGAGATATTTTTAAAATCAAATTAAACCAAATTAGAGATTAACTTCCTATTTACAAGTCAAGTGGTGTCAGTGACCTCCAGAGGCTGTAATAATTATGACCGGGGAAAGAGGAAGTCAGGTAGTATAAAGAGCGACAGCCTGCTGACCCTAACCCAAACCAAGGAGACAGCTATCATATGTATGTCACGTAGTTACGTACATATAAGTGCGATTGGAACGTATATATATGTATATGTATATATATATGTATGTATATATGTGTATATATATATATATATATATATGTATATATGTATATATATATATATATGTATGTATGTATGTATGTGTATATATGTATATATATATATATATATATATATATATATATATATATATATATATATATATATATATATATATATATATATGTATATATATATGTTATTGAATTATTGCACATTACGTTTTGCAGGATAATTTTTATCAGGGATCATTACTAAGATTTGCAGTGCACTCATGTTTAGATTTATCTCCAAATGAAGTGGTTTTAGAATATGTGGCTGGTCTGATTGTGTTTTCAGATTTCAGCAATGGCTTTTAGATGTACAGTGTTATTATACACACAAAACAATGATTCCAAAACCTATGGAATAAGAACCAAGTTCTATCTGAGCCCTCAACTCTGCAAAGTAAGGCGAGTCACAATTGCACCATTGTTTTCATCATGTTTCTTCCTCTCAAACTTCTTTTTTAGAGGTTACTTCATTCCCAGGACCCCAGCAAATGACATGGAGAGTAGAATGTGATTTTTAGCAATAGGAATGATGAGAAAAACTACAAAAACAAAGAGATACTCAACTTGCAGTATTACCAAAATTAGCTTTTAATATGTGGAGCATTTTAATACTGTAGCTGTTTAGGTTAGAGCTAATTGTATGTACTTCATATAGGTTTGGGTTGTTTTATCCATCACAATGTGTATTGTGTGTGAAACTCATTCAAAAAGGTAGTAGAACTGTCAAATAAATGTAGCAGGGTTGATGCTTTTTATTCTTACTTTGAATTCTTTTTCCCTGAATTCCATTTCCCTGAATCATGTCCGCAACTGCTTGTACCAAATAATCAAGACGGTTCATCCCTGCAGCAAAATCTGGGGACCAGAAGGTCCCCAGAAGTACCCTACACAGTACACTGACTAGCCAAAAAAAAAAAAAATCGACTGCTCCACTTCAAGCAGTCTCAGTAAACTCAGGGGTCTCCAACTGATGATTTGTATCTCTGACTTTAAAGTGGCAGCCTTAGTAACTACATTAGTTGAGTCAATGTCCTAAGTAACCTTCCACCAATGTTTGGATGTTCCAAACCCAAACCACCATAATGCCTCCACATATTTAAAAACGTAGTCCATGTAACGTGTTTCACACTTTATTCATAGAAAAGCACTGAGATTCCAACACAAATCAATATAAAATGGTAGTAGCGTTACATAAATAGTAATAAATTCTCGCTTTATAGACAGTAGCTCAAGAAGTTGCACAAAAAAAATTACAAATTAAAAAAAAACAAATGTTGATGATAAGCTATCATACTTCTGTGGCAACAAATACTGGAAATACCTTTTCATAATCAGTAGCACAAAGAGGCAACAAACACTTTCAGTTTTCCCTTAAGTTAGAAAGAATCCAAAACAAAAACATATGGGGAAACAGTAGGTGAACTAGATCTCTACCAGCAAATAGTACTCTCCTACCAAAGAAAGGGAAACAATAAGAACTGGCTGATACTGTTAACACAGACTGAAAAACAGGGATCAAGTTAAAGCGAGGAACTTTTTATGTTGTAATGCTGTCAGTTAACGCATCGCATAAAGGCAACTGGACGCAGCTTCCAAGTTTAGTTCACGGAGAGCTGGTCACTGACACATAATGCATTAGTCCTCCGTCTGTGAGAGCGGGTGAGGCAAACTGTAAATTAGATAAAGAAAGAATGGTGATGAGAAAGAAGAGGTGAAGGGAGTTGAGAAAGCAATTTGAAAAAAAACAAACAAGTAACAACAAGGAACGAACACAAGGTCATCCACAGGCTGCCTCCTTTGTTCACACAGTTGCTGTTTCTGACTCTGACATTTTGTGTATTGTTCTGTCTCACTTGTGGCGCCGCCACACGACACCTCTGAGAAGACACTAAAGGCTTGAGTCCTGATTAAATAAAACCAACAAAGAAGTAAAGCAAATATAAACTTTGTACATTGATCGGTCACAAAGGCATTTTCCACCATTATTTTTTTCTCCTCTAAATGTTGCAGCGTATGCAGGCTGGCTACTGCGCATTGTCCAAATACAAGCATGCTGGGTCTTGTCTTTGTCCCCCCCCACCCCCCAACTCCTCTCTTTAATAGTGGTTCAGTCCACTGAGTCTCTTCTTCCGTACTTTTTTGGGGGGCGTCTTTAAGAGGTGACAAGACCAGTCGAAGTGGTTCTGCATAGTCAGGTTTAGTTTACAAATGAATGCCTTCCTCATTTTCCTCAACTCTGAATAACATGCTTCCTTTTGGAAAACTTTTTTTTGTCTTTGCAAATTAAACAAAAAAATGTAAAGAAATACAAATAATAATAGTTATAGCAAAAACAAACTGAAAGAAATGTACACAGGAGCACCTGAGAAATGCCTTGAAGTCTTACAAAAAAACGCTTCCCGTCCAAAACAATTCAAGTACACCCCCGCCAAAAAAAAACCAACATAAAAATAAAGTAAAAACAAACACATAACATACTTATCATAAATAATTATAACTTTACAATTTTCTGAATTGACACTTTAATATTTACAATATCTTAAATGCTTAATGCTACTACTTTTTGTTTTGTTTCTTTAAGTGATGTCCCTGAGAACTGAGTTTAGCCTCTCTTTTCTTTCTTTTGCTCAGTTTTCTTCTTTTTTTTCTTCCCATTCTTCTATCTGCGTTTCTTCAGATTTAAAAGGCCCAGAGTTGTGACTGACTACCTGGGTATAGTGGGTGAAGGTAGCTCTCATGGAATGTAAAAGCAGACAAGAAAATGTTCCTCCATTCAAAAACCCTTTTCTTTTTTTACTCTCCTGCCATCGACAGGCCGACTAACTCGCTGTGTTCTGTTTGTGTGTGTCTGCGATTCCTACGCAGTCATACAAAGTTACGAAACAATCAATAAATAAATGCTGAAGCAGGCAGGAACGTACTGAAGAGGTATTTGTGTGAAGTGCTTGTACGATTTAGTCCGACCGGTAAAGATTCTTGCTGTACTGTATACTGCCATTAACAACAACACTTTGCCACTGGGTAACAGAAGGGAGCATGGACGTCCCTCATATAGAACAAATAACTTATTGTGCCAAGGCATGTGGTCTCAAATATGTACGATTAAATCATCAAGTCATAAAACATACAGTATCTGTTGTGTTTCTTTAACCCTTTGAGAAAGACAAGGACACTCGTCTTCACAGTCCACAATGATCACAACCAGTAGCATTCACAGGTGAGTGGCTTTAGTAACTAGAGACTCTTTTCCATCACAAGACCAGAGAACTGGAGGATTTAAAATTAAAATTCAGGATTCTTAAGGATCTTTGCTTTAGCCATGATGGGGGCTAATATGAATACTGCAATTAATGTGAGTTTTATTGTTTAGGTATTATCATTTTTTATGTCTAGGTTTATCCAAGCAATACCTAAACCAAAGTTAACTGATTTTGGGGGCCATGGAATGGGCTAAGAATACTACTACGACATACTGTTACCTAATTAAGTTCCTATGGCTGATATATTAGCAAACGTTTGCTAATTTACACATTTAGCAGAGAGAGCAATGTTAGTATTCCATTCACTTATGTGAGCTCTGTTTTTGTCCCCACTGACTTTTTAGCAGCTCAATCTTACTGTGTTTTAGTTCATCCAAACAATACTTTAACCACTCCATACCTGATCTGGGGTCAGTGGAACAACCTTAGGACACAACATTGACATGTTATCACCTCAGAAAGTTGATATGGCTAATGTGTAAGAAAAAGTTGCAAATGTACACATGTAGCACAGGTGGAGCAACATTAACATTGTTTTGGAGTCATGTTTATGGCTAACTAACAAATGTAAGTCCAATATTTACTCTCTTTTTAGCTCAGTTTTGGTCTACACTGATGTTAGCAACCAAATGCTACACTATGTCCACCGGCTAGCTGCTAACTTTCTCTGTCTATAGTGTTTGGTGCTAGACAGCTGGTGTACGGTTGGTTAGCTTTTTTTCCTGACAACAGCTAGCTGCTGTGGTTTGGGAAAATTAGCACAGCAAGTATATTTTTGGCAAGAAAAAGTTAAAGCAATTACCCAAAAAACTTAGAGTAGAGGGGAACAGCAGAGTTGGGTGATTATTGTCTGTGGGTTTGTTACTATGAGCGGCCTTTTTGCATGACACATACAAATATTGACTGGTGCAGATTTGTCAGTGGCATAAGCCCAACTCTCCTATAAATTCATTAAAAAATGGCAGGCTTTCAGCTGTAGATATACAAGGCAGAGCCTCTACCTTGTTATCAGTCTAAGACTTAACTTAATTGTTCAGCACTTGCTAATCTTGCTGCAATGGTAATTTTAGATAATTCTGGCTAATAAATTGAAACAGTGCTTGTTTGGCCAATCGGCAAAGGTAAGTATTGCACAAGTCAACCCGAGAACTCATAACAATTGGTATAAAGTACTATCTGGGCTGCTGGGGCTCTAGGGGTAGGAACTACGACCAAAAGAACCAAAATTGGAACCAGATTTCTGCTTTTATAATGAGGCTTTGGCTCTACGAAGTTGAAAAGTTCCAGGAAACAAAATAACAAACTTACAAAAATTCCTCAGCTCTGGCAAAAGTTCTTGAGATGGAAAAGGGACTAAGGCTACGGGCAGAGTTAACAACTAACAGTCACTGAAATCAACAAGGTCCCAATATGTTCCAAAGCTTCCAAACACAATACACAAAGGTGAAATTAATGCCGCTAGGTGATAAAATATGAAGCGCAGACTTGACTTATATTGCTTATTGACTAAATCTTGATCTAGCGAGTGAAAGGTGACCACTGGAGTCTTATAGATTTTAAAGTTTTGGCCACAATTAGCTGTACAGCAGTGCAGTGGTAGCTCTAAAGATGGGAATACTGTGACCCCACCG
The DNA here is from genome assembly GCF_026936395.1 of Plectropomus leopardus. NCBI lineage: Eukaryota > Metazoa > Chordata > Actinopteri > Perciformes > Serranidae > Plectropomus > Plectropomus leopardus. The sequence goes on from NC_142187.1 coordinate 7,045,402, forward strand.
TTCATCACAGTTGTGTATTGTCACTGTTAATAAGCTTATAGGAGGACATACGAGATATACTGTATATATATATATATGTGCACGTGGAGCCTGGACTACTCTACCTTAGCGAGAACAGCCTGAATAATGTCACTCTCAGGCTTCTGTATTGGAAAACATGCACTCTGTGAAGCAACATGGTTCTTCCTCTGAAGATATTCTTTAGGAAAAGCACTGACCAGCAGGTGTAGAGGGTAGGAGCTAGTCTAGAGTGGCTTTAGTCAAGTTTATAAACCACACATGTGTAGTTCTGTATTGTGCCCTCTCTACTCTACGATGCCCTGAATGAAACAAGAGGCCATTTCTGATAGAGAAGTTAAAGCTGACAAATAATACAGTCGAGGTATGACAGTAACACTATGTGTGTTTTTGACCTCAGCAGGTTTTTTTTCTTTCTTTTGGAATGACGTGTTCCTTCCACTTTGAAAACCACTTCCTCTTCTTCTTCTTCTTAACCCCAGCTGAAAGCGTCTTCTGGCTCAAAGTACCCCATCCAACGAAATCTTTTGGTTTTTAAATCGTCATGTGCCACAGAAAAACAAAAGTTCCTTTTGTTTCTTTCATCACAATCTTTTGACTTTTTCATACTAGATTTAACATTAGTTGGAGGGGGAAAATGCTTTGTTTTTGTTTCTTTGACATTTCAAGCCGTTTCCCCCTTTTGCAGTCTCAATGAAGTAGAGCAATGTACTGCGAACACTTCCTGGTTCACATTCAAGAAACAAAACAACAAAACAGGACAAAAACTTAAGACTTAGTCAACAAATGGCTCAACATAAAAAGTAAAAATACAAAGAATCCAAAAAACCTTAAATAGAAACAAATAAGTTTAAACTACTTCCCAAGAAGAGGGTCCCTGTGAGGGAGGGGTAAGGTCAGCCGAAGCGCTCTCTGACCAACATCATCAGTTTTTTCTTGCCCTTGTAGATCTGTTTCAGGTTGTCTATGAACTGGGCAAACTGAATGTGGCCGTCCTGTGCCAGCAGGAAAGTCTCCCGTGCTTTGCTCAGGAACTCTATGAACTCCCCGTAGTGCCGCGGACTGATGTGCGTCAGTCGAGAGTGCGTGGTGTTGATGTACGCTGAGATTGTGGCGTCTAAGAGCTGCCGCAATGGCGCCTTGTCTGTTGACATCAGCTTCCCAGAGTTCCTTCTACCGGGAATGCCGGCGAGACCTGGCGCCGTCATGGTGCACCGCCGCAGGATATCGGACAGCACCGTGGCGCAGTGCACGCTCTTCACCACCAGGGGGATAATGGCTGCAAGCTCATTTTTACCCAGGGAGTGACTGAGCGCGCAGGCCCAGAGCACGTCATTAATGGCTGGGTGTGTGTCCTGGTTGTAAGCCAGGTTAAGGTGGGTCATGGCGAGGGAGGCCAACTTGAAGGACCGCAGAGGGTATCCTCTGTGTTCCATGTACCTCGCGATGGTAAACAGCTGGGAGTAAGTCATACCCGTGGATGCTGCGTCGATCACGATCTGGTAGGCCGTCTCAAAGGCGATGTGGTCCTTCTCGCAGAGCGTCAGAGCCGACAGGGCGCAGTTCTGGGGGTCCTTCATGGCGCACTGCAGCGCCAGGGTCCTGGCACAGCTGGCCAGCTCCTCGCGCTGGGGGTAGTCGAGGCTCAGGCGCAGGATGGTGTTGTGGGACATGACGGTGGCCGCTACGATGCTGGTGGCCTCGGTTGGTGTGAAGAGTGTGTACCAGCTCTGTAAGATGCTCACCAATGCCCGCAGACCTGAAGAAGAGGAGAGAAAAAAAAGACAAGATTCATTATTTATTGCGTTCAGAATGTCATAGGTCGTATTATATGATACTGGTATGATTTTTCTCTTTTAAGGACTCTTGGATGATTGTTTTGTAAGATTTTTTCCAAGACAAGGGAGGAGAGGAGAGAAAAATAGAGAGGGTGTACTTTATTCTGAAACTTTAGTTTGACAGACGTCAGTCCTTCAGAATGATTTCTACAGTATTCTGCAGCTCAAATGCAGACAAGTTCTCTATTATTATTATTATTACCATCATCATTATTAAACAGTATCCACTCCTTTCCCAGAGTGTCATTTCTGACCATTTGTTCCCATTTTATTCCGTTAAAAGCTCATTTACATTTACACTCATTTATAGATCAATTTCAAACATAACCATCACTGTCCTCATACGTCCATGCATCCTTTAAATAGTCATGGATGTTTCCATGCCAACTAGAAGGCACGAGAGGACAGAGGTATTGACTTTTAATTCCCTAGCAAAGTAACATTATACAGAAGTTCATGAAAAAGATTGCCTCAGCAGGTGGTTGATGCTCGTTTTTTGCTAGACTGTTTTCAACATAAATATACTTTAGAAAATATGTTTCTAAAAACATTAAAGGCAAAAATACAGTGATGTTATTTTTGATTCATATTTGATCAGTGCTGCCTAGCTTGACCTCATCTCATGAGACACCTTGGCTCTGATTAGTGGTTTTTTCTTCATGACATGCAGCAGTTTATTGCAAATGCCGTTAGAAGCAGCAGAGGAGGCAGAGGAACATGATTTTTTTCTTCTTATCTCTCTCTCATGTACTACTGTGTGGACATAAAGACAGTTTCAGCAAATGTGATTATAGTGAAGTTTAACCAGTGAAGCCCTCGTGGTGCCACTGTATCAGTGAATTACAGACAGCAAACCTAAATTGAAGGAAAACCTTAACGCACTATGGAGGGCATAATTACACCATAAATCCTGTTTTACGAGTGTGTGTAAAAAAAGCATCACGTACCGACTTCAGTGGCGCAGGTTACCAGCCAGCGCACCATCTCTCTCCTCCTCCAGTTCAGAGTGGACAGAGTCATCCTCATCACCTGCAAAGCACACATGCACAGCATGTTCTCCGGTCCAGCTACTTTGTTCAATAGAGATACTAATTACATGCAGTGTTTTCTTGGCAGTCAGTGAGGTTTTGAAAAAAGAAAAAAACATTTTAGCATATTCTTACCTTTTACTAACAAGTGAACTCAAAATGTGTGATTTTCATAATTGAACAGTTAGCACAACACAACATGTCTCCAGTGATGACAGATGTATCCAAAATGTGTTCATAATTACACAGATGACTAATTGTGACCCTTTCATTTTTGAGCACTTTATTAGCAGTTTTGCTGACAGGAATCCAGCAGATACTCGAAATACCGGGAGGAAGAGGCGGGTGAAGCCACAGCGACACTGCTGCCTTGATGATCTGAGGAGGTTTTTTTTCTGTGTTGACTGTGGGACCCAAAAGGCTTAATTATGTGGTTTCTTCTCATCAACAGCAGCAAGACGCTGTGTGATGTTTTCTCTGTTAATTTGTAGCGAGGCTGTGGAGGCCGGCACAAATTACAAGTTCAAGGAAACTGTTGCATGTTTTGACTGGTGACCAGTGCTCGGATCTTTATTTATGTTTTGGTGGTGAAATGATTTATGAAAATTGCTGACTCGTCCTCATACCTTGCCTGCTCATTCCCTTTCTCTCACACACACACACACACACACACACACACACACACACACACACACACACACACACACACACACACACACACACACACACACACACACACACACACACACACACACACACACACACACACACGGTCAGTACCTGCAGTCCCAGCTCCAGTGCCACGTTGAGCAGGGTTATATCAGGCGGGTTGTCGGCGGGTGTGGCTATTTTGAAGGCGTCCTGGGCCAGTTTGAAGATTAAGGAGGAGGAGTGGATGTTTTTCTGGATGGCCTCAAGCACCGTCCGCAACCTCAACATGTCACCTGCAGGCAAAAAAAAAAAAAACCTTTATCAACAAACATGCACTATTGGAGAAAAAATCTGAGAGATCATTTCTGTGATGGCAGCTATGGATGTGAGGATGTGTACCTTTAGCGGCAGTGAGCATGGTGGAGGCCAGCTCACACTGCTGTGACTCCAGGTGTCCCAGTGTGAACCAGCGCGGGTATCTACTGGGAACTATGGAGATGCCATGATGAGGGTGGCCCACGTCCCCGGAGCCTGCTGAAGACTCCAGCACCGGCAGCCTGACAGAAACACACAACAACATATTAACATATAGTTTCATCACTGAAATGCGCTTTGTTAAAAAAAAAAAGCTCTCTGCGTGTAATTCTAACTTAAAAGTAGCACTTGAATATACCGCAATAAGATAGATCTTACTATATTTACAACTAAATAATACCTGAAACAAATGAGAATACCCACACGAATGATCAGCTTTCCAGATTATTAAGTACACCGATGTAAAACTAATGTGGTCATTTTTATAAAAACAGTTTAGAAATATATCACTGTAAGTTGGACAAAATACTAGAAACACAAAGCAGTTTAGTACAGTACAATTCAGTAGCAGCAATACCACATGCTACGGGTTTCTAAATCACCATAAAGCTGAATCAGCTCCCTTTCTAAAACTAGTTCAACTAGAAAAGTGTACTCAGTCAAGTGCAGATCTCTGCTTGGTGTTTTTAGATTGGAAGGGTTCGCCTAGATGTATAAACCTAATGAGGAAACACTAAACAAGACGGTAAGGCCAAACTTCTCAGTTTAAACTCTTATTTATGTAGCACAGTTATTGTACCACACCACTGAAAATCCAACCCCCTACCAACCTCCTTCTCCCCTCCCCTCAAAAATAAGAGTTGAATCTCACTCGACCTTCACTTCAGCAAAATGCTCTGGTTCAAAATGAGACCAAAACTTTTCTATGGAAGTCAGTTTTTGAGCCACGACGAAGAACAAAATGTGGCCTCTGTGCGACAGAGTGGGTAGGGCTTGTTTTTAGCCAAGCTGATTGCTGAAAAACTCACGACCAGCCAGTCAGAGGATTGTTGAGTCTGCAGTTAATGATGGTACGAAACAGTCAATATAACAAGTATTTAAACAACTGTGTATTCCCGCAACCAGAGACGTATATGAGCATTAACATGTACATAAAAATATTAGGCTAATTGGCCAAGCAGTTTACGAGATTAGCTGTGAACAGACAGATACACGCACGACTTGTCGCCTGGAGAACTAATCAAAGTGAACTCTGTTACCTTCATGAAAGATCTGTAAAAGGGCTGCTGTCTGAAACTGCAGAGACTAGCCATGTGGACCTCATAAGCTGCCAACTAAAAATCCCAGATACTTTGCATTGTTTGCCAGATTTTTCACTGAACTGTGAAACTGACCTCATGGCGCGGAGAGCCACTTTATAAGCCAGGTCTGCGTCATGCGGCAGCAGGGCAGAGAAGAGGTACTTGGCGAAGGTGTGCATGGGAACGCTCTCCCTGTGGATGACCTCACCGAGACCGCTGAACGGACCAGCTGCATCAAGAGAAGGACAAAACTGTGTTACATTTATTCGTCTTAAAATATGTGAAAGCCAGAGTGTCCATCATGAACACGGCATTATACGTGAAGATGTTGATGTTGTACCCTCTAGTAGCTGTATGGCCTGTTTCCGAAGAGTCTGAACCAGGAGGTCATCCAGCTCCAGTTCTTGAAGTTTCGCGACAATTTGCTCCTCGTTGCGACACACCTGGAACATGTTTATGACACACAATTTATTCAATGTGAACGTAACAGAGCATGTTCAGTTTAGTGTCAGTGAAAAATGATCTACAGACACTAAAAACAGCAAGACTTTTTAATTGTTCAAAAGTTCAAAATGTGATGTCAATAGTGTCAGTGAGATCATGTTTGAATTAATTCAAAGATATACAGTTAAGGTCCATGACTTATAACTTACGTAAGAGAAAATGACTGAGCACTTTGAAGTTTAAATACCTTTTAAAGAGGGGATTTGGGGAGTTTGAGGTATTAAAGGACCAGCAGGGTGCTTTAATGCCTAACACTCACATCTGTGTATATCTACCGTGACAGTACACATGGCAGAGGCTGGTTTTATTTCACCATTAAGAGGTACTTTTGAACATCTGATAGGTTCATATGCAATTTTTGTTCAAAACATTAAAATCTTTTAAAATCCTATGCATCTTTGTTTTGCCCATCATTTTCTTATGCCTTTATGTCTCCTGTAAAGCACATTTCCTCGTTGATGAAAGGCATCAACGAGGAAAAACTCCTTGCATAAAACACTGATATTTTTGACAGTTCCCTTGACATTAAAAAAAGGTCTATAGCAGCCATGTTTTGCATTATAAAGCAGATTATCATTCACAAAAAGAAATGTTCTTTGGATTTCTTCTTATTCAAAGTGCACTAAAGTATGTCTGCTCATTTTTCAGGATACAAAATGCTGTGACCTTTTCTCTCTTTTTTTGCATTGTAATTACTTCACACAGACATTTAATTATAGTGATTTTCTATCATGCCGACATTGTCTGCACCAGGCAAATTCACACCGCTTGCTTTAATATGCAAAATGCAGTTTGGTTACTGACTGCAAGCAGCCTAGTATTACTGTTCTCTATGAAGGGGGAAAGCTTTCTATTGGATTATGTTAAAATGTATATATTATAAATGCCAGTGTGACAGTGTGTATTTAAGGCCTAACGTACCTTATCCTGAGCGTACAGGCCCTCTGGCATTATCCTCTGCTGGCCCATACCCATCAGAGCCACCTCCAATGCCAATGTCAGGTAGGACTCCCCCCCATCAGGACTGCCCCACACTGGAACGTGGTGGTAGACCGGAGGCCTGGGGTCCCCTTCTGAGAAGAAAAAAGAAAATTTTTTATTAAATCTAGCAAAGATATGTTCAAGACTCCTAACAAAATAATATTCTGTGGAGGAACAAAAGTTTAGTCTCAATGAACTAACATTTGTTTTTGCTGGTCATCAGTTATTAGTCATTAGTCATTAGCGTTCACGCGGACCTCAATATTCTACTACTAATCAGATTAACAGTCCAATCAGAATAGAAATGCCTTATGTTAACACATCAATTGGAAGAGACTGGCCAGATTGAAAGGAGTTCCCCTTTGGGGTTCAGGAAGGGGCAGAAAAATGGTGGCAGCAAAACAAAACTGGTCTGTGGCTGATACAGCTCTTTTGTTGGAGTCCTTAAACCTTTGAAACCAGGACAAAATTATTCTAAAACATGTAAGAATTTAGGACCCAGAAATTAGCAAAAAATATGTCAAAAGTACAAGAAAATTCCCTGAAAATAAGCAACAAAAAAGGAAATGACCTGGCAAAAGCCTAAAAATTAAAAATTTTACGAAAAAACACATATATATTTATAATATTTAAAAGCACAGTTATCTGGACATTTTTCCCTTGCTTTTTTTAAAGTAATTTTCTAAATTTACTAATTTCTTCTTCGTTTTTCCTTATGTTTTTGAAAGAAATCGCAACAATTTGCTCAGAGTCCAAAGATCTAAAAAACTTGAAAAAATTAGGCGTCTGAGTGTAGCACAAGAAAAGTAAAGATGATCCACGTTTCAGAGAGTTAAAAGACTTGTTGGATGCTTCGATGGCCAAAAGGCTAAAAAGGAGTTGCTCAGATGAATGTTAGAAAAGATGAACAAAGCCGGAATTCAAAGACCAATCGGCCAAATCAAACGCTGCTGGGAAAGTCTCAATAAAATTCTATTTGCGGTAGATTAGAGGCTTCACAGCGGGCGGAACAACTCTGCAGAAGTAAAAAAACATAAATGCTTTGGGGCATATACACGCACATCTTACAGGATCACTTTTTTGTGCCCATGTTAACAGTGAAGCTGGAATTTCTCATTAGAATGATATTTCAGTCAGTTTGAAGAAATATAGTCCATGTAAACACAGCTATTGTGTCAAACTGACCCCACTGTCTACCTACTTAATGAGAGGAGGGGCTGAGTCATCCGGTCTAACTCATCATTACAGAAAACCAACCTGATATTACATTAAGCTGCCAAAATGATCAGAACCCCAAAAACGATTTATTTTACCAGCCTGATGAAATTAAAAGTAACCCAGATGGAAGCTATGAGATTTTAGTTAGACAGAGACTGCTTCAGGGCCAGAGAAATGGTTACTAAGTACATGTTGTTAGATACTGTATTAACCCTTTAGATCGAGATCACTTTCTCTTGTGCCGCGTTTTACAAATATTTAAACCCCCCCCCAACTGGTTTGAAGAGGGTTGACAATTGGTTTAAAGACAGTGAGCAAATGTTCCACAAACTGCCAGAAATTGATTTAGAAAAATTATATTTTCAAAAAAAATTCTAGGCAAATATGTTGAGAAAACTACATTTATAATTATCAATATTGTAAGTTTGAAATTCTGTTACAGATCTTTAATTCTCTTTAAGCTGTTTTTTCAGGTCATTTTCTTGTCTGCTTTGGTTTTTGGTTTTTCTCCTTTTTTTCAATTTTCAAGTAATTCTCTTTTACATTTAGCTCATTTCCAGTGATTTGCGGGATATTTCTCCATAAGTTGCTTTTTGCCTTTTTCAAATGTTTTTGAAAAAGGCAATTTCAAAGGGTTAGACAGCCTTGAAAAAAACTAAATCTATCCTTTAGTGAATACTGAAGCTGACATGTCTGAAACAGCTTCAACTCTCTGAGAAATTAAACTTGGTATGACCTGCATATATGTAACATTAAAGCTGCGTAACATTATATAAATGTGGCATTCATGATGGGTTGTGATCACTAATCTAAGATGGCCGCTAACGCTACACCAACACTCGACAGCTATAAGTGAGAACAGATGCTGTGAGAGTCTCAGCTGTTGATTGGTGTCCATTTGTTCTCTCTTGCTCCCCCATCCCATCATTCTGCTTAAATCCCCTCTGAGCAATAGATCCCCTCAATCCTGTTTATTCCGTGTGTGTGTGTGTGTGTGTGTGTGTGTGTGTGTGTGTGTGTGTGTGTGTGTGTGTGTGTGTGTGTGTGTGTGTGTAAATCAAGGGAAAAGTGGAAACTGATTTTACAGGCTTAACCCCACCGCTAACTCATTTTTGTTTTTCTTTCTGTCCGAGGGCTGCTGTTCGATTGGTCGATTTGAAAAGATCAAAGGGAAAACTGCATTCCCATTGGTTGATGGATAGTCTGGGCACGCCCCCTCTTTTAACAGATGTTCCCAGCTGTCTTCCAGAGGGAAATAAAGCATAGCGACCAGGCCATACACACACACGCACACACACACTCACACAAAATAGTCATACCACTCTCCTCGAATTCCCAAAACAACATAAGACAATCATTCACTCAATCGCCAATACACACACACACACACACACACACACACTTGCACCAATGAGTGTGCCAGTGGTCAGCATTGTTTGGACTGACAATAGTTCCCTGTAGCCTGGTAACAATGGGAAAACCCAACCTCTATTCTGCTCTGCTGCGATGGCCACTGGTGGAATAAAAAAGGCCCTGGGCCCTGGGCAGGGTGAGAAATGCAAATGGTGATGGATTCTATACATACCACACACACACACACACACACACACACACACACACACACACACACACACACACACACACACACACACACACACACACACACGAACACAACAGGAGTGTGGTCTAAATGAGCGGGGTGTTCCAGCACCATCCATTCATGCTCTGCTAGTTTATGGCTGTCTGCAGCACAATAGCGGCCGGCTCTGATAGGAGAACACGGGAGTCTGTTGTCTAATGAGTCACTGCTGGTGTGGCCCATCACCTCTGCTCAGGATTACACTGCATCAGCTGGTGAAGTGTGCGAGGAATTATACCTTGTGTTTGGCAAAGAAACTCTTTGAGCGTGTACTGTGTGAGAGCAGGTTGGTGGTTGAGGAAGGTTTGAGCTTACTTTACAGGTTTAGTGGACATTAGGTCTCCTTAAAGCCACATGAATGGAAATGTAACAGTGGAGACACTGACGGACAATGAGTTTGATCTTAAAGGTGTACTTCGGATTTTCTGAAGTGGGGTTTTTAACTTTTAAGCACCCGGTCATTCCCTTGTTTTAAACTGTCTTTTTCATTTTTTCCCAACAAATTTTCAGGTAATTTTCTTGTACTTTTTACAAATTCTGTGCTCATTTTGTGGGTCTTTTCTTCTCTTGTTGCTCATTGCCTGGTTGATGTTATCAACAACATGTTTTTGAAAAAAGTTTTTGCTCAAGTTTCAAAGGGATTAACACCAAAGCCACACAATAACACATGTACAAAAAAACTTTTCAAGGTAGCAGTAGACCAGTAACTCCTGTGTTTGGCAATGTTAAATCACTGTTTTTCTTAATAGAGTTTGGCTTTGAAGTGAGTGAAGTAAAAACTCTCAGACAGAAAGGCACAGCAGTCAAAATACTCTCAATACACCAAGCACTTAACCAGAAATAGATTTTTTAGGTGTGACTTTTTTAGGTGGCTATAATGTATGTGCATTTCCTAGCTTCCGTGTTAGACTCCTGCCTTCTTCTAAAACTGGGGGTGTGCCATCTCAGATCAACTCTTTGTAACACACTGTCTATGGGTAAGCACCTCATACAACCTCACTTCAAAAAAACTGGAACTATTCCTTTAATAAATGCATTAGTGTGGCTGCAACTAACAATACTTGTACCACTCGACATGTCTGAGTGATATCATTCTGTGAACATCTCACCATCTCTACCTCTTATTTCCCGTCTGTTCGGCTGCCGCAGCTCGGACCAGAGCTCTTTACTAATGGCTGCTCATAATAGAGGCGACATGAAAAGTGAAGCTCATTCTCAGCTTTGTTCACCATGTCACCATGATAAGAAGCAGTGTCAAAATGCCTATCATTGTATGTAAACAACAAACAAACTGAGAGCCACATTATACATTTTAGTGACTAAGTTCTTGAACTTGGAAAGAAGAAATTAAATCTACAAGACTAAAAAAAAAGCCATGCCTGAACCTCGACTCATGTGCAGCCTTCTCATTGTTTTCTTTTAAGAAGAGTATCATTACAAAACTGGACCGCTTGTTGGTGCACCGTAACAAGATTCACTCTGCAGAAAATCCTTCAGTGCTAAATGATGCAACAAAAAATGGGCAGTCACTGGAATTGCATTGATTTCTCATGATGATATCCAAAGACAGAATTTTTGACAAACACAACCCTATCTCCATACCTCCGGTGTCCATGGTGTTGTCGTCGTCCACGCGGCAGGTTTCAGTGAGCGTGGTGAACAGACAGCCAATCGGGTCCAAGGGATGACCCACCCAGCCCTCCAGGTTGGTGGTGGAAGTCACGCCCCTCTGGAGAAGCTCTGAAAGAGGAAGAGAAAATGATAGCACCCTCGCTCCAAAAAAAACCAACCAGCATTACGTGTGCTGTAATGTAACAAAGTCATAATACTTCATAACAGTACTTATTTTTGGGAAGAGAGGGAGAAGTGGATTTTGTTCTTTAATCCTTTAAGAGTAATGCAGGCTCCATTTTTAAAGTGGTGTAAATGTTAAGAAGAAATAAACTTCAGAATTCTCAAAAACTTTTTAACAGCATTTACTAGTACTTTTACTTTTAATACTTAAGTACATTTGATATCATAAAATGACTTTTGATAAATAAATATACATCAAATAATTATTAATTATAATAAAGACTTTTATAAGTAAAACTCTAGTTCTTCTTCTACCAAAGTCATTTTTTGGTACGATATCTGTACTCAAGTATGGCTTTCAGGTACATCATCCACCACTGAGCACTACACACACAAAAATGCTGGTTCCTCAGCGGTTCTTTGGCCCCAGTTGAGGTTCTATGTAGCACCGCTGCCACATAAAGAATGTTCTAAGTCCCTGTACGGTGATTTGGAGGTTTTCGACTGGTTCTTTCCTCAGTAAACTAAACTAAGCTGAAGGATCAGCAAAGAACCTTGAAAGCCACTGTTATCATTCTTTACAGGTTCTTCGGCTTAGTTTACTGGGGAAGAAATAGAAACACTTCATTAAAATAGCGTGCAAACAGTGCATTTCCATAAGATAACACATCAAAGAAGTGGCTCTCTACCTTTTTGCCCCTATGTGCACGCAAATATTATTTCAGGTATGAGAAAATATCATACTAGGGGTGGGAAACACAAGAGGCACAACACAATACATATACATGGCATCTGTGCATCAGGACAATATTACAACACAAAAATATTGGGACATTATGCTGTATTGATGTTTTCATCCACTCTTATAACATATTGTGCTTCTCAGTGAGCATTGAGTTTAGGATTCTGAATCTTTTAAGTCAACATTTTGTGACAAATTATCAGTAACAATCTTAATTTCTTGTTACATTTTAAGTAAAAGTGCCATTTGGAAGTATATTGACTCATCAATGGTACTATCAGGCATTATTCAAGAACCCTTAGACTCAAAAATGTAAAAAACAATATAGCCTAGTGCTATATGGGACCTTTAAAAAATGGTTGCATTAGAGCAACCAAACAGCTTCCCCTAAATTAAGAGCCAAAGAACTGCTTTGGGTTCTGTTTAGCACCATTTTTGTTAAAAGTGATATATGTGTGTGTGTGTGTGTGTGTGTGTGTGTGTGTGTGTGTGTGTGTGTGTGTGTGTGTGTGTGTGTGTGCGTGCATGTGTGTGTTTTACCTTTCTTTTGGTGTTTGTAGATGTCCATTTGCCTCTGCTGCTGGAGGCGGAGTGTGTTGATGATGGCAACAGCCAATCTCAATGCTTCCCTGGAGTAACCGTGGGAACGCAGGGCGTCGACCCGAGCGCACGCTGTTGGGACGTGGTCTGTGTGGTTGAAAGAGAGATAAGGTGGAGTCAGGACAGCTTCACACACACATGAACTGAATTAGATGAGATGAACACACACACACACACCAGGACCCCTTGATATACACAGTCACAGACATGTATTTTTTTTTGCAAACACACACACCGTGAGATGCAGCCAGTTACGGCACAAATACACACACACACAGACACACACAAACACACACAGTGCAGTCTCAGCAGAACGCCAGTGTGCGTCTGATAGCTGGCTTAAGTTGCAGAATCTGACAGATCTTAGCTGGAAGCTGCTTACTGCAGATACTGGCCTCAATATCAGCAGAATTACTGGTTGTGTGTGTGTGTGTGTGTGTGTGTGTGTGTGTGTGTGTGTGTGTGCGTGTGTGTGTGTGTGTGTGAGTGAGTGAGTGAGTGAGCGTTGGGTCGGCTTTCAGTGGAATTAGAGATTGTATGTATGTGTGCCACAAAAAAAAACATTCTGAAAAGGAAGTTTTGCTATACATATATATATATATCTATATTGCAGACACGTGCACATACAATGCAGAGTGCAAATCATGCAATTACTTTTCCTAGAAATAGGTCATGAAATATTGCCTCAGTTTTAGTGACACAGAGGTGTTCTAACACATTACTAGACCAAATAAGAAAGCTGACTTCTGAGGAGTAAAATAATCTCACTATGATAAAACAGAGCAAGTGTGTGTGTGTGTGTGTGTGTGTGTGCGTGCGTGCTCACCTAGCCAGAGTGGCAGTCCCTGTGGGTTGAACAGCAGGCTCTCCCCCTCTCTCTGGTAGGATGGAGACATGTAGTGGTCGCTGCTGATGATCCTCTGGAGGTGGCTGTCCTGCCAGTGGAGGTCGCACGCCTCGATGGCCCGGCTGAACACAGACCTCCTCGGCCTGGACAGAGAGTCTGAACAGAACAACACACACATGAAAGGTCAGTAAGACGCATCTTATCTGTGCAGAACACACAGTATTCAAGTTCAGCTTAATTATGCAGTATGTATATGTCTGTGTGTGTGTGTGTGTGTGTGTGTGTGTGTGTGTGTGTGTGTGTGTGTTGTTGCTGACCCTGCGCTAGGTTGCTCTGCGGCAGAGCGTTGGTGATGTTTGGGAGCTCGCTGCCGTAGTTGCCGTCCTCCAGCGGGCAGACGTCCATGTCGCCCCACTTCTTCAGCTGCTTCAGCCAGCCGCTCTTCTCCTCGCTCTTACAGTGGGGGTTGAGCACCACGCACACCCACAATGCACCTTGGGAAAAGATGGCAGCCAGAGGTCAGGATACAAAGAAAGCAGAGACTCTTGGGTGCTGTTTAAGATAATTTATTAAACTTGAGCCACAAGAGCTGGTTGAATTCTCTAAATGCAACAAAAATAAAGACTTTTCAGTGCTTGCCTTTGTTTTCCTCTGACCTTGAAAACTTGGGACCTTAATGAATTATTCTTTAGAGAAGAAAACAAATATTGCCATTCTTTGCTCCAACATGTGAAATTTCACAATGTTGTCACTCCTGACTGACTGATTTCAATCTGAAAATAAAGGGAATGAAGCTTTATTCTTGGTAACATGTCTTTATTACGTGCTTTCACAGAAAGAAATGTTTGAATACCACTAAAGTATTTTAAGTTTAAGCTACAACCTATAAGCTACGGGCACCCGCATTACCAAAGACAGTAAAGCACTTACTTTGAACTGTGTGAATTACCACAGACTTGTGGATCAACCTAAATCCAAGAAGTTAACTGCAGTGCTGCTAAATGAGTGGGACCTGACTGCAGACCAGTCAATACTGTGGAAGACTCGGGTCTAATGGACGTTCTCAGATTGACAAACACTGTATTTGACAGAATAATCGCATTAGGTTTTCTGTTCACTGCAGCACTAATTTGAGAGAAAGCTAAAAGTCAACATCATAAGTACATTTATTTGCATTTATCTGCTTTCCAAACAAGACACTGGTAAGATTTGCTTTTTTTCTTGTTAATGTGGACTTCAAAACTGTTTTGAAATGCAAGTAAATGGAATTTTAAACATGCGATTAAAATATAATTGATCATGATTAACTATTGAAATTCAGTAATTAGTCACATTTTTTTTATTAATCACTTGACAGCCCTACAATGAACACATCCTTGTACATATTCTGGGAATTGGCAGCTATAAACCTCACCAATAAAGATATAAAAACAAGCTAGTGCTGGATTAATGAGTTGATAAATTGATGCATTAATTTTTCAAGAACATGCCTGCTTCTCCAGTGTGAGGATTTGAAGTTTTTTCTCTGTTCTACTTGAGAGTAAATTGAATGTCTTTGGCTTTTTACCATTGATTGAACAAAATATACGGTCTCATATGTATTTACAATATTCTGATGTTTCATTGACTAAACAATTCATCTATGACTAAAGAAAGCTTACCACGGCTGGATGAAAAAAGCAGACAAAGAATAATATAGCAGAAAATATGCATTCAGTTGTGATTCATGTCTGAAAAGCTGAGGTATGGGCTGCTATGATTTTCTTTTCAATGCAGAACGTTTATCTACAAAAAAAGAATTTGGAAACTATTATGGGTTTCATAATTGAAATATTGTGTGTCAACTTACACAAAGGCCCAGAGAGTTCGCCTCAGCCATTTACAAAAGCCAGGGTTGGTATATTGTATGAATATAAATAACCTAACACCAACCTGACTGCACTGATCTCACCTGTTCTACGGACACAGACCTCAAGCGGGGTCAACTGTCACATGTCTGAATCTCAGAGGAAAATAATCAGGCAGCAAACTGCGACTGTCTGGCTGTTATTTCTGTCTGTGTCCTGATCTCCCTCGCTCACCCAGGAAGTGTTCTCATTGACCTCCTAAATGCTGAGATTGATTGCAGAGAAGCCGAGCAGCCGTATTGATCGGTAGCCTTTATCATTCGCTCAGTGTAGGGAGCGAGAGGAGATCAGAGGCCCGAGCAGGAGGAGAAGCCGCTGACTGGATGACCTAATAGCTTACTGACTGGATGAACGTTTACCCAACAAGGTGACTGGCGATTTGTCTGAGTAACTGACAGGCTGGACACTTCCGCCGGCCTCGCTGTCTGACCTCCAGTGACTGATGGACCAACTAGCGAGCTGATTGGCCCACTCATAAACAAATTTGTCATTCTGATTTTCTTTGACTGCTCTTACCTAGCTCGTCCCAGAGCTGCCGACATTTGTCTGTCATGCCCGTGCCCTGCTGTCTCCATAGCGACAGCCGGGGGTCTGCCATGAACTGTTCCGTTATAAGCGTCAGCATTCGGGCACCATTGGAGTCTCGCATTCGTAGCATCTCCCTCACCTGGAAAGACCCAAAGAGTGCAGACTTAGTCACTGTGTGCGATCCATGAGACTCTATCTTTCTTCCATCTGTTATTCATGTGAATGTGAATGTATTACAGGAGGGGAAAAAACACTTTGATTTGCTGTGTAATTGTATCCAAGATGCACTGTCGATCCAACCTTTAGAGGTTAACCCTTAACGCTTCGATCGACATCAGTTTTCTTGTGCTGCATTCAGACGCCTTTAACAAACACTGAAAACCTCTGAAACCTGAAAAAACGATTTCTTTTCAAAACAGAGGAGAAAATATAATGAGCAGCTTGGCAAGAATTGTCCCATGAATGGCCAAATATCTGCAAAAGGTGAGGAAATTATGTAAAAACTAGTTGGAGGGGAATATTTGATGATGATTATGATTGAAAAACGGTGGAAATTGTCCAGAATACCATATAAGTCTCTCAGTAATATATTAAAAATTATGTTACAGAAAGAAAGAAAAAAAATCTATTTTTCTGCACTTTCTTGAGGTCATTTTCTTGTTTTTGTTAGTTTGTTTTATACTTTTATTTTTCTTATTTTCAGGTCATTGTCTTGTAACTTTTCACTTATTTCTGATATTTTTTGGGCCATGTCCAAGTTGCTCATCATCTTCTTCCCATGTTTTTGAAAGAAATCAAGCAAATTTGCTTAGGTATCAAAGAGTTAATCATGAACACAGGTGCAACCAGGAAGTGCAGTTCCATCAAAAAGAAGGCCTGTAGCTTGGGTTAACATACAGTGCCTTGCGAAAGTATTCGGCCCCCTTGAACCTTGCAACCTTTCGCCACATTTCAGGCTTCAAACATAAAGATATCAAATTTAAATTTTTTGTCAAGAAACAACAACAAGTGGGACACAATCGTGAAGTGGAATGAAATTTATTGAGTAATTTAAACTTTTTTAACAAATAAAAACTGAAAAGTGGGGCGTGCAATATTATTTGGCCCCCTTGCGTTAATACTTTGTAGCGCCACCTTTTGCTCCAATTACAGCTGCAAGTCGCTTGGGGTATGTTTCTATCAGTTTTGCACATCGAGAGACTGAAATTCTTGCCCATTCTTCCTTGCAAAACAGCTCGAGCTCAGTGAGGTTGGATGGAGAGCGTTTGTGAACAGCAGTCTTCAGCTCTTTCCACAGATTCTCGATTGGATTCAGGTCTGGACTTTGACTTGGCCATTCTAACACCTGGATACGTTTATTTGTGAACCATTCCATTGTAGATTTGGCTTTATGTTTTGGATCATTGTCCTGTTGGAAGATAAATCTCCGTCCCAGTCTCAGGTCTTGTGCAGACTCCAACAGGTTTTCTTCCAGAATGGTCCTGTATTTGGCTCCATCCATCTTCCCGTCAATTTTAACCATCTTCCCTGTCCCTGCTGAAGAAAAGCAGGCCCAAACCATGATGCTGCCACCACCATGTTTGACAGTGGGGATGGTGTGTTCAGGGTGATGAGCTGTATTGCTTTTACGCCAAACATATCGTTTTGCATTGTGGCCAAAAAGTTCGATTTTGGTTTCATCTGACCAGAGCACCTTCTTCCACATGTTTGGTGTGTCTCCCAGGTGGCTTGTGGCAAACTTTAAACGAGACTTTTTATGGATATCTTTGAGAAATGGCTTTCTTCTTGCCACTCTTCCATAAAGGCCAGATTTGTGCAGTGTACGACTGATTGTTGTCCTATGGACAGACTCTCCTACCTCAGCTGTAGATCTCTGCAGTTCATCCAGAGTGATCATGGGCCTCTTGGCTGCATCTCTGATCAGTTTTCTCCTTGTTTGAGATGAAAGTTTGGAGGGACGGCCGGGTCTTGGTAGATTTGCAGTGGTCTGATACTCCTTCCATTTCAATATGATTGCTTGCACAGTGCACCTTGAGATGTTTAAAGCTTGGGAAATCTTTTTGTATCCAAATCCGGCTTTAAACTCCTCCACAACAGTATCTCGGACCTGCCTGGTGTGTTCCTTGGTCTTCATGATGCTCTCTGCGCTTTAAACAGAACCCTGAGACTATCACAGAGCAGGTGCATTTATACGGAGACTTGATTACACACAGGTGGATTCTATTTATCATCATCAGTCATTTAGGACAACATTGGATCATTCAGAGATCCTCACTGAACTTCTGGAGTGAGTTTGCTGCATTGAAAGTAAAGGGGCCGAATAATATTGCACGCCCCACTTTTCAGTTTTTTATTTGTTAAAAAAGTTTAAATTATCCAATAAATTTCGTTCCACTTCACGATTGTGTCCCACTTGTTGTTGATTCTTGACAAAAAATTAAAATTTTATTTCTTTATGTTTGAAGCCTGAAATGTGGTGAAAGGTTGAAAGGTTCAAGGGGGCCGAATACTTTCGCAAGGCACTGTACCTGTCAAACACAAACTAAAAATACAACTGTTGCTGTGCGACATTTTGGGAAATATGCTCTTTTGCATTCTTGCCAGAAGTTAGATGAGAAGAATGACACCACCTTCATGGTTGTGTAATTATTCTTAAGATGGAGAGGGGAACTTACCTTAGACTAGCATAAAGACTGTCCACAGGGGGAATCAGCTAGCCTAAAAAAAACCCCCTCTGCCTACTAACATTTCTAAAGCACCCATGGGTTTCTCATGCATTCATTTACTTGTGGCAGCCCACCAAAATGAAAACATCTGCCATGATATGTAGCACTCCTAATTTTCCGTTCATCAGGAGCGCTATCGTAATATATTTTCAGTTATTCACTGCATCACACTATCGGAGCGCAGGGTGTACTCTGGGCGCAGGCGGAGTAGCAGAATGGCAGGTGCTACATTTTTGGTTTGGTGCGACTTAAATACATGAGATATCATGTGTTAACTAGTGAGCAGCATCACATTTAACAGACAGATATGAGAGAACTGATCTCCTCAGGTGTCAAAAGGAAAATGAAAGAGTGTATTTCTTGAGACTTCAAACTATTCTTTTAATAATACTAGACGACAGATGCGTGTTTTGATAAGCCAGATATGACACATGAAAAATCTTATTTACATAATCAAGGGGAATGTAAAAGATAGAGCATGATTTTCTGGCAACACACATATCATATCATCTAGTATACTTTGGTACTATGACAAAATAACATTGTGAGTGCCATTAAATGTTCAGAGCTCAGGCTTATCAGAATATGCAGTAAGTCTTTCTTAAAGGACCAGTGTGTAGGATTTAGTGGCATTGCGTTGCAGATTGCAATAAACTAATTATCATACACTGAAGAAAACATTTTTATTACATTTTATTCCATTTCTACCAATATATCCGCATAAATCCTACACACTGGACCTGGAAGCGAGCTTATTTTACTCAGAAAAAGGCATTAACAAAGGTGCATTTATGAATTCTCTACACAACTTTGAGGATTTGAGACAAAAGTATATTCCACCATATTTAAGACCTGTTAATGCCTCGAGTTTGAATAATACAGTTAAAGAAATCTCCAGTTCCTCAGGTCCTGCAGGGCACCCTGTTCCTTTGTACCATTTTCTCAGTGGGAGCCTGTACTTTTAACAGAGACAAGAGGCTGACTGTAGAATGGACGCAAAGGGCAGAGCGATTCAATTTAAATGTCTTTAAATCATTGTATTCTTTGACAGTACAAAATAAGCTGTGGAGTTTAATATAAGGTGGGACAGAAGTGGGAAGAAATTGTGACTAAATTATATGGTGGGATAATGGGAATAGTTAAGTGATGACATCATTGGGGTTATCTTGCATTAAACCTCTTTTTTACAGTTTTCAAATTTCTATTGAGATTCTTCTTGTTTACACAAAGCGTACGTTGCAAACTGAAGGTGTGGGGTTTGAGTTTATCAACATAGCAAGAGTTTAAGAAAACTCTATAGTTACACTGAGTTGCATTATGGGAGATGTCAAATTGAGCTTGACCAACACTTGGAACAATATATCAGGATACCTCAGTGTCTGCAGGAGCAATTTTAAACATTCTTTAAAAAATGTCTCTTGTGAGTCCCCTAACTTTATGGAAGTGCAATACTGTTTTTTTATGCACTCCTTCTGTTACCTCTCTCTAAATTTTTGCTGGTCTTTGAATGCAAATGATCTGGTCAGAGCTGATCTGATCAGATCAATGGATGAGAGGAGCAGCTGCTGCGGTGGTGAGAGGTTAAATTTCACTTTCAATGTGCCTGACGTTCTGCTGCTCCATCTGTGCCAAGAGTGCGCTCTGTGCTCCGTGAGGGAGGTGCAATTAATAACTGAACAGTATATGTATATTCCAAATGCTCTCCTAATGAATGGTCCAGCACGAAAATTATAAAATCATTACATGGTGGCACATGATTTAATCATGGTGGGCTGCCACAAATACATCAATGTGTGGGAAACCCTAAGATTTTTCATTACAAATTTCTAACAAGAAAAGTAACAAATAATCTTCTCAAAACAATTTCCCATTGACATCTAAGCTTGATGATAGTTATTAGAATATAAACAGATATATAAATGCCAGCCATATAGTGAAGCAGAAACAGGAAGTGGTGATGTATACCTTAGCGAACATGGAGTTGAGTTGCTTCCCAGAGCCATAGTATCCTCCCTGTGACAGAAACTGTTTGACCTGCTCCCTGACTTGATCTTCGTCCAGATGCCAGCAGTTGTCATCGTCAATGCTGGCGCCTGCGGTCGGGTCTGGAGCACCTGGGAATACATGCATGCACACATTAGATAGCACCCAACATACCCTACTGACAGAAACATAGGCAGACAGAAGGCATAGAAACACATAAAAGATGGAACAAAACTACACCTAGAATCACAGTTTCAATCCAACATTAACATCCTTCTCTCCACATCAAAGCTGGTGGAGTTAAGTCTGTTTTCACTATGTTCCTTCCTGCTTTCAATTCACACTTGAACAAAAAAAATAAACAGACGGTGACCATGGGAAATGGAGTTTACTTTTAGATGACCTCACTTGCAAAAAACCAATTTCCTTTGCTTGATCCTAACATGTCATTCAAAATGTCCTCAGATCTTTTGGATAGTTAGCACTCCTTAGGTCTATGCTGAGTTGTTACACTGATGCTGTTCTCATACCTATTTGTTTTACATTTAACTCACAGCGCACCTACGTGACACTTGAGAAAAGCTGCTCGCTTTATGCTAATTGTGCACTGAGGGAACATAAGGGCAACTTTATTTTTCTTCTGCTCAGCACTGAGTGTGTCTGAGCAATACTACGGGGAAATGTAGATCTGCTCAGACGGGGGAAGCCGCTTTGATCTAGCAGGAAGTGAGGCTGAGGAAAGCCCAGAGATGTGTTTCCAACTGGCTGTGAAGACCCAACAGCAAACAAGCAACATTCCTCCATCAAAGAAAGCCTCGCTCCTGTATCGACTGAACTTCAACCCCCATGATCCCCCTTGTCAAGCACAGACAGGAAACACAGCGCGGGGCTTCCTGGACAGGAGAGCTGGAGGATGTCAACATTTAGCGAAGAGAAACAGAAAAAGAGTTTTGTTTGGTGAAAGGATGTGTCTAGTTTGTCGTTTCCCCGACGCGAGTCTGTTGTGGTTCTCCTCTTTCTTTTTCATCTCAGTACATTCTCTGCTGCTTTCATCTTTCCTCTCCTTTCCGTCTCCCCGAGTGCTGTTTCTCCCGTCTCTTCCTCTCGGTGTCCCTTTCCTTTCCACACATCTCTTGCTACCTTCTCCTGCATCCATTTCATCATTCACCTCTTCCTTTCTGTTTCCTTCAACACCCTCCTGCCACTGGAAGGAGGCAGCCGCTGGAGAGAGGGAACTAAGAAATCAAACGAGCCATTTGAAGCCTGCCTCACTGCTCCGTTGGAGTAATCAGGGCTGTGACGTATGACAGCCTGTAGGCTAGCATGCAGCACGTTTTAAGTCTGGAGGCTTTTAAGTCTGGCCTGTTGCTGTGAAGATATCACTGCAGAGGGATGGACAGCACCTCAACAGAGCCAACTTTTCAACCACTAAAAATGGCACTATTGACTGCCATGTGTTTATGATATTCAGTTCTAGGTGGATTTCTGGATAAGTGAGACATGAGAGTGGTTTTAAAATCCCACATCGTGGCATTTTCACTCCAAATGTAAGCTCAACCTGTCCTCAAAGGTTGTCCTCTCACCGTGGACCTGGTTGATCTCTGAGTTGGAGGAGAGGATCTCATCGGCCAGTTTCTGAGCGGTGGGCAGCACCTCGGTGTGGTGGGCTGTGATCAGGTACTGGACCAATTTCTGCAGCTGATCTCTGTTCATCTGGAACAACGTCTCCGAGATGGGCAACCGCAGCTTCACCTGTATCAAACACACACACAGAAATGTTGCTGTATGTCAACTACATCAGCAGTATTTATATCACATCTATGATACTTTTCATAGATGTTGATATCAGGGTTTCCACACATTTTTTCCAATGAATGAATGAACTTTTCCTTAATAGGCCTGGAAAACAGTTTTTCGAACTTCATAATTTTAAAAAAAAATCTTTTTTTTTTTATTAGTTCTCCTTTTTTTTTTTTATTAGTTCTCCTGTAAATTTCATGATCGAGGAAACCTTTCTGTTGTGGTTATTACCTGTTCAGGCTTGCGAATCCGGTAAAGAGAGAGTGCCACCACGTGGGCACAGTAGAAAATGTCTCTGTTCCCGCAGCCACAGGTGACGGAGGTGATCTTGCATCTGTCGAAGCTGATGGCCACCTTATGAGTGACCTCTGGCTCTGAGGATGTGGCAGGTTCAGTTACTGTGCCACTGAGGTGAAACCCTGAAAAGACACAAGAAAGAAGGAGAGGAGTGAGCTTCATTATTACTTCTACTTTTTATTGTAAAAAAACAACAACAAAAAAAAACATAAAAACAAATTATCTATTAAATGCACATTTAACTATTTTGACTGGCATTTTAATGCCTGCCTGATGATAACTGCAACAGGAAACTGCCAAATCAATGGAAACATCAGAGGTTTCCATTAGTTTTAAAACTACATTTGCAAAAGCTGACATTAGAGACACAGCTACCATCATCTACACATGTACTGTATATCATTTTCCCCAAAGTTAAGAGGTTCAACATCATCATCACAATGTCTTCTTTTGTGTTAGCTTCCATCCAGATCTAGTGTATGAACTGCCAAGCAGGAAAGAAGCACCAGAAAAGGAGCATCTGTGGTAATTTGAGCCTCTACAAACATACAGAATGAACCTTCAATACAAAACACACACATCTTAATGAGATGTCTCCAGCAGGGCACTGTGCCATCTGATACTCCCTCTACCTCTCTCTCCTTATGTCTCTATGCATTTGTGTAGGTGTGTGCAGCGAAAAGGGGGTTGCTAGGGTGTGATGATTTCCTGCCCACACACACACACACACACACACACACACACACACACACACACACACAAACGCATACAATCAGCCTCCAGGATAGTAAAGGTTGTAATGGCCCTCAGAGATGAACTCTGCTGTGCACAGTTAATCTTCAGGGCCCTCACACGCTAGGTCAACCACTAGCTGTTGGCAGCTGTTGTTGAGCATCCGTGGACAACCACTGCTTGTACTTTTAGTGGTTCATCGGGCATAGTTGGCTCTAGCTGGCACTTACAATCAATTGTTTAGCCGATTTGGTAAACTGGTTGGATGGATTTTGAACACTGAGTACTGGTTCGTTATTTCTTCTAACACATGAGCATGTCGGCCATCAGCAGTCCAACAGCTGTGGTCAGACAGGGTAGAACTGCTTACAAGGCAACATCAAGTTATGGGTCTAGACACAAATGTGATGAATGGGAGAGAAAACATATTTCTGTGGAGTACCTCAAGGCTCTATCCTTGGGTCCCACTTCTATGCTGATGACCCACAACTCCATGTATCTGTTTAAAAAGGAACCAGCAACAGTGTGATATCGCTAAATGTCTGACTGATATCAAATGTAAGATGTCTAATAACTTCCTTGAGAGAAAAAAATAAAACGAAAAGAATGAGCAATAATAATATTTGTGCTAAACTTATCAAAATTTAGCAACTTCTCTTGAATATGGGAGTTAGCTTTGATTCTTGATTTCTACTTGATTATCATATTTATAAAGTAGTGCAGTTCTGATTTTAAATTTTGTAAATGCTTACCTAAAAATAAATCAATTCTACTAAGTCCTAAGTCCTTTCACTACAATGCCATCCACTGCAGGGATCCTATATAGCCCAGACACTGAATTAAAAATGTGTCTGAATGAAAAAATTACTGAAAAGAAGGACAGGAAAGGAAAGGTGGCTGAGTAAAAGAATGGCAAGTGAGGAAACAGAGGATAAAGGGGACGAGATAGGAGTAGAAATGTGAGAGGGGAACAGAGAATAGAGGAGGGGAGAGTGTATCTGGTCTGCCCTGTCGTCTCACTGTGACAGGTCAATTATTTATGAGGTGAGGTAGGTGTGTGTGTGTGTGTGTGTGCATGTGTGTGTGCATTCTCACATTGGATTACTGTATCTCACCAAACCATAGCAACCCCACTGCTGCTTTCAAACTAGAAAGACAGGAGAGAGAGAGACATAAAGGGAGGACGAGCAAGCTAACTGGAAAGCAATGATATGGCTATTCTGGGCATGGTCTGAAAAAGAAGTACATGTCTAAAACTCAAACTAACAAACACTAATGCAAACACACACACCCACACACGAACAATTAAATTCTGGGGTATGGGCCAGCGTGGCAGAGCCGCCTAATAAGCGAGTGTTAAGCCATCTCCCTGGCAAAATCCCACAACTGGCTTTTCCAAACCAAATGTTCCAAGCACACACACACACACACACACACACACACACACACACACACACACACACACACACACACACACACACACACACACACACACACACACACACACACACACACACACACACACACACACACACACACACACAAGGAAGCAGCAGACACATGCTGAGATCCTATCAATTGCAAGCTGCTTTCACTATGACAAAGAAAGATGAGCAACAGGAGGATAAGGAAGGAACCAGACAACCACAGGAAGGGTTGAAAAAAAAGCACTGATGCATGGTGTTGTCACGCCAACTGCTTGATGACCAAAGTACATTCTGAACCAAGACTAAACTTGTTAGCTTGACATTTCCCACCAGTATAATCGCCGCCTGCTGTTCAGATCGACATCTCCCATACCTCCCAGGCTGCCAAAATACAACTATCAAAACATCAACCTGCAGTACAGACACAACAAATAGGACAGAGTTTGGACCATAAATAGCACTGTCTTGAAAAAATGGAAGGGCCTTTGATGGTGTTGGCTTGCTGCTACAGGTATACGTGAAAATATGACCCAAGAATTCCAGTTCAGGTAATAGTGAGTGTTAAGTGAGGATGCACCAATCCCACTTTTATTCCCACATATGGATTCAGATATGCTGGTTTAGGAAATCTGCTGATAGAGAGTGCCGGTTTAATACCTGCACACTTCACTGCAAGGAGGTCATTAGGATTATTTGATTATTTTGACATGGATTAACTGTAGTCAGACTAGAACCAGAAATTTGAGGACTTGAGACTTGCTTGACTAACACTGATAAAAGACTTAGTATTCATGACTTGAGACTTGATTGAATTCAGATAGATGACTCAATAGAACTTGAATTTTTCATTTTATTCTTAATTTTTCTACAATATTGAGAAGGTACATTTTCTTTTTGAAACAAGACTGGATGATTTCTTGTGTAATGTGAACAAACCTAGCAATCTACTGGGACACGGCTTACGAGCTGACACTAATGCATTAGACAGGTATCCTGAAAAGGGCTAGTCCCAAAATATTACAATCTGGAATCAAGGAATCATTGGTAATGATGGTATTAAAAAGGAAACAGGAGTTTGCAAAAAAACATAAAAAAATCAATGACTCTACGACTGCAACATCGAAAATAACCTGCCTCTACAAAACCCACAAAGAAAACGCATGTGAATGTGTCTTCTAAGCTTACTGGTTGACAGGTTATTAGAATTTCAGATGACTTGACTTGTGACTTGCTTGACCTGAGCAAAGACTTGATTGGTCATACTTGACTTTGATCAGAAACTCCACTTGACTTGTTTGATTCTCATCACATTAACTTGGGACTTGCTTGAGGCTTGCACACATATGACTTAACTTTGGTGGAATACAACATGAATACAACAGACAGCTAACACACTGAATTTAGATGATGAAACTGTTTTTCCAACCTTGCCAGTACAAACCAATGTGCAATGTCTTGGTATCATGAACTGGATCATATTTCATTTTCTTACTGGTACGTGTAGTAACACATCCGTACCAAGTGGTGCTATTTTCGGTTCCCACATGGCCAAACCATTTGAACTACCCTCCAACAGACTTACAGACCCACGCACAAACTGGCCCAGCAACCATCAAGCCACATGGAAACCACCAAGTGAGTAACTGGCCGACATACTTACAAACTGGCCAACTGGCTTCATGCCAACCAACACATCACCTAGTAACATACTGAGCAACCCAAAGACCTGCAGACATACCTACGCATAAACATGCTGACCTAGCACTTCAAAGATAACTAACCGACCTATAGATTCCCAAAAGCACCTGACTGACCAACACAAACTGTCCACTGAGCCAAACAGGGCATCTGACTACGACAGGAAGGATGATAGAGACACAGAGAGAGAACAGGCTGCAAAGGGAGAGATAGAGAGGCTGATGCATCTGCCAGTGATAGACATTAAGAGTCCTCCGAAATTGTTGAAATCTCTGCCTCCCACTGAGTCCGCCTGTCAAACCGATCTTTGTGTCTTGCTGCGCATGGTAATATCAGAAATGTCAGGATAAAGGCTTTCCAATTCTTCCCTCTGTCTTTATAATGGATATACCTGTAGAGCCAATTTGCGCTAACCACAGCTTAGTGTACGGGAGTGCAAATTTGATCTTCCAGTGCTGAAATCATCACAGCGGTGAGCAAAGGATCAGGCAAAAATCAGGGGAGTGCATATCTTAAAAGCATCGGGGGAACATTTGAGAGCTATCTTCCCTCCAAGCTGTCTAAATAATGTCTTGTCAGTCATCAGTCATCGCTACACTTGTCTCCAGAAATGCAGTCTAGCATCTACAATGAGTGTGGAAGTTTTGATGGCAGATGCTACTAGGTGTAACAACTTTCCCACAGCTGGGAGTGCTGCTCTCTCTTTCTGTGTTGGCTTCGGACCTAACCCCCCCCCCTTTCCTCTCCGTCTGTGTCTGTTAGGTTAAAGCCTATTGTTGCTCAGACCACAAGGATGAATGTGATGGTGACACCACTGCTCTTTTCACTTTCAATCAAGTTTAAAATGGCTCAGACACAGTTCACAGTCCGTCTGTCTGGTACCCCTCCCCTCCATCTTTTACCAGGTTTCACACAAAAAACGTGCAACATAGCTGGGTTTAATTATCCGTAAGTTAGCAGTTATTGGCATTTATACCTCGGTCAAGTATTTTCCCACACAAAAGGCCATTCCTTAAAGATTAGTTAACGCTCATGTGAGACTTGATATCTGGCTCATGAGACAGGGCATTGCAGGATGTTACATTTGACAACACAATTTAAATCTCTTGTGATGGCTTATTTGTTTTAATTCTGAAGAAATAGAAACATTTTTGGAATACATTTTTTGCTTTCTAGCCAAGAAGATCAATATCACTCTCATATCTCATATAACATAAAGTTACAGCAAGCTACTGTAAAAAAAAAAAAAAAAAAATTAAAGAGACTTAAGAAAGTCACTGCTTGTATCTGATTTCTAGTCCAGTACATAACACCCCATAAAACTACAATGCTTTGTCTTAACAATGCATTTCAGGCCTGTATGCAGTTAATGTCAAAATTAACATGACTGTGTACTGATTGATAATGAGAGTGCCAAAAATATACCCACATTACACCAAAAACTATGCGTATCTTCTCAATAACAATAATCAATACAAATAGAAGGGGACCTTGCACAGAACCTTGGGGTACTCCAAAGCTGAGTATATTTTTTTCTCTCTTTCATTGAACTCCATCTAATCCCAAAACTAGGTGATTCAAACCTGCACCTTGGTGTAAACCTGCACCTTCTCTTACTCTTCTGCTGCTCTCTCACATACAGAGCACTTCTGCGTGTGTAAAGGCTAAGGGAGACAGTGTGTCTTCAGCAGATGGGGATGCAATGACACTTGATAAATAGACGCTGCAACAGACAGTCTACTAGCACACACACACACACACATAAACACACACACACACAAAGTGATGAAACAACCTTTTCAGAGCCTGTCTGCTTTTTTTCTTAATGCCACAGCAATATAGCAACACAAAATAGTCACTGATATTCACATGGATATCACTAAACTCTTTTTGTCACACACACTCAAACATGTACATACACACTCTTCATGTTGTTCTATATAAGGTTATTGGACCTGTTCTGCAAAAACAACGAATGTCTAACAATGGTGAATTAGGAGTGTGATGTGTGTAAACTGGGAGCGTTGCCAAGTACAATACTCTGGCCTATTCCTTGGGGAAAATCACATGGTCCTGTGTGTCGTGTCTTTTTGTCTGTTGTGATGCAGGTACGCATGTTTGCCCTGAAAAACCACACACACACACGCACACACACACACACACACACACACAATATCAATGACATATTTCATGCCAAAGAGAGTGTGTATGCTTGTGTCCTTTAACGACTGCATTTTTATTGTGCATGCTGCGCATCATTTAGAGCATCATATAGAGCAGCGTGCTTTCAAACCCCAGCTATAATCCTTATTCGGATTCTGTTTAGTGAAAGAAGAAACAATATGAAGCACAGCGGCTTCCCCAATTTAGATTTTACATGAGGATTTGTTTTTAATCTGGATTATTTTCCTTTTCAATCAAAATATATGAGAATGCATGTGGTAGGACTTGGCAATGTATAATGTCTATCTATGAATGCATGTGTGTGCACATTAAATCCTGTGGCACAATTTTATCCACAAAACCACAAAAAGTGCAGGGAAACAATAGAAAAAGAAGAGATGATGAATGAAGAGACCACCATTGTACATCTCTCTATCGTAATTAGAGGACCCCCCCTTGCTCCAATATATATATATATATATATATATATATATATATATATATATATATATATATATGTATACAGACATACACACTCCTCCCTTCCTCCCTCTCTCCCTCCCTGTTGTACGCCATCTGTTACTCGATGGCAACTCCACCCACACAATGCAGACAGCCAATCAGAGGGCAGAGAGCTCCCAACACTCATAGGCCATTAACCCCTAATCAGCTGGGGAGATGGAGGCGGGCAGTGAGCCAAAGTGTAGACACACTCTCACACACACACACACACACACACACACACACACACACACACACACACACACACACACACTCCCCTAAACTATAGTCTCATTCAAACAAACCCACACCACAGGCTCAACAGACTGACAGACAAGCCCTGCCCACCCCTTAGACTGGATTTTAAAATTAAGGAAAAGATCTTTGATTCCATTCATCTACTTGTCCCACAGTGCTGCACCTACATTACACATACTTTGCCAAAAGCCACTCCTTCACAGTAGCGCCCACACAGGATAACAGCATTCCCTGTTCGGTAAAGCGACATGAATAGGTGGCAAATTAAAGGGAAAAAAACAACATTTTGGTTCATCACAAGGCCCAGTTTTGTTTTTTTTGTCCAAAAAGATGTTCCCTCATTTTCTTAGAAGATAATGGTAAAACATAAGTTTGCTCCAAAAATGTCCAGGGTATTATATTATCTAGAGAACTGGTAAATGTGACGGCCAATGTGAACTCAGTGACCCCTCACTCCCTGGCAGGAATCAGTTACATTCATTCTGTTTCTCAACTCATTTATTCATGTTGTTCATTTTATCAGCCTCTATCTCTAGCAAAAAACACTCACCTCATTGACCTGTTCCCCAAACACTATAGTAACCTACAATGGCTGGCTTCATATCATATTGTTCCTCTAAATCATAAAGTGGGGCTGCAGCAGGTTTTAGAACTGCATTTTTTTTAAGTCAAAAATAATCTGATTAACCAAACCAGTCAGTCAGATCCAGCCTGTGTTGACTAGAAGTGACAAAGAAATAGTGAAACCAAGTGATCACTCTCCGTTTCATTGTAGTTTTTATAATAAAAGCCAAGTAATGAGGTAATGATAGACTGATTTGGGTAATTGGGTAATAATGCTTTGACAATTTGCAAAAACATAGTATATATGAGCATATGTCGGCCAGTAACTAATTGTAACTTGCCAAAGGCATGATTTTAAGATATTCATGTTTGACTTTGCTTATGTTTGACGTCATCATTAAATAATTTGCAATGAGAAGTTCATGCTTTTACTCTAAAAGGACAGGCTTTAATTCAGCTAAATTTTATGCAAGATTTCATGCGTAAAACAAAATTGCAAGATGGCAGCGTTTCCATTATGCTACTTCTCTCGCAATGTTATGCAAATTCTCCTCTCATGATAACATTCCAAGAAGCATGGCAATGGATGTTCAAACCACCAGCAGCTTTATTTCTATTGCAGCCACTGCAGTAGCTGTCATTATTTCCAATCCAATGCCACGTATACATGTTATAATGGAAAGGCGAGCCCCTTATACGTGGGAGCATTCGAATATGAGGGATTTCTGGGAGGTGATAGTCCACAATTTCACAGAGGAATTGTGGATTCAAGACTTTCGGATGTTCCGCTCAACTTTTGAAGAGTTATGTCACGCAACAACACCTTTCACAGCACCTTCTGCATCATGAGGGAGCTAGTTCCTACCAACGAGCACACAGCCATAGCATCATATGACCTATAAAAGACAAAAAAAGTGTTTTTATTGTAGTTTTGCAAAATATATGGCTTCTTTTTCAAATCACCTGAAACACCACCTCATGCAAGCATATAAACTTTTCTGCGATAAATTGAGGTATTTCCATTAGGCGTAATTTATATTCGTAATTTCAATTTGCGCAGTTTGGGAGTTAATGGAAACCTGCCTGCTGTCTCCTCCTCATCCTGGTTAGCTAAGCTGACTCTGTCTCTGAACCCTTCACTCTGTATGCTCACGCTGTCTACGTCAATGGCACATTACTGTTTACTTTTTATCAAGAAACTGCATCTTCAGCAGAAATGCATCCCCCCACCCAGACGCTCACACACACATACACCCACCTTTTCCTTCTCGAATCTCACTTCCCCTTTCCAAAAGTAGCCTATACCGCAGGATTCATCCTCCTCCAGCAGCCAACACATCCCTCGCAGCCTGCGGCCCTTCCCATCTCCCATCTGTTCTGACAGCTCCAAGGTTTACAGCACCCCCCCGCTCGCTCCCATTCACACACACAGACACCCACATGGCCCCGTATTCAATCAGCCATCTATCTCTGCACAACAGACGTGCAAATGCACACACACGCATTGAGTCCACTGAATCTTCTCCTCCCCTCTGCCTATCCATCCATCTATCCATCCATCATCCATCCATCCTTCCATCCCTCCCTCCATGCAGTGTTTGCTGATGCGATAACAGCTGATTGATTCATTTGTGATTTCCCAGCAGCCCTGTCCCAAACACACACACGCACACAAAAAAAAAGTCCTTGCTAACCGCCGGGACTCATTTGTCATGATTACATTGAATTGATTCCCTGATTTGCTCCATTCTGTTACAACAGGGGGGAAGGAGAGAATGGGAAGACAAGGGGGGGATAGAAGCAAAAAGATGGGAGAGACAGGTTTAATCAAGTCCCTTTCAGCTGATGTGTCACTGAGAAAACAACGAGAACAGGAAAAAACTGCAGATCTGACAGAGCTGACACGGGTGGAAATCAGCAAAAGGCTGACGTGTTGGTCCCGAGTTCCCAACCTGATTGAGCAACGGGCAAAAAAAAGAAAAAGAAAAATGGGGGAAGTGGAAAGAAGAAATTGAGAGGGAGGGAAGGTAACACTTGACATAAACGAGATTACTCTGAAAGGAAGATCATGTTCAGCAAAATCAAAGAGATAAAGAGATGGACAAAAATCAATCAAAATCATCAAGATGAAAAAGAACACGAGAGCTCGTAAGTCTGTTTTTTTAACGCTAACACACTCACACACAGGTATACTGCTTGAGATAAAAGCTGTAGCCTCTAAACAGCAGCGAGGGGTGGATGGATGGATGGATGGATGGAGTGAGGGAGGGAGGGGCAGCATCCTTTTGCTTGATGGTGTCTGAAATTGAAAGCAAGCTATACAACCTGAAAGCGAAAGTGGTCCAATTCAAGACTCGCATACACTCAGCTGTTAATGGAGAGTCACTTGGTCGATTCATGCCATTGTGAGCGTGTGCGACACTAGAACGAAGGTTGCTCGGTGAGGAGAAAAGCCATAAATGCTGCTTTCAGCTTTTGTGGGAGAATACAGGACCAAATAAAACTGAGAGCAGAAATGCTCGCACATAAACATGAGAAACACATTATGAGGAATACAAAACTGAAGCCGGGCTGAGGTGAAGCGGAGTTACAGGGCCTTGGCATGCGAGTGTGTGTCGAACACAGAAGCTGTTCTTTTTCCACTGTGTGTAAACCTTTTTCACTCAAGGCTAAATTAGAGATAAGAAGGCCATGTTTTGGTTTTTTTTTTTGTCCTGGCCTGTTGTTTGCAGTGTAGAGGCATTATTGGGCCGCGGCCTTGTCTGGCCACATTTACAAAGAGACGAGCAGAAGCAATTTATTAAACTGCAAACACTTGGAGACAGGCTTGTGTCAATCCCCTGCAGGTGATAAAGCTAACATTCATTGTCTGCTAGAAAACTTGGACGAGTCTGACTTTTTCTATATTGTGGTTAAGAGGCGGCATTGTCTTGTATACATAACCCCTGGTGCAAGCAAAGTAATGGTGAAATAAAATATGTATTTTTGAGGTGGTTTACGAAAATTCCCATTCTTTGAGCTTTTGGAGGCATTTAATGACAGGCCATTAGAAATATTTGGGGAATACATTTTAATTTTTCATATACTGAAGGGGAGCATACTGTATATACTTATATCATCGCACAGGACTAGCTTTACTTAGCAAGGGTCCTATCTGTTTACTTGTCAGATGACTGCACAAATAAGCAACTTACACAAAGACAAACTGTAACAAGTTAATCTCTATAACCACAAGTTGCAAATTAAAGCAGAATCTGTTGGCAACAGGACAAGATTTTGGTATCAGAGGCATTATAGTTTTAATTTCTAGTCGAAGTAATATTTACCCTATCATCTTTGAGCATGTTTAGCAGATAGGTTCTAGTATCAAATTCATTTATTCATTCATTCAAGTTATTTAATAACCAGCTCCCAGTCTTTCATGTGCAAATGTGGGAAAATAAAAACAAAAATAAAAAATAATAACATATTTTGTAATCCATACTAAATTTTACTATTTTATTATTAATTTGTTTTATTTTAGCAATTTAATTTATTTTTATTTTTAATAATTTACAACTTGTATAATAAATTTCATATCACAGATGTGTTGTCTGACCTGTTTTACCATTAATACAACTGTAACAGGCCAGAAATTACTTCACATCATTGTAAATAGACAAAACCAAGTTGGCATTACCACAGAATTTTTTTCCATATGTATATGTGGTACTAAAAGTAGGACAAGTGCAGAGGAAAATGTGGAAATGACCCCTAAATGTCAGCGTGTCACTACTTTTCCTCCTAGCCGAAAAAGACGCAGCAATAATATGATATGGACACACACACCAGCATGTGAACGTATGAAAGGAGACATAAAAGGTTAATGCACTGGATTTACCCTCCAATTACTAGTACACCAGCTCAGCAGCTCACCAAAGCCATGCACACACATTTACACATGCAACACCATTTTTTCTTCATTCAGCGTAACCACCCATACACACGAAAAACACACACAATACATGATCTCTGCTACATGTACCCTTTCTTCCCTGCAGCAGCACATTCATGTGGAACATATGTGTCTATTCTGGTTATCTCCGTGTGTCAATTTGTGCGTGTGCTAGTGTCCGTCTGTGTAAGCGATGCATGCAGCGTTAATGTGGTTATGCACACACACAAATGCACATTTTACACACATGGATTTCCTGCTTGTGTTTATGTATGCCTAGCCTGTTGTCTCTGTCTCTCCCTCTGCTGCTCTTTTGTCTCTTCCTCCTCTGTCTCTCTCGCACTTTGCCCTTTTTCCTTAAACCAGCCGTGGCCTTAGCCATGGTTTTTGTTTAATATGGCGGCATGCAAAGCAAAGGAACAACCATCTGCCACATGCATGCAGCCGCCGTCTTAGGGAACAACAAGGGGCTGGCATCACAATGCCTCTTTAGTTTGTGTGTGTGTGTGTGTGTGTGTGTGTGTGTGTGTGTGCGCGTGTGTGTGTGCGTGCAGGCATGTGTGTGTTTGCTCTTCAAGCGCAGTCTGCAGGGCAAGATAAGTATGCATTTAAGAGGCTTATATTTCATTTCAGGAACTGAAGGAGACAAAATGGCTCCATTCTGAGTTGGCGGACACAACACATGGAACGGTGAGGTAGTGAGAGAAGCATAAAGGCGAGAAAAAAAGCTTGGCGTTTGTGTACACAAACACACACACACACACAGAAAGGAGGCACAAAGCCGAGCATTTGTAGTTTGTGCACAAACACAATTGAGCACAAAGCTGAACATTTGAAATACAAATCCAGCTTTATTAATCAGCGGTTTGTTTACTGTACGGCTAAAAGGCAAATATCTGATGAAAGCAGCCAAATCAATGTCTGAAGACGGAACAAAAGTAACTTCACAGACATTTTGGGAGAAGTGAATATTGACCTGGGCTTGTCAAGCAGATGCCACACTCTGGTGGAGCCTCTGAAGCTGCGTGAGCACACAAAAAATTAGCAAAAAATACACACAGTATGAATAATTAGGCAACTTTCTGATGTTTTGCAGTGACTGAATGTGGCCCAAGTACAGTATGTCAACGAAATTTCACGGTGTACTCTTTTTTTGACACATAAAGCTGAAAAAATGCTTGCAACTCACTTAGAGACAATAATCTCAGTTAATTTTAGATCGCCAGTTGGATTCTCAGTGCACTCAGGGATGTGATAAGTGTTCATATCAGATAAAAGAAGCAGAAATTTTAGACATGGACTCAGTTCAATCCCTGCTGGCACTCGTGCAAATCTGAAAATAAATCCCGACTGCAGTTTTCATGTGATGTTTTGGTTTCGCTTCCACAAGATATTTGCTTCTTTCTGGGAAATGTTTCGTCTGATGCAAAGGTCGTGACATTTGTGGTTTTGTTGGACCGTCTGCATGTCTGAGTTTAGAATCCTTTCCACCCCCTGATTAGCCTCCACCCCTGCAGAGCTGATCGCTGCTCGCCTTGCACAATCATGCATGAAACATGAATAATGAAATATAATGAAAACAGCTTGCAAGCCAATATACAAGCTGACGATCCACACATGCCCCTTCTCGCTCTCTCTCTCTTTCACACACATACACGCACAATAGCTCTGCAAGGGTGAAACTCTCATTTATCCATTAGCTGAAAAGCAATCACAGATTTGCACATACACACTCGCAGAGAGGTGGAGGAGTGGGGGGGGGGGACTTCTGGTTGACTTCATCAAGCTCTCATCAAGCCAAGCCACCATATGGGGATGGGGCCCAAAACAGAGGGGATTGGATTGTGTGTGTGTGTGTGTGTGTGTGTGTGTGTGTGTGTGTGTGTGTGTGTGTGTGTGTGTGTATGTATTACAGAGACCCCCCCACCCCAAATGCAACACCAACACAAAGGAAGCATGCATCACCAAATCAGCTTTGTCTTGCATGCATTATGACGCTACTGCTGCCCCATTAAGAGGACCTCCCCCTCCCAACACACACACCCTGAAGGTGTGCTGGGCTCAAAGTGAAGCAATGAAGAGGGCCAGACACTCTGATTACTACCTCCTCCTCTCCCCTGCACATTTCTCCTCACTCCCCTCAGTGTGTCTTTATCCCTGTCTCTCTAATTTCTAGCTTTGTCTTCCCTTCTTCCCTCTCGCAATGTTAACCGGCGAGCCAGCAAGGCACCCTGACAATCTGAAGAATACCCACCGCCAGCAAACACACACACACACACACACACACACACACACACACACACACACACACACACACACACACACACACACACACACACACACACACACACACACACACACACACACACACACACCATGTAACCGAGGCCAGCTTGCTGACGTAGGCAGACAGTCGTACGTGGGGCATACATTGAATTTTAATCTGGGCGTGACCTGCTTTTTCTTGGCTTCTACTTCAAGCTTGCCTCCCCTACTGGCTGCCCCCATAGAGTCAGCCTTTCACAGGCAAGCACACCCCCTCCTCGCCAAGCGCCTCCCACCCCGACACCCCCTCTCAGACCCAGGCTGTAGGCCTCGAGGCTGGGGCCTCGCCTGCCATTGTTAGCCCACAATGGGTGAGAGGCGGCTGGCAGGCAGGCAGCAGCCGGGAGGCCTTGTGGTGGAAGCCAGGGGAGAGGGAGGAGAGCTGCTACTGGAGGGGGGAGGATGGATAAAGGGGGTCTGGCAGCCCTGCGTAGGCAAACACACGATAAACCTGTTAGGTGAACATGAGATGAAAAGACAAGAGTAGAGATTTATATAGTATATATACTGAACTCACCATATCAAGAAAATGCAATAACTGAGTAGGAGAGGGAAAGCAGAACAATCACAAACTGGCTGCAAAGGATGGCTCCATACACAAAGCCACTATAGCACAATACTGAACGCAGGCTGTCTACTCCATTGAATCGTCGTCTAAAGCTGGGATCAAGCTTAACAAAGTGAGCTTTCTTCTCCAAATGGAGGTCCATTTATTTATGTCAAATGAGAACATCTGTCACTGCAGTCACACTGCACACATTTACTGTAGGGTCGTGTTCAAACCAGAATTTCAGGATTGAACAGGAAAAAAAAGTTGAAGATGGGTCAATTTTTGCTACAAGCCCACATTTATGATAGATTACTTTGTTACATGAACGTCATGTTCTACTTCTTACCCTGAAATTGTCATGATGGGGGATATAACAGTTGTTTCTGTGAAAGCCAAGTTGTAATATCTTTCTCAGTGTTGTAGTTCTTGCTATGCTTCTATACCATCCGAAATAATTATTACAAATGTAATCTTATTCATGATTTAATGCAAAAAATGTATTTCTACTGTCAAACTTATTATTATTACCACTGGTTCTAGCATTATGGTGTACTACAGTTCTGTGTTTGCTTTGTCCAAGTGGTCCCAAGCCGTACACCAGCAGAATCCGTTGCCTGATTGCTGTGAGTAAAATCTATGTCAAACACTGTATTTCTCCATTTCATTACTTTTGAATGTACTAAAAAGGGGGAAACTAGAATGAAATTTGTGTGCTCCATGGGCTATAACACTGTTGTTTGTAATAGTTTTGGGTAATGTTAAAATGCTATGAAAAATGTCATAAAAAGTCACAGTATTGTATGTCATAAATCTAATTGCCCAAAGTCATTTTTTGTGACCCTATATAAATTGTTTTATTCACTAGTAGGGCCAACAAAGACTTGTGTTTAATCTTTTGCTCACATCCTCCATTGCCACCCAAATAACTGTTATTTCCCAGTTAACTAAAATATTCACTTGTGCCTCAGCTAATAAACT
The DNA here is from genome assembly GCF_026936395.1 of Plectropomus leopardus. Classification (NCBI taxonomy): domain Eukaryota; kingdom Metazoa; phylum Chordata; class Actinopteri; order Perciformes; family Serranidae; genus Plectropomus; species Plectropomus leopardus. Next base: position 7,083,249 of record NC_142187.1, read on the forward strand.
TTGTTATTATCCAGCCCCATTTTCTCCCATTCTTTTTTGTTTAGTCAATTTTGCTGTTAATTTTTTTCATGTATTTCCCTTTCTCTACATCCCCCTGAAGGTGTAGGTTGAAAATGATCCCCACAGTGTTAAACAGATGATTACAGTCCTGCTTTAAACATAGTTTGGCTGTGCAGCGTCAGGTTGTGAAGACCTTCCCACAGGTCGAACTGAAGAGGTTAAAATCAGTGGTTGTTGAATGAGGCATGATTATGTAACTGTGTAACCTGTTTCTCACTTATACTCCAGTCTGAGAGTCTGACTCTGGTGAATAGTTAAGTAGAAATATGTTGTTTCCAGGACAGCCACATTGTTTTTTCCAGTTTGAAAATGGGGCAAAATGAACAATGACGGTCAAGTACACAACCGCATCTACAAAAACTTCCACTGAGGTTTCAAACATTCTGTTAAACTAAAACCCATTGACCTCCAGTATGAGAATACACCAGCAAGAGTTTGTTTAACTCGGTCAAAAACATGTTTGAAGAACTGAAATACAACTCTTACAGGCAACACTGCAATTCTGATTTAAACACATGAGAGCGTCTTGTTGTGAAACCACAGGCCACATTTGAATGGAAAATAATCAAGTGCATGCACACATCCACACACAATCAATCATCCAATAATGTCAATTGTTACACACACACACACACACACGCGCGCGCACACACACACACAATAGTGGCGATCCAATAATGTCAGCTGTCATGTACATAACCACACACAGGCATGCGTGTGCGTGCAAACACACACAGTGACGAGTCGTGGGAGCAATCATCTGATAATGTCAACTGTCACACAAGGACACACATAATGTGTGCACACACAAACACACACACAATCAGAACAAAGGAGGGAAGGCTGGTAAACAATGCTCCACAATGCTCTCTGGCAGAGACTTGAGTTTACAAAAGAAAAGGTTTCCAATTGCTAGACATTCATTCAGTCTCTCTCTCAAACACACACACACATTGCTGGGGTGAGAGAGAGGGAGAGAGACCTTTACGACATGCGCTAGGGGACACACAATGCCAGGCAAACCATTCTCTCACTTACTCCATTCAGTCATTCTATTGCTCTTTTTCCCCCCTTCTCCCTCTCTCTGCTCATCTTTAATGCACTTCAAAATAAACCACTTTTTTCTGAATGTTTTCCTTTCTGTCCTCTGCTTTCTTCATTAAAAGGATCTCAGTCATTTATCACCCAGTTGCTAATATAGGACAGATAGGAAGGGATCAGGCTGCACTCGTTGCCCTGGCTCGGTACGTCACAACACACACAGACGCACACACACACACACACACACACACACACACACACACACACACACACACACAAACACAAACTAGCACACACATCACATCCCATCACAATAGCCTGAATTCACACAGTGCAGGGACGGCTTGAGATTGAACCAACAGTGATGCAAGCCTCCCAATCCCCTCTGTATGGACAATGAAGGGCTAGTAACAACAACCCTGGGGCTACAGCTGTATGGATGTATGTATTTACTGTATATATATATATATATGTGTGTGTGTGTGTGAGAATGTATACTTGTTTTTTCATTCATATACAAAGCTAGCAAATGATTATACAACTCATGGTTCCCAAAAGAATGTTTTTACAGAGGATAATCAAACTTGCACAAATCAATATTTGTATGTATAATGAAACTAAACTATACTGACGTGAAAGAACTAGCGAAACTAGAACTAGAACTAGCAAATTATATCCAAACAAGTTGCTCTTTGCTTCAGAACTGCTGTTGATGTGGAAATGCACAATAAAGACATGAGACAACTCAGATCTTTAACCTGCTCATTTGACCTCAAACCAGTCACCTTTTTAAGAGTGTTAAGTTGTCAAGAGAATGAAGAGCCAGTATTTGTAAGTCGTACCCTGCTTGGTATTTACCCCCTGGCACTGAAAACCACTATTGTGAAACCTCATTTTAAAGAAAAACAACCTAGACCTGCATTCTTTTACGCTTCATTGATTTCTTTCAGTAAAATCACTGAAACATTAGTCTTTAAAAACATCTAAACCATGGCTTAATTATACCTGTGCGTTTGCAGAAACTGAGTGTACTGTACACCACAGCAACAAGACAGCTATAGTTAAAGTGGTGTAAAAATTGTATTAGATTGAACATGAATGATAAGAAAACTTTTAGTATTTAAAAAAGGTACTAACATTGACATAGTCGCTGAGGGACACCTCCTAAAAGACTTCAAAAGACAAACATAAAGACTTTGTGCCTCTCTGCCTCTCAAATTGTCTCCCTTGGTGACCATTCCTTTGATAAAATGCAATGTGGAGTCCCTCACGGCTCCATTCTGGGTCCTTCATTGTTAAAGGGGTGACTGTTTGTTGGATGGTCTAACAGCATCTGGAACCCCATCCCCTAACACTTTTTCAACACTGGAGCTGGGGATAGGCTGTGTCTGCCATTTTTAGAACTTTAGAAACCCATATTTTGTCACTCGCACCAACTTCCCATGGTGGTCCATGTGTGTAAAGGTAAGAAAGAAAGTATGCACAATTTGATCTTCTCTCTCAAGCTTCCTTTTTCGTTCTTTATACAAGTACTTCAACTTTTGTCCATACAAACAAGTGCAACTCAATAAATGCCTTGGAGGAAATATTGTTTGAAAGTGTGCACCATTATCCCCGTTTGAGCGATTATCTTGTCTTGCGCCTGGATCTCCATGTTCCTAATACATGCCTGATTACATAAAAAGGGCAATGATAACACAGTTTGATATGATTGGACATGATTGTTATCCAACTTCCATGCACCTCATTTAATTCACTACTGTTGGTGAGTGGAGTCTGTTGAGGGTGTATTTAGATCCCCTGGAGGCTTCCACTGAAGCTGTTGGATGACCTCAACCCAGACCTTCTTTTCTTGGCTGGCATTAACATGTTTCTATTGACTGGGATGCAGAAAATCCAGGTGTGAAAGTTAATTCGGCACAGTTAAGTTGACCTCTGATTAGCCATAGCACAAATTTAATGGAAAGCTGAGACCAGAAAAAAGGGATGACTAAGGAAACATTAGAACAGGGACTCATATGTTCAAGATTTGCCATTTTGGCAAGAAAAGAGCAAACCAATCCCACTGTGATAGTAGAGACTCATTTAATGCCAGATGGTACATTCACATTGAGCCAGTGTTGGATATGTGGCAATGTTAATGGCACTATTAGTGGTTTTTAACTGAAGAGTGATTTTAATCTCTACTTGCCACTTACAGAGTAGCGCTGGGATAATGTTGATTTGCAGACCAGCCTGGAGGTTAGCATCACCCTAGTTCACTAAACAGAAAGCTAATGGGATTTGCTTCCAATGCATTTTGGATCATTGCAGAAAATAAGGTCAGTAGTAAACAAAATTTTATTACACTTTTTTTTCAGCAAAATAAGTCACAAATTAAAACCACTTTTATAATTTTTGACGCGTAAATGCATTCAACAGAAGTAAAAAGGTTACGTTAGGATATAAATGAACTGGACTATAGTCATGACTTCAATGTTGCCACCACAATGAGGCTGTAAAGCCATGTTTGGTGTGATGACGTTTTGTAGTCTCATTTAGCCTTATTAGCAACTGCCTTTTTTACGACATTTAAAGATTCAAAACTTATGAGTGGGGTATGCACTGGCGTACTTGTTGCTATTGATCAAAATATTAAAATCTCTTAAGCTTGTCTTAACCACAGGCCTTGTTTCAGGCATCTAACCAAGAAACCCATTCAAGAAACAAACCAAATTTGAGACAAAGGAACCAAAAGTGTTAACATGCTAACTACTTTCCATGTTTTACAACTCATTCCTGCAGCAGTCTATTCCAGAGTAGGTAAAGCTGTTCAACATGATCGAGAATTCTACCATTAGATGTAAATAAACTAGTTTAACATCTTGTTTTTGAAAACCGTAGTGGCAGTTTGCTGTTGTGGTTGACCAACATCTCACTATTCCAACTGCTTTTGCTTAATCAAACCACAATATGAATGCAGCATGACTCCTCCACGTCCCATTTTGGCTGTTTCACTCTTGCACACACTCCCTCTGTGTGACTTTCTTTCTCTTCTCTCTTTCTCCATCTTTGTCTCTTTTCTATGGTGGGACTCCTGTGCAGCCATCTATCTCTGTTTGTCTGTCTCCCTCACACACACACACACATGCACACACATGCACACACATGCACACACGCACTCAGACGCACTACCCTACAAACAATGAGAGCCTGATTAATAAGTGTGTCTCTCCCTTGTTTCCGGAAAGTGTCAGAACAGGGAAGGCCATTTCAAAGGCACTTCAGCCCAAATTATGTAGATTTAAAAACAGCTTTGGACACATGAGGCAGCAGGAGGTGGGAGGGTGAAGGGGGGCTGAAGGGTTGGACTTTGTTCATGAATATTCATGAGCAGACACTTAAAACACATCCTCTCATGGGTCACCACAGGCAGAGAACCAGCCAATCAACTTCTTTTGAGACATTCTTTTTCTGCCGCTGTACTTCAAGTCAGTCAAGTCGGTCCGTTTCATCTACAGTAATGTTGAAACAGCGATGTCAAAGCATTTAAAACACAGTTGAATGAAAAGGATTTCAAAATATGACTTACATAACAGATCTGCCTATTAAATGCAAAAGTAAACAAAGAACCAGTTTCTTTTCATAAACTATGCCTGTAATGTGCTACAAAAATTGGGACGCATCTTATCAGCAAGTTACTTCTTCAATACTATCAGTTTAAATGCTAGTTCCACCAGCAAGTGCCAAATTTTTTACGCAAAACTCAAAAGTTCCAATAGAATCACCACCGTTTTCTCTATAGAGAATAAAAATCTTAACTTCTTAGGCATTGATTTTAATATTGGTGAACTTTAACATGCAAATTTGCACTGTTAAACAATAGCAAGCCATCTTGACAGGTTTGACCTTTAAGGTAGAGCCAGAGGAATGGAGGAAGCTATCATTGCTTATTAGCTCTGCATCACCATCCACTATTATATAACCTGCTCTGCTGTAACAGATGAATTAATTTGTAGGTGGTTATGAGACAAGAATCAATGGTAAAAAATACATCTTGTGAATAAACTGCATGAAATTGTCCTGTTTGCGGCCTAGCCAGTCGTCTCTCTCTCAGCTAGCCTAGCAAGCTAGGTAGCTTGGAGAGCTTCCTATCCTTTTTTTTATCAATGTATTGGGAAAAAATCTAATATATATATATACCCGCGTGCACTGTAGAGACCTTTTTATAAATAACACTGGAAAGCAAACAGTTCAGTACAGACAAAACAGAAATATGCTTAGAGAGCTATTGTGACTGACAAATGCTAGCATGTGTCTAGCATGTATCTGGCTGTCCATGGACGTATGAAGAGGACTGGATGCAGTGTTTGAGGCAGAGCCCCATTTATTCCAATGAAAGGTGCATAGTGGTGCATAAGGCCAAAAAAGTTCAACTTGAAGGTGTAAAATTAAAAAGGTGTAAAATTACTTCTGTCAGCCTAAGCAGCTAACTTCCACCTGCCGTGCGGCTAACGTCAAGTTTAGCTTTCTGCTAACCTGAATGAGGATAAAATAATTAAATTAGGCAACTCTTTTTGACTGATCAAATCCAAGTCATTTTGCAGATGTGGCATCCAGGCATCTCTTTCACAAAGTGTTTTTGGGCACTATGGCATCACATGAGCAACACCGAAGTAGCAATTCTACTATTTGGCTTCAGTTAAAACTGGTTTTAAAACCGGGCACACTTTGTTGGGGTCTGGTTAACTCACCAATACTAGCAGTTTAACAGCCCCGTGAGTAGTCCGAGCACCACAAAGCTTCTAAGAACACCATACTTTGCAAAGATGGACCTTCACTATGACATATGCTGGTGTAAACCGGCCTTCAGGGTTCAGAGTGCTTCAGACACACACAGAAATGGTCACACCATTTCCATAAGGCAGAAAAAAAAAGTATGCTGTCAACACCCAAATCTTTTGGTTTAATTTGTAATCACAAAAGGTTCCAGATTTAGTTGTGTGAAGGATCAAAACAAGACAATTCAAGAGAAAAGTTCAAATCCTGGATACTTTACGCAACATTTAATAGCCTCAACTTATTTAGAGAAGAAACAGTTTGCAATAGATCTGCTTAATAATCAGTCCGTTAATATTTCCAGCTCCTTTCTGTATTGTTACACAGCACAAGGTGGAGAGTCACATATGCAATGCCAGGCAACAGTAGTCATTAACGGGATCTGACCACAAATCCAAGCAGCGCCCCTTCACCTCTTTGGTGTAACAACAAACAAAAACCACAGTTACAGTGTGTCCAAAGTCAAACACCAGTGAATATTAAGTAGGTAATTAGATGCAGCAGCATTTAATTTCTAATTTTCTCTATTGCTCTCTATTGGCCCACTCGTGTTTCTAGTTTTCTCTACACATCAAGGTCACTGCCATAGGAGACACACACATACACACACACACACACACACACACACACACACACACACACACAAGAGAGGACGAGGGAGGGAGAGCGAGTGAAAGGCTCTTCACAACAATGTGTGTCGTGGGCTGAATACAGAGCATAGCACAAAACAAAAGCATGAGCGACAGCCAGCTGGCTTGGCACCACTTGGCACGGGACAAGCCCGCTTGTCCTTGGCATGACAATGAAACGCACACATACACACGCAGACGTAACGACACACACAGATATCCACACACTCTGTTTTCTCCCTCTCTTCTCAGGGTGTAATGAAAAGCAGAGCAACAGAGAGGCTCGGCACTTAAAACAGTTCTGTTCATCAGATCCCGGTGAAAAGAGGCAGTGCCGGGCTACACCACAGAAACACAACGGGATCCTCTTTTCATCTTGGAACAAGAGTGGGGAAAGAAACATAGAGGAACTTGAACGAGACTCAGCTGGCAGCTTTAGAGGGATCTGGACGAATATTTGGGACGGGCTTTTACCTCATGTGTAGTGCCGGGTAGTTAAGTGTTCATGGGTTTAGAAAAGTGATTTGAACTTGTGAGTCAAGGGCTGGCAAGTTCTCGCTTGATGAAAAATAAACACCATTCAATAATGCAAACACTTTCTATTATCGCAGTCCATTATCTGTCTGGCTAAGTCTCACATGGTTTCCTATGAAAATGGGTTTAATGAGTATCCCAGGTTCTCTTATACAGAGGCGTGTCAATTTCACTTCCTGTCATCATTTCTTAAGACTTCTCGACTCCAGTATCCATCAAGTGTATTGGTATTGAAGTTTCAGTGTGGTTTCGGCATCTCTGTGGTCAAATCTACAGCAAGCACACACAAAGGCCATTCAGAGGGTCGACATGAAGTAGGGCTGAGTATCAGAACTTGATATCTTTTGAGGTACCGACTCAAATAAACCAGAATCAGTGGTATCGAAACTTCTACCATCAAATAATACCTGCTTTTGAACCTTTTTGGACACAGTTCTGGGAAAAAAACAACTATTTGAATGGCTTTTCTCACACACAGTCACTGCAAGTGTTCTTCAATTGAATGCAACATGTGATTAGCAAACTACTGCAGCAGCTACAACCCATATTGTCTGTGGAGTGTTTACTTCAAAGGTGATGTATCTGATAGATTTGGCAGTTTAGTGTGCCAAGATGCCACCAAAATGTTCAACAGTATGGCTTTACAATGCCTGTGGCAACTGGTAGCATGTTACACGACTAAATGCTTCCGTTCAAATGATGGGTATGAAATGAAGTAGAAAGAAAAGGTATCATATGAAGTACTCTAGTGGTATTGGTATAACTTAAAGGCTACTGGTAGTGTCAGCTTTTAACCTGTATCCCTTACATGAACACAGTTATACCTGCTGATTCTTTGGTACAATGCTCGTCCTATGGTACTGTTAAAGTCTAGAAAACTGCATCAATGGCTTAATATTTTAATGAAAGGCTTTTTGACAGGCTGGCACTCCAACAAATTGATCAATGAGACATGGCTGCCAAAACTTAACCAGTATACTGTACATCTAAACTTTTTTGTGTGTGTATTTCATACAGTGTAACTCCAAACTGCTACCCAGTGAAAGGCAGATAAATCTTTATCAAGGACATTGTTTCTTAAACAAAAGACCATTGTTCTGTGATTAGCAGCTGATTAAAACTGTTGGCTACACAGATCAGAGGCCAAGCAGCCTTTGACAATAAGGTCTGTAAGGTCTAAGCGATGGTACCAACTGCAATTGCAAATGTTTGGGTAAGGGCATGCAAAACAGTGCAACAAACAGGCAAGGTCCACTGGTTCTGCACTAGTAACCATGAAGGAAACAGTATGTGATGTTAGAAATAATACCAAAACCACAGTCAGGTGTTGAGCAAAAAAAAAAAAAAAACAACCAGGTGTGGCTGTATGTTCAGATTTAATTTAAGGAAAGAGAGGAGTTGTTCCAGCTGGTAGTGCACTGAGGGGTATACCCACCTCTTTTTCTGGTAGTTGACAGTATACGAACCTCTCAGCCTAAAAAAACCCAACATAAAAACACATAAAAGCACCTTCATTTAGGCAATGTATAGCAACATCTATATTATGAGTGAGATCTACAGGTGCTGTAAGTTGGCTTTGCTGGTATCACCGGATCAGAAAACCATCCAGAAGAATGAATACCAAAGCACACATAGACGAAACATTCAGGTTTCTTGAAGCATAGCAAGGTAATCGAAGTGTTAATTAGACCCCCAAATTATGAAATACTTCCTCCTTCAGGCTTAAAGAGTTAAAGAATGAGCCGGAGGGAGTTTAGCCATATTTCTCATACCAGGTAAAGTATACGCAGTCATCATAGACAAGACTGGGTAGCAGTGAAGAACTCTACCTGTCTATGTTTTGCGCTGGGTCATAAATACTGTTATTATCTATATGGCTTACAGAACAGTAGTCATTGTACAGTTTCAGTCAGCAAACAGCTTAACACTTGTTCCAGTGACTCATGTGTCACTCAATGTACATATCCCTTAATCAATAGCCAGCGTGCTTAGAGGGTATGAACAACCGTCAAAGTAGGGACGCTTACACAGTAACCAAGGTATTGCCAAATCTATGCTTAAGAAGTTTCTGTATATTCAGGTTTCACCCTGGTTTATGTAAAGCTGTACTCATCTGTAATTAATGTGAGTCACTGTGAGGGGGATTGGGCAAGCCTTGGCCATACACTACCTTCCATTGTGAAACATCATCGATATCTTAAGGCTAAATGTGGCTGCCTGGATCCCAGATGCCCCACCTCTAATTCTTAGCTGTTGAGACATTACCGCCAGCAGGAGAATAAAGACATGACTAATGGCCAAAGTTAAATCTTCACATCTAGTTACAACGTGTCAATTCAAAAGCATTGCAGTGCAGCTTAGTGATGCTGCAATACGGCTGACGGTAAAAAACCTTTTGAGGGATTTGATGGGGGCTGGCGTCAGGGAAAAAAAAAAGGGTGAAAATGGGAGTGCCTTGGGTTTCCTTATTCTCTGCAGGTTGAGGACGTGTTAAATACGTGGGAAGAGATGAAATGAGACTACTGTGGGGGCATAAAAGGAACACAGACGGAGAGAAGGCCGGTCTGAAAAGAAACTGGAGGTACAAAAAGAGAGAGCGAGAGAGAAAGACCGAAAGAGAGCGAGGGCCTCCTTACTCAGCAGGAGCTGTCTGCCAAGGCAGGAGTCAGGCAAGGGGCGAGTGTGTGTTTTGTGTGTGTGTGTGTGTGTGTGTGTGTGTGTGTGTGTGTGTGTGTGTGTGTGTGTGTGTGCGCACAACGTAGGGGGAGATAGTGGCCACGTGCCAAATACAATGACCCGCAAAGCTGGCAGGGTACGGGGTGGTTGTGTGTGTGTGTGTGTATGTGTGAGTGAGTGTGTGTGAGAGTGTGCATAGGAATGTGTGTATGCTTGCATTCCTAGGACGCATGCTGCCGGTTTCTCCACAGTAACAGTGAGAGGAGGCAATAGACTCTGTCTCAACAGAGGGAGGGTGGGAGGGAACAGAGGACGAGTACGAAGGGGAGGAGGCGTTGTTGTAAAAGCGATGGAGAGCGAAGTGAAGATCAAACCGAGAGACGGAATAGTGCTTTAATGCGATGACCTATCCACCATCCTCTACAATCGCTTTATTGTGTACCTCTGTGCTGTACTTTGCATGAAATTAGCTTTAGCTTTACAGTACAAAGGAGTTAAAAGGCAGGGCTCTAAAAGATGGAGATGAGAATAAGCAGGTAGAGTGGGTCATTCACTAATTGCAGGGCTGGCGGTTCAATCGCAGATGTCAATCGAAGTGTCCTTGGACTTGATACCTAACGCCAAATTGCTCACAATGGTTACGCCAGTACTTTGCATCATAGCTCACTGCTGTACAATGAGTAGCTGAATAATTGAAAAGTTTATTAACAGAAAATGAATTGGCACATATATTGATAATCAAATAATCATTCTAGTTATTCTTAAACCAAAAATGCTAAACATTTGCTGGTTTCATAATGGGCACATTAGTCGAGAATGGAAATAATCATTAGCTGCAGCCCTACATTACACTTATTGATATTTGGCTTTGTCAACACAGCCCTGCTGGAAGCCAGTAGACAGTAGAGAGAAGTAGATGATTGGAAACAAACCAGAAGAAGGAGGATGAGAGCTAGAGAATGTGGTGTGTGTTTCTATGTGAGTGTTGCTGATTTTCTTAGTTGGAAGAAGTATTGGTCCCATCTGGCAAGGACACAAACACACACCCACACAATCACAAAGTCACACAATCACGCACACACACACAGCCATTGTCTGCAGGAGGGAAGAGGGTTAAAGGGTCCCCCTCCCTCCCTGCTGACTCCTGGATGCTTGGAGCACTAATCCTGTTATCTCCGTCCCAATAAGAAATGAATTAATGAATAGAGCTTGGAAAGACAGTGCAAAGCGCTCGGCGACAGCCCTGCATGGCGGCCGGTGAGCTCACAGGCTCTGCCTGCTTTTGCTTAAAATAGGCAGAAAAGCACTGGGAGGATTCTCCATACCAAGATAATGTAGTTTTCTCCTCTCATTTAAAAGGAAAATATATATGACCATGTGAACGCTTTGCTCTCTAAAACTGAAAAAACACTTGACAGTGACAAACTAGAAACGCTGTTATGGGTCTCACTGGAAAAGTGCCTCAACGAAATGCTAAATGTAATGTAATGTACGGTGATGCGTAGGGTAAATCTGTGATCAGACACACTTTCCCCACAGGGGCCATTAAAGTTTCATCTTTTCAGACTCCCTGTGGAAATCATGGAGAGAATGTAGAAAGGCACTTCGCAGAGAACAAGTCTTTTAGAGCAAAGATTTTTTTATATTGGTCTTGTGCAATTCAGCATCCATCTCACTGAAAATAAACCTACTGGTTCTAGGGGCTGGCCACATCACTCAGTTCATATGAATTAGCTGAGTGATTATTACAGATCAAGCCAATATAAGCCTGCTGCAAACTGTTTTAACGCATAAGCAGTAAAGTTACCCAGATGTTATTCGCCCATTACATGTGGTTTTTAGCTTCATAGATACGGGTTAGAAGGTGTTCATGACGTGACCAGTGCCTTGACAGGGATTTTGGAAGCACTCCCATAAAGAGGCAGACTAGGGATGGTGATTGGGTCACGAAACACAGGACTTTTCCCAAAGACTTTCCCCAGGAGACCGACATTAGGAACAGTGTCAACTTTGAGAGAACTCTGAGTCATTTTAAGGTACACCATCAACATGTTTCTTTTCAGAAATTTTACCACAGTAACTCTATGTTAGTACAGAATGGCGCTAATTTGTAGGATATCGTACACTGTTGTATGAGGATACGATAGGTTTATATAATGTATACAACACTGTGTAGTACATGGCTTTTGCTAAATAAACAACTATTTCCAACATGCTTTCTACTGCTGAAAAACCTTACTCTAAGCATTTCAGTCCACCGAGTGGCATTTTTGTGTCAGATAAGGCTTCAAAACTGGTACTCCTGGTGCATTTCATTTTCTCACCAGTACTTTTTTTCAACACACACACATGCCATGGGCCTTTTTTCTGGCACCTCAAGGACTTATTTGAGTGCTTTGTCCTTTTAAATTGGAAAACGAAGGACTCTGTAAGGTTTTCATTAAGAGACACAAAAGACAGACGAGTTCAGTTTTACACACAATCGCCAAAATTGTAACGTAAAAGATACACTGCCACTTAGAAACACACTCCTCCACCAGCACAGAAAAATATGCTGGTGATGGAGCAACCCAAGCAAACACCCTTCAGGACTTTCAGGCCAATTAAGTGTTCAACAAGAAGAATCAGAAGAGAGTATAAATGTACATGAGGAAGCCCTTCACTTGCACTGCAGATATTTAAGAAGAATTTGATGAGGAGGTGGATTTTTCATGTCTTCTACAATCATTAAAGAGGATGCGCATGTACATGCATACACACACACACACACACAGAGAGAGAGAGAGAGAGAGACAGAGAGAGAGAGAGAGAGAGACTGACCATATTTCAGTGTGTGTTCATACAAATCTGCTTTAGACCCCCGCATGAATGAAAATGCCTTCCCTGACACCAACATAGCTCGGCCTCACTTAAATCCCAGGGGGAACCAACATCTGATCAGTGCTCCAAATACACACTCTGTATTGTTTGGCTGTGTGTGTGAGGGTAATATGCAGCTCAAATATCTTCTGTTGTATTTCTTATAGAAAAGTAGCCCATTGACTATGTTTCTGTGATAGGAAGTCAATGCAGCGATCATTAGCTAGGAATGAAATACCAGACAATGGCAAGATGGACCACAAAGGGAGGCTCTAAGTTTTCAAGCTTGGGGGTGAGGCAGGTTCACAGTGTGTATGTGTGTGTGTGTGTGTGTGTGTGTGTGTGTGTGTGTGTATGTGTGTGTGTAAGAGTGACAGATTAAGACACTGAGATCTTACAGTTGCTTTCTAGTGTCATAAACACTCCCTCTCTTTGCTTTGAACTCAATGGAAATGTCACAGCAGCCTGTCCTTGCACACACACGCACACACGCATGCACGCACGCACGCACGCACACGCACACACACACGCATGCACGCACGCACGCACGCACACGCACACACACGCACACACGCGCACACACGCACACACACACACACACACACACACACACACACACACACACACACACACATTCACACACACAGATACAGAATAGGGACAAAAGAAGAGGTCCTTTCAGAGTGAGGACCTGAGGGAGAAGAGACAGACGAAAGGGGGGAACTCCCCCTGAAGTTCACAGACAGCCATGACACAATACTGCAGGGAGCAGAAAGGGAGACAAGACTACAAAGACAGAAAGAGGCCCAAAGGAAGGCAGAAAATATGTATGTCTATTACATAGTATTTAGCATCCTGGATGACTTTTAAGTTAAGAGTTGCAAAAATAAATTGATAAGTTGTCAAATATCAAATTCCTTGTGAACTCATTTGATTATTGATTAATTGGTTTGAGTCAAGGGTCAAAATTCTATGATTCCAGCTTCTTAAATGTGAGTATTTTCTGTTTTTTTACTCCTTGTTAACAACACAAGATATTTGAAGATGTTATCTCTGGCTTTGGGCAACACTGATCCATATTTTTCATCATTTTCTGGACAGAATAATACATTGATTCATTGAGAGAATCATCCACATCAACCATGAAAATAATTGTTAGTTATAGCCCTATTTACAAAGACAGATTTTTGCTAAGTTTGCATGCAAGTGATACGAAGACTACTCTAAATATGATCAAGGTCATAATTTGATTAAAGTTTTTACCAACTGGGATTTCCCACATATTCATTTATTTGTGGTGGCCTGCCACAAACAGAATTTCTATTTTGGAACCTGGTGAATTTATCAGGAGTGCGGTTGAAATATATTAACTCTTCAGTTATTCACTGCACCACACTCTTGGAGTGCAGAGTGTAGTCTGGGCACAGATGGAGCAGCAGAACTTTGGGCACATTAAAAGTGAAACTTATCCATTCATTCTACTGGGTCTAAATGTTTTCATTCATCCATCGATCTGATCAGATCAGCTGTGAACAGATCAACAGATCAATTATCCACCTCTGCAGGTCGCAAACTGCTGCTGAGGAAAAAAAATACTTTCAGAGAGCTCCACCTGCACTGTGTTTAAGCCTCCAAATTTAGAAGGGAACCTGGAAAATGTTGCTGTTTAATTTTCACTTAAAAGACTGATTGATTGTCATGTTTCATCATGCCCTGAGAAATAAAATGAGTGACTAACAATTAGTGAGCATAAATCTAGGTGCTAATCAGGTTATGTTTATGCAGATTAAGAAACTCAGACAGAGTGTTACCTAAATCAAATCAGTCAAATTATTAAAGTCAAAGTAAATGTACTGAATTCATGCTTTCTCTGGTAAAGCCCTTTTGCCAACTAAAAAGTCTACAAAAAGTTTAAAGAATCAAATATACAAGTAATCAGACTCAAAATGAATAAGAGCAGTGTCAGCAGTCATGATGCCAGCCTTTGTCCTTGGATGGCCAGCAGTGTCACACCTACTGACTTCCAAAGATTTGACGTCGTTTACCGGATTCATCACTGTATCTTGTTGCCATGGGAAATGTAGCTTTCCATAATAATAGAGAAACAGGTTTTTACTGAGTGCCAGCAGCATTTAGAGCTGGTCCTGGCAAGCCCTGTGTGGCCGTACCCTGCTTTTGGAAAAAAAGGCTCTTTCCTGGCTTTGTGGTGTTTGATATCAAAAGCATTCATCAGCCTTCTCCTCACCCGTCGGCCACCGTATGTGCTGCTGTCTGTTGAGCCGGCTGAATCAGTCACCTGGCAACACACTGAAACTAGTGCCCGGTTTCACCTCGGTGATTTAATACGCCCAGTCAGTCTACCAAATGTTCTTCTGACTAGCATGCATAGCAACCCCGTTACAAAATGCCAAAGTGGGTTGCTTTTTATTGCTATTTGTTGATTCACAGAAACCTCAGTTAAACCTCAGCTTTGAGGGAGACAAGCTGGATGCTGCAACAGGAGAAGCCCTTTGAGTGGAACTGGTGTAGAAGGTGGGGAGAAGGAGGAGAGAAGAGCAGGAACTGGATGATTGAGGAGGGTCTGATCATAGTGTTGTGGTTTTCCCACCATGAGACAGACACACACACACACACACACACACACACACACACACACACACACACACACACACACACACACACACACACACACACACACACACACACACACACACACACACACACACACACACACACACACACACACACACACACACACACACACACACACACACAGCGACCCCAGGCCTCAGTAACTACTGGCTTCTAACTGAAATGGGCTTTTGTAAGTTAAAGGTGTGCCAGCCTCAGCTATAGACCTCTGCAACAAAAGCAGTGGTTAAAAAGCATGGGAACCCCCCTAGGGATGTAGGCCAGGGTCAGTTAGTAGCCTGTATGCAGTGTGTGTGAGTGTGTGTGAGTCCGTGTGTAGTGAAATACTGTTTGTTCAGTGTGTATGGGAACAGTATAGAGACTGTATGAGATCCACAGAAAGGTGTGTGAGTGTGAATGCATGTTGTGTCTTTCGTGTATGAGCTGATATCTGGATAGCATGGCAGCCACAGGGGAAACAGCTAATAGTCATGAATGTGAACAGGCATCTGTTACTGTGGGGCCTCATGACCCTAAAAACCAAGGGAGCGCCTGCTCACTGCACCAAGACCAGCAACTGTGCGTGGTTTTTTTTTTTCCTTTTAGATATGCGTATGCCTATTTTTCTTTCTGTGTTCCCTCTCTGTGTTTGGAGATTTTTACGGGTAGTGAACTCAGTGCAGGTGGAGCTTTCCATGAGTTCTTTTTTTCCCTCAGCAGCAGTTTGTGACTCACAGGTTGAATAATTGATCAGCTGATCCATTCAGAGGTGATCAGGTCAGACTGACGAATGAGAGGAGCAGCTGTTGTGTGAGAACGCAAACTTTGAGACCCAGCAGAATGTATGGTTAGAGTGTCACTTTCAATGCACCTGACATTCTGATGCTCCATCTGTGCCCAGAGTACGCTCTGCGCTCCAAGAGTGTGGTGTAATGAATAATCGAATGTATTTCAACAGTGCTGCTAATAAATAGCTCCAAATTTAGAAAATCTATTTGTGGCAGTAGATGTTTTAATTGCGCCACAAACAAATAATGAGTGGAAAACCCTGCTTTTAGCAGTCTCTGCAATTTGATATTTTTATATTAGTTGCTACATTAAGCTATATGAATCAGCATAAATGGAAGCTATTCCATTTGGCATTCAAAAAACAGATTGTGATGACTAATAAATGATGAAAGCACCTAGTAAGTGATGAATGAATAAATAACCACATAGAGCTTGTCACATTTGAAAGACCAAAATAAGAAGACATACAGTCAAGGTCAAAACTCTCCTTTCTTCTGCGAAGATTCAAAAGGCAAAAACAGCTGGACTCAAACTTGATTCAATAACTTCTTTCACCAAAAGCCCATAAGCTGAAGAGCAGCCAGGTCAGGTCAGTGAAACGCAATCTGCACGACCCTGGAGACGCTCCCGCTGCAAGAGAGGCTCGTGCTGAAAACAGACTGCAATCAGCTGCTGGATGCAGGCAGCTTCTGTTCCTCCAGTTAGCTCAGTCATCACATTCAGAATGATGCAAAATTCTCTCCAAAAATCTACGCAGAGCTTCACTGATTGAAAAATGATTCACTACTTAACCTGAACTTATTCCTAGATCTAATCAAATCATAAGAAGGTGGGATGATAGAACGTTTTTTTTCGCTCAGTTGCAGGCATCATCATCCTGGGAAAGTTGCGTTCGTGCCTGTTCTTTTATGCTGGGACCCAGTGGACAGAAGCAGGAAAGAAAGAGGGAAGCAGACAGAGGACAAAGAGGCCAAATCAAGGGTAAGTAGCAGCTCTGACGCTCACAACGACGGAGAGAGGAGACAGAGACTCTAATCAGAGAGAATTATCCTGACAAACCCTCTTCAATCACGCAGCCCCCACCCCACCGCTACATCTCTCTGCTTTCCCCTCATCCGTCAACCTCTCCATCCGACCACTCAGAATGAAAAGATGAAAGATGATTAAAGGTAACAGCTTTGAATTTGCCTGTTAGCCACTTTTTTATTACAGAAGAGGGAAAAATAGAGGGGAGGAGAGAATGGAATGAGTATTGTCCGTTTATTGTTGCTGATGACAAATTCGTCTTTGCACAGCCCTGATATCTACCCGTTCTTTGCCTTGCCATCGGAACATGTCATGTGATTAATATGAATACAGTAACACCAGCAAACACACGAGCTGAACTATTTTTAAAATGAAAACAGACAACTTTAACCGCTTGGCGTTTCAAAGTGCTCTTATATTTGGTGCCACTATTGCAAAGACAATTGGATCGCTTTCTGTTTTCCTCAGAGCTTGGCAACTACCACAGTTTTCAGTTACTTTGGTTATTAAGTCTGCCATTTCTACTACTGGGGATTGTAACTGCAAAGAACCTGTTGTTTGGTAACTTGGATAGGTACCTACGCAAGGGAAAAACAAAAGCAACATTCTCTCCTGTTTTGGTTTTGCACTAGTTGCTGGGCTTCCTTTCAGCATAAACTGGAGTTCGTACACACTGGCAGTCAGAATTTTATAGTGAAAGCGAGACGTAAAGGGAACCAATCTACAGCTAAGGCCAATGGTGTCATTATTCTATAGCCATTACATTGTGCAATCAACATTTACTTCATAACTTCTTTTATTTTTTTATATTAAGTCACAAAACAAGTTATGGTACAAGATATGCTTTAGGGTTTGCATCTTTATCTTTGGTGTTAACTTTCTGTGTTTTTATTAAATTTCCCAGCATTCACCTGCCAATCAAACAGTGTGACCATGACTAAAACATCTTTTTCCATTTGTTTTAAGTAAAATAAAATTGAGTTTGTTGAATTGAAGTCTCTGTTTTGGGAGTTAATTTTGACATGCAATTCATTTATATGTTTAGGCTTCCTAAAAGTTTGATGTTGTTCCCATTGGACAACTTTGTAAATAAAGGCAAAACCAAACAACAGAAAACTGTTCCCAAATTACAGCAATGCAAGTGCTGCAAAGAGCACATTTACTTACAAAAAAATGCCCCAATAATCACATAAAAGGGATGAAAGGGAGTTTTAAAAAAAAAAGTTTTGTTAGCACATCTATTTTTAACAAATCTAGCTAACCAATCAGGTGAAAGGACAGTTCAGCCGTAAACCAATCGGTAGTGTGTGCTGGGAACCTGCGGACGCCTCCAGAGAAGAGGAAGAGGAAAAACTTGAAACTATGAAAGTGCTTTTTGGTGTTAGAAGCAGATGAGATAAGATACCATTTAATTGCTTCTTTCATAGGCGCAGCTTTAATCCCATTGTTACAGCGGTGGTGTTTCATCCCACTGATAACTCACAACACTTTGAACAGTGATTTTCACACAAGCGCACACACACACGCTATATATATACACACACAAAGATTTCCTTTCTGCTGCCATGGCAGAAAAAAAGTGCTTAGCGTGCCACATGCTCCCTTTTTTAAGGCAAAATTTAACTAGGTGAAAATTAGACTTTAAAATCAAAAAGAAGGGAATGTACACATCACATGTGGTGTGTGTGTGTGTGTGTGTGTGTGTGTGTGTGTGTGTGTGTGTGTGTGTGTGTGCTAGAGACATGAACAGAGAGTTAAAGAGGGGGAAGATCGTTTTGAGAAAGGATGTAGGATCTTTTTTCTGCATTCAGCGCCACCTCCGTCAAGGTCGAGACAGAAAGGATAACCGAAAACAAACAAGGTAAAAAAAAGGAAAAGTATAGAGGAAAAACAAATCTTTAACTTGATGCCATGAAATCTAAACACGTTCACTTCCAGGAAACACCATTTAGAATAAATATATATATATATATATATATATATATATATATATATATATGATTAGCAATTAATTTCTGCAATAAAACCACTGTTTCAGAAAAGTTTTCCCATTCCCAAAAAGCCTGTCTGATCACACAAACACACAAACGCACACGCACGCACGCACGCACACACACACACACACACACACACACACACACACACACACACACACACACACACACACACACACACACACACACAAAATGGACCCCCTCAGGTTTACAGGACAGAGCAAGACCCCTGGAGACAAAGCTCCACCAATGGACCCTAGCGTACACACCCCTACACTACAATGGTCCTGTGGTGTAACAGTAGAGAAGGCACCTAATCCTCTTAAAGCATGACAACTACTAGAAACCCTGTATTCACTGACAAATGCCCACCCTGGACACACACACACACATATACACACACACACACACACAGACACACACACACACACTGAGAGGCACGCAGCAAAGGAGCAGGAAATAATTCACAACCTTAAAGTGGACATTTAGTAACCTATTATGTGCTTCCAGAGATGGACAGTTTACTGGCCTCATCTGCACTGACAGTTTAAGTGGTTTGGGTTCAAACATCTTGAGGCCATCTTACAAAGGTAATGTTTCAAACAGCTGCATTAGCAAGAGGGTTTTTACCCAGGATCCATTTGTTCATCATGTTATCTGTAGAAATTTATTTACAGCTGTACACAGCGGTGATTCTGACTGTCTGCTAATGTGTGTGCCGGTCTGCTGGCAGGATAGCGGAGAGTCCAGGAACTGGTATTTTTTTTGGTGAGGGCACTGTCAATTACAGGAAGTTCTGTGAAGATAATTCCCTCAACGGTGACACATGGATGCATTTGCAGGTCAGTCTACCCTACTTTCTCTGTTCTTTGAAGTTTCTGCTAGGGATGATAATATGTAACAGGTTAATGGGCTAGCCCTTGAGAATATTTTTGACTGGTTTCACATATCAGTCTATAGGTTGATTTTGCTACTCTTCAGTTTGGTGCACTGCACACTACCCAGGTCTGGTAGGAGCGAACTCATTTGGTAACTGCAGTTAGTATCTCTGTATTGACTCGACAGCACTGCTGTAGAGATATTATGTGTGTGTTTTTGTTTAATTGTGTTTTCCCAATGATCTACTCTGTCTGTACTTTTATTTTATGTCTTTTTGTTACTTTATATAATTTGTTTTGTCTTTTTATGTGTCCTTGCAATTGCCTTCCTTTGCTCTGTTATAACCACATTTCACAATAAAAGTTTAAAAATGACAAAAAAAGAAAGAAATATTGTGCTCATCTTCCGTCTCCCCACAGGTAGCCCCTATGAGTAAGTGGCTCAATTTTAAGCGGCAAACTCCCTTTTAGCGTTGTTGACTATGTTATCATTGTTAGCACAGTTAGCAGAATCAGCACCGGCTACTGATGCTAACACAGTTAACTATGCTTAAATGGATTTGTGGCTCAAAATTATGCTGCAACACACCAGGCTACCTGGGGGCAGATCATAGGGTGGTCCCCTTGTTATTTGTTTGATTGGTTTGATAGGTTAGCCAGCTCCCACACAACCCAAGTGGTGTGCGGTGCGAAGCAATCAAGACTAACATTAGCTAACCAGTTGGTGGGCAGTGGGCATTGTTTCAAGATGTTTGAATAATGAAATTACTTTTCTTGCCATTTTCACATTTTATACACAGAACCATTGAAGACACTGAGGTCATGTTGTATGTATTTGTTTTCTAGGGATTTAAGGATATTAAGGACATATGACAACTACAAACATTCCACACATTGGGCTTAATTTATGTCCAAATACTTGTAAAATTACCAAGCTGTCTTTAAGCAAAATAAACAAAAATAAAATAAATGGCAAAACATTTACATTCACTCAACATTCAAATCTTAGCACTGCTAAATGGATAGTACTCTGAAATTAAGCGCTAAGGCTCACCAAGTCAATGGAGTGTAAACTAAAAATAAAGTCTTGTATTTCACATCATTTTGCATTGTGTATCTTTTTTTTTTCTTAAAAAAATTAAGCGAGCAGTTACTGGTTAGTTGTCGGGCAATCAAAAGCATAATTAACCAAAACTGATGAAACTTGGGTAAAATTGAACATTTGGTTCCTTGAAATCTGTTTAAGACAACACACAAAACTAATTTTTTCTACATTTGATATTATGTGGTTTAGAATTGAATAGAATGGACGCCAGGCTTGTACCAGTCTAATGTACTGCTGAACAAAAACAAATGTCCCCTGCGTCTGTCTCCTCCATCTTTGTTTGGGTGCAAGGAGGGTGGTTGGGGGTGAGGAGGGTGTGTGAACAGACTAGCCAGAAAAGGGCATGAAGACACTTAAAGAGGACGAGGGCAACATTTGTGTGTGTGTGTGTGTGTGTGTGTGTGTGTGTGTGTGTGTGTGTGGTAAAGGTTGAGAGGTCTCAACCAGACTGATCCTCACGGCTGTTGACCACATTAATCATGTTGCATAGAGGGGTGTGTGTGTGCGGGCATGGTGGGAGCTTGTCCTCATCTGTCCCTGAGTGTGTGTCTGTGTGTCTGTCTGTGTGTGTGTGTGTGTGTGTGTGTGTGTGTGTGTGTGTGTGTGTGTGTGTGTGTGCGTCTTGCTGCACTTGACTGCTCCTATCAATTCAATTTCATTCCTCCCTCTGCTCCCTTCGTTTCTCGGGGCATCCCATCCCCCCACCATTTAAACCAGTAGTCTCTCTCTCCCTCTCTCGCTCCCTGTGTGTGATGGACTGCTGAGAGCCTAATGAGGTCCCTCCCTCCCCTTTGGCTTTTTTTGTGACTGCAGTGTGTGAGTGTGTGTGTGTCTGTGTGAAGGGGGAAGGGAGAGCCAGAGGTGACAGGTTGGTTATGTACTTCCACATTTGTCTTTTAGCTCTCCTCCTTCTCTCCCTCCTTCCTTGCTTCACACCTCCCCTTGCTCTCCCCCCTTTTTCCTCTATTCCTTCTTTCTTCACACCCTCTTCTCCCTCTCTTCTGTCGCCTTCCCTCTCCCCCTCACACCATCACCTTTTTTCTCACCCATCCTGTACCCTGCCCAGGCCCTTTTTCATCCTCGACTCCTGTCCTCGTCCTCCTCCTCCTCCTCCTCCTCCTCCTCCTCCTCCTCCTCCTCCTCCTCCTCTCCCTGCACTCAGTCTCACCGTTCATTTGTCGGTGAGACTGCAGCCTAATGGGCCATGGCAGGCCTTCCACTAAAGAAACCCACACAGAGTGCTGTTATTAGCAGGCAGGGAGATAAAGAGGAGAGCGAGGCAGGCGGACAGGCAGAGAAAAGGAGGAGGGGAAAACTGTGGAAAATACAGCAGAATGATGCACGAAGGTAAAATGGGGTGATTTGTATTAACGCGGCGTTCAATTAACAAGTGCTGAGGAGGCATCTTCCACACTCCAGCCTGATTCGGTGATGTATCTGTGCAACCAGTCAGAAGCCCCGCTTGTATAGTGAGGAAGAGGCCATCAATAGATCAGCATGACCCAGCAGCCTCCTACTGAACAGATAGGTGAGTCACAGGGAGGGAACAGCTGCAGAGATACATCATGTTTCAAAGCACTTTCTCCAAATCGGAACAAAGCAGTCGAGGCTTGTTGAAAACATTTCTGTAATGTTTAACAGTCTAACAGTTTAGCTAACCATTACATTTGGAGGGGAAAATAAACATTAGAGTACCTTAATGTCAGCAACAACATGTCATGAAAAAACCATCAACTTGATTTAGCTACGGCATTTAGCAGCTAAAGGAACAGGTGGAGACCAAAACAGAATGAGAAGAAGAGTGCATATTGGACTTTTCAAATTAATGCTTGTTCTGCTACCTGTCTGCTATAGTTTTAATAAATATTAAAGTAAGCAAGTACTTGCTTACATGTTAGACGTAACACTTTTTTTTTCAAGTATGGCGATAGTTTACAGCTTCTTCTGCTTCCCTGAGTTGCTGTTGTTTGTTGTTTTTCAGCTTATTAAAAACTGGTACAAGTTAGCAGACTGCAATATTTAGACTAAATTTTGGTAGTCTGGCATGCCTTTTGATTATGTTTGGTTTAAAGGATTATGC
This sequence comes from Plectropomus leopardus, assembly GCF_026936395.1. Taxonomy (NCBI): domain Eukaryota; kingdom Metazoa; phylum Chordata; class Actinopteri; order Perciformes; family Serranidae; genus Plectropomus; species Plectropomus leopardus. Next base: position 7,106,369 of record NC_142187.1, read on the forward strand.
CTTTATCTATCGGTCTGACTCCAGTAAGCACAGTGTTAGCACATTTTAATGCCATAAGGACCATTTTATTTTCATAATTACATTGGGAATTAGATTAATGTAGTACTGATTGTTTGATGTGATTTTATGTTACTATCATCATCATTTTTGACATATCTGAAAGGTTTGTTGAAAACTTGCAGCTGGATGTAAACACAGCTATAGAGTCAGACAGATAAAGTGGGACTGACTCCTTGCACAAAGGGAAATGGGAATGGTGGAGACTTTTTAGGACCTTTGGGGGGTTACAGAGTGGTGAGCTGGTCACATTTCGGATTCACACAGCGCACATCTCAGAATAATTCAGCCACACAGGAGGCCCTGGCCCATTTGCTAATGCACACTGACAGTCTGAATCACCATAATAGGGGACTTGGTCTCTAAGTGATATAATTATTCGTAGTTTTAGCTCTAAGTGCTTCCTTTAAAACCTTATCCACACATTTGGGGAGAGAAGGAGAGCGATAGAAAAGCACAAGATGGCCAGGGAGAGGCAAACCTCAGCAATCAGAAAAGATCAAATCACTTGAAGAGGTCAGTGCTGATGAATTACATTATTAACTGTTAAATAAGGCAGACAGAAAATGTTTTCTGTAAGCCATGACAATACTGAGCTGCACTCAGGAAAGAAAGACATGGCTGCTGACTCCCATTTCCTCACATCAAAGTCGACCAAATGTATGGAAATAGTTTCTAATCCAGCTATAATGGATGTCTTGCACACAATGGACTCCTATGGGCCCTCGTCTGTCTTGTTGGCAGTAATAGCACTGTTGTGAGGGGCTTTGAGTGCTGCGGAGATTGGAAAGGCACATAGGATAAAGGCACTCGCTGCAATACACAACTGTGTGTGTATTCAAAAGTAGAGTGGAAAAAAGATGACGATCTGTGCCTGATATCTATGATCTACAACTGCCCACTGCTAACGGAGATGGGCAACACAATAAAGCACCAAATTCAGTGCGTTCAAAGGAAAGATGGAAAGCATCAGCTCATGGGCTGGATGAAACAAAGCGGGGCATTATGGGAATGAGAGTGCTGCGCTCAAAATGCTGCAGATGTGGAACTTACAAAAAAGATAATCACATTGCATTAAGATTCCTTCCATTTGATGCCATTCATTGTGCTTTGCGTTTGTCTGTAACACGAGGCAGTGCAGTATCCCCAAAACTGCTTCCACTGGTTTCTGCTCTGCCACACAGATCAAACCCAGAAACCCAAAGTGTATGATCATGCAGTGTGATGTTGAACGTAATCTAATTGGCTCAGAGAGTCCCTGATCTTTTCACTTAATGGTTTAGCCTCTGTATCTGCTCTCTGAATGCTCTTTTAGCTTACAAAGAAAAAAAATACAGAAAGCATGTGAGGCAGAAAGAAAGAAAACATTACCATACATGCTCTTTAAGGATTAGTTTTTGGAAGCATGCCTATTTGCTTTCTTGCCAAAAGTTGGGGTAAAAGATTGATACTACTCTTTTGCCCCTGGTTCTCTTTAGCCTGTCAACAAACTCCACAGTCTTAACATTGTCGGCGTGATTTTAACACAACATAACATTTTAAAAAAGCAAAAATAAAGCTGGATTTAGGATGATTATTCTGTAATAAAATTTTTAAAAAATTAAGTTAAAAGGTTTTTACTATAGTGGCTCCATGTGCTGCTCTTTATTTCCATCTGAGAAGCTGCATGCTTGCAGAGTTTCCTATACATTCACTTATTTTGGTGGCCTGCCATGGTTAAAACTTCTCCTACTATGTATTGATTTTATATTTTTCAGGCTGGACCGTTAAATAGGAGCACTGTTGGAAAATATACGGTATTCAGTTATGCACTGCACCACAGTGTCGGAGCAACAAGTGTACTCTGGGCTCAGGCAGAGCAGCAGAGCACTAGACATAGTGAGAGTTCAACTTATTCATTAATTGCACTGGGTCTACAAGTTTGATTTCAGCTGCTCTTCCCATCCACTGATCTGAACTGATCAGCTGGAATGGATCGACAGATCAATCATCCATTCCTCAAACTGCTGCTGAGGAATAAACAGAACTTATAAAGAGCTCTGCCTGCCGCTGGGACCCGCAAAACATCCAAATTTAGAGAGGGGACACTGAATGATTAAAAAGGACACATATACACCCGTCAGATACCTCCACATATATATCTAATTCTGTGGGAAACACTGCACTTGGTCATATGACCTCATTCCAAAAAACTTAAAACTATCCCTTTAAACTTTTCCGGGCTACTCTGAAATTGCCTGCAGCTAATTAAAAAAGGGAATTTAAGACATACACACATCTAGACACACACCTTGAACGGGAGTTCTGCTTGAATGAGTTCTATCCAACCATCAAGTAATCAATAGTACCACACAGATGAAGAGTACTGCTGCTTTTTCCCCTCAACTACTTAAACAAGGAGGAAGGAAAAGAGGTTTGGGGTCAATAAAATGAAAACAGGTTTTAAGTTTTAGTTTGAGTAAAAAAAAAACCTCTTTTGGCAGGACTAGGCCTGAACTCCTTCAAGTGCAAGAAAACTTCTTTGTCTTTCAACCCAAGGGTCCAAATATAAAAAGTCACCGCAAAAATATCACATCCTCTACAAATAGGTCTACCCCCAAGAGATTTAGCTTTTGGGGTTTTTTTTTTCCAACAATGCTACCTGTCACTGCTTTCCTCCCCCACTTAAGTCATCCTGGATTTCCCCTCCTGTTGTGCCACAGGCATTGCTGTTATTTCTATGGAAATGCGTCACTTAATCTCACGTGGGATGAGTTATGAGTTTATATTACCTGACAAAGTATTATAGAGAATATTGTATTTCCCCCCAGTCATAAAATTCTGGTGCATACAGCCTGATCACAAGACAGAATTTGATTTGAGTCTGTTTTGCATTTCGAATACCACCCCCACCTCCCCTTCCCCTCCATGTCCATTTCTTTACTTTCTCCCCAACATTTGTTAGGCAATTACAACCAAACGAGTACATAATGGTCCGGTCTGCGAGCCTTCTCTTTCAAGTCCAGCCTCTCTCTCTCTCTCTGAGACGTGGACAGAGGCCAAATGTGTGCACCAAGCATGGTAAACACACACTTGTACACACACAGAAAGCCAATAAAAGACAGGTGTGGAACAGCGCAATAACTGAATACAGCAGGCTTCAAAAGCTAAAAGGACAAGGCCATTGATCCTGGCTGATAATTGCACACCCACCACCCAAGGTAAAAGCACTAAAGGTGGTGGAAAACACACAGAGCAACACACAGGTATGAAAACAGGACAGGGGTAGTAAAACATGTTTGCTCTCTGTTTTTTTTTTTAATTTCATCACATGTGCAGGTACACACAACCTCCATCCACACATGCTGTGCTGACAAGTTTAAGAAAAGGAGCCGCTTTTGAGAGATGGGGGCTGAGCAAATAGTACCAACAGCAAAGAATGCCTTTTTTTTTGCTTGCTGCTGCAAACAAGTCCGGAGTGGAAATGGCATGGCTGGAAATCGCTGCAAAAATGTGGCTGAAACACCTGAGGCCAGGTTTAAACAGAAAGCACATAAAATACTCACGAGGAGAAAATGGGAACGATGCTGGAAAATACTAGAGGATACAGCAAGAAAGGAGCTATGATTCATTTTACAGCAGGGAGTGCTGTGAGAATAATACTTCCATTTTAGAGCTTCTTTGGCTTTACAGTAATAATCCAGCTAGTTTTTCATTAATTCTATAGTGCAATGTACTGGTTTAGGTAACACAGCTCTGATAGATGATCCAATATCTATAGCCAGTTCATAAAGCCTTTCCTTGTGTTTTCTCATGAGATGTTTTATTTTGCACACAGTCAAAGAGGAGATGCCCAACAGACCATGCTGAGCCCTTTAACAAGAAAAGTTTATTCATTTTCAATCATTTTAAATGAAGATTGTTTTTTTAATAAAAACTAATGAGGATTCAAGGTTACATTAAGAATATATTTTGCTGTTTTTTGTTGCAGCCTTAAGTGCAGTTGCCCAAAAATGATGCATTTTCAACCTCTAACAAACTGCTTCAAAATTCAGTTCATTTTCTGCTGTTCTGACATGCTGCATCAATGACAGATCGTGTGTGAACAGCCTGAGCATCTCACACTCAAAACCAATCAGAACTTTGTATTACTGAACAAAAACTGAGGAAGAATCACAGAGCTGGACACAGTTGTTAGGTGATGAGTGTAGAGCAACAAGACTAAGACAAAATAAAAGTCTGAGGATAAGCACTTCCTTATTCCTCTTCCACCTTGCTTTCTGTGTCTCATAGTACGTACCGTTCAGCTGGTTGCCTAGCTGTCTAGAGAAGGAAGCCCTCAGACAACAACCTCTGATGAATGATTTTAGATAATCAGCCCTTATGCGCTCTCGCACACGCGTGCGCACAGGTGCCTCTTCCTTTGATGAATACAACAACAGAGCATCTTCCTAATGGCCTCATCTTTCACGAGCCTCTCCGAGACCTAATAAGAGTGCGGGGACGATTTGTTTTACCGATTTTCTCTTTTGGAGTGTGGCGGGCATGGAATTAATTACACTGATTAAATATTGTCTGTCTGCGTTGTGGGCTGGGGAAGGGCTGAAGACAGACTGTGAGTGTGTGTGTGTGTGTGTGTGTGTGTGTGTGTGTGTGTGTGTGTGTGTGCGTGTGTGTGTGTGTTTGTGTGTGTGTGTGTGTTAAGTGGCTTAAGTTGTGGCTCTGAATGGGCTCTGTTGTGAATATACATGGATAAATAGATATACAAGAAGAAATGCACTTAAGGAGTGGAAAAAAGTGCTTTTGCAAATTAATGTTCAAGCATTCAGCTACAATTACCAGTGCAGCGAAGGTTAAAGCACTTACAAGTTGCAAATGTACCATTTCTTTAGATGAAAGTAATGACAAGCATTTTAAATAATATAAAGCACTTTTCTAAACAAAGTTGAAAAGGGCATTACGACAAAAAACGCAGTACGCAAGCACCGATATACATAAACGAGACAGAAAACATACAAAAGTAAAATTAGGAAATTTGTGTAAATAAAATGTGACTTGAAGCAAAGGGCCAAAGGTTTAAGACAGCAAATAAATCTGAATAAGACAAACCGTTTGAATAAAAATAATGATATGGAAAAGGACACTATATCAAACTACTATGAGTGTATGAACATATCAGGGCTGTAAATTAGTAGAAATCAGGCAATACGATACAAGTCACAATACAGGTGTTACTGTATGTTACTAATATATTGCAATATATGGCATTTTTTTGTTTGTTTGTTTTAAGTCTAATGTTAGGAGCTAGTGATGTGCCCTTTATGACTCTGCCTGTTTCATAGGCCTGGGTTCTTTGTATTTATGCTTGCTAAGTGTTGCTATACTGTAATGGAAGTGTCATACAGCTATAGAAGATCGATACACTGACTATGTTTACATGCTCAAATATTTTTTTTTATTTTTCCTGCCCTTATTCAGAAAAAGACAGTATCCCTACTAAGCTGTTTACATGACAAATGATAATTAATATTCCACTAATATTCCTGTTTACACACAGCCCTACATACTCTGATTAACATGCTCTAACATGTTGTTTATCACAGCAAAATATGGAAAAGCAGAACGGCTGAAGCCACTTATGCTAATTTGCATCTTTGCATCAAAACACTTGACATATTTATAGTTTTCCACCGGTGGCAGACGTGTTTAACTGTGCAAACACAGCTCCCCTCTTTCATTTATGTAACCACCATCAAGAAAAGGATGGTGATGCAATATTTGCGTATATCCAAAAGACCTGATGATATTTTACGCTTTTTAATAATGAAATAGGCATTCATCTCTTCCACAGCCTTGGGAATGGTTGACTAGTTGGTTTGTGTGCAAGGTATCCAAGCTGACCATTAACAGAAAAAAGGAAGTGTGTTGCAAACACAGCAGTAAAAAAAACAAAACAAATTGCAACACATATTCAGATTGCACTGTATGTCCAAAGACTTCTTCTAAAACCTGACTGATACCAGCATATCCCACATTTTAATCAGAAAAAAGCCTAACTGGGAATATCCAAAAAGGTATTTGCTGTTTACATGACCGGTATCAAATTCAGAATATTGCCATGTTTAGATTAAATGAAATATTAGTGTGCATGTTAATGTAGCTACTGCAATGAATCTTTGCACGTAAATTAAAAATTGATACAGTATCACAAAATATGATACAGCATTACTCAAGTGTATCGATATTTTCTTATATTATACAAATAATACATTCAATTTCTGGAATAAACCAAAGAGCAAACCATTTAAAAATGAAACACTTATACCATCATACGGAAGTTACTCATGGTTACCCAGAGGACCATGAGCCAACATCCCGACAGTGTGGAAACACTGCAGAGGCACATGCCAGTGATAACATGAGTGTTGTCAACTGTCTGACCTCTTTCTCACTCAGCACAGTCATGACTGGCTCTTTCCAGCCTCCCCCGGCCTCCTGTCCAAACCGCCAACACTTCCCCAACCAGCATCAGCCTCACGCGTGAACAGTGGAGGAGACGGTAGAAGTTAAGAAAAGAAAAATTTTAAAGATCTCGCCTTGGCCGACAAACAGCCCTTTACTATGCGTGAGCCTTCAGAGAGAATATGATTAAAGTGCGAGTCATCTTTTACTGATGTAAGTTAAAGAAACGGAGAGGGAAGAGCGAGTGAAGAACATAAAAGAGCATGAAAGACAGGACGCAGGCGTGGAGTTACATATAGTTTCACTGAGTGAGAAACAGATAGAGACATTAGAAAAGAAAACAGAGCGATGAAAACTGAGCGGTGTCAGTGGACTCAGTCCTGAGAGTCGAGTCAGGAAGAAAGATTGGGAGATGAGGCAAGCGAGGATGAGCTCACCGCCTCCTTCTGTCTTTTATCGCAACACTCTTGAGCAACCAAAGAGCGGATTTACACCAGAGGCCCAACAAGCTTTTCCACAACAAGGAACCCCGCGGCCATTCTGCCAGGAAATTACATCTGAGGAAATACTGGCAAGACCAACCACCAACACCTCCCTCCACGCACACATTCAGCAAACTGAAAACTGAAAAATCATACAAGAACTGACACTGACTAAATACAGTGATAACAAGTTGGAACCCCATAGGAACTCCACACAAAAAACCTTTCAAAGTGATGGGAAATGTGATGCAAATAGCTGCTCTTTTACATAGTCGAATGCAGAGCTTATCAGGGTCGCTTTTTTCACAGGCAATCTCATTTGCTTACATTAACAATCACTAAAGCATTCCTTAAAATGTGCAATGCGTGCATGGATGGGGCACAGGCCCAAGGGCCCAAATTGACAGGGGTTCTCCCTGGACTTCACCTGCAAAATGTCATTTAAATTGACGTGTACTGACCAGGAGGAGACTCAAAAGAACCACAAAAAGTTGCCTAAAGTGGCAAAGAGACAAAAAACTAACAAAAAAATGGGTAAAACAACACACAAGGGGACAGAAAATGACAACAAAAAACACTAAAAACAGCCAAAAGAGACCACAAAATGACTATGAAGAAATATCACACATTAAAAGATGCTAAATGAACTCAAAAAGACACAAAACAACCATGAAGAGACATAGAATGACTTGAAAAATACTTTAAAAAATGGTCTAAAAGATGCAAATGACAACTATAGAGACACAAAACTACCAAGAAAGACACAAAATTAAGTCAAAGAGACACAAAATTGCCTCCAAGGCATACAAAACAGCATAAGGAGACACAAAAAGACAGGAAAAATACAAAAAATGGCCTCAAAAACACACAAAAGAATGACTATAAAAACATACAAAGTCACCAAAATAGAAACAAAATTTGGTGAATGAGACACATAAATTGTCTCCTGGAGATACAAAACACACATAAGGAGACACAAAATGAGCCCAAAAATTTAAAAAAATGTTCTCAAAGACACAAAATACAAGACATAACAACCAGCAAAGACAGAAAAGTAACTCAAAGAGACAAAAAACTGCCTCCAAGAGATACAAAACAAACACGAGGAAAAACAAAATGACCCCAAAAAAAACTATAAAAAGATGCAAAATTAAAACAAAAGACACAAGTCTGTGTTTCTTTCTGCTATGTAGGAGAGGTACAGGGGCCTTGTTGCATGTCTGTACCCAGGGGCCCACCGTCCCATAATCTACCAGTGGAAATGTGGCATAAGGCGTAGCTATGGTGCTAAAATGATTAATAGCCAACACCTTTGGTACTTGATTAACCATTTAATTTATATATCAAGCACACTACTAAATATTCACTCTTTTTGACATTTGACATGTTGCTGCTTTTTCTTGTTTTATATGATTGCAAACTGAATATTTGGGGATTTTGAACAATTGGTTGGACAAAACAGTAACTTGGAGACATCACCTTGGCCTTGGCCTCTGGGAAGTAATTGTTTTCCCATCAAAGTATGGTCCTGACCAGATATTCAATATGCAAACTTTTTGTACTTGAAAGTCCCTGAAACTCTGTCAGCTGCTGTTTGATACCCAGCCTTAATTAAAGGACCGGTTTGAGGAGCTTTTAGACTGTCGAAGAGCTGAAATGTTTGGAGTTAAGAAGCCCCGCAGTGTTTTCAGCCCACTGACTGACTCTCCCATACAGTTTAATCCTGTTCAACTTTGCTGCCTCGCTTTGTCAGAGTCACCGGTGCTTCAAAAGGCGTCAGGGACCCATTACAGCTTTATGTAACGTTGTGGAGACAGAAACACGCACACACACATACACAAAGACCCCCCCGCACACAAACCACCATCGCCACCCCTTTCTGTGAACAAGGGGTTTTTCTACAGCTGGGTAACAAAGCATGACCCAATAATCCCAAAGCTTGACTCAAAGCTTAAGAACCCCCCCTTCCCTCCCTCCCTCTAATATCCCTTCCTCCCGCTCTCTGAGGACTTTATAAGGCTCTGGCAAGGGGGCTTCTGGGCGCACATGTGTGTGTGTATGTGCCGCGAACGAGGGGGGTTTTACAAATACAAGCACGCTTAGCTTTGATTATTCTAATTATGACTTGGAGCGAGGAGTAGATTATTATGAACACATGGGCCGATGAGTTGTTGATGAGCTCACGTCTCTTCAATCTGTCAGTATTACGGTTAAAAGAGAGCTGACAGACAAAGGCCTTTGCGCATAATGTACGGGGGTGGAGGGTATCTAAGGGACAAACTCATTTTTTAGTTGTTGACGCATAAACAGATGTGTTCAATGGCAAATGCGATCAAGTCGTACTGAGATGACTTATTTCATGATTACTCAGCTAGCTAGAGATGTGGTTAAATGTGCAAACTTTTGGGGCCATACGCTAACAATACACACCATGACCAAGTGGAATAAGTCCATAACTCTGCAACAATAATGTTGAAAAATGAGACCAGAAGAAAAAAAATGGTATTGTCCCTTTTAGGGGTCGACTGATATTGTTTTTTCAGGGCCAATACTTAGATCGATTATTAGTAGCTAAATGAAATGATAACGGATATTTGGAACCAACACAAAACTATGTTTACATGCCTTTAGTAAATGCTTAATCAAACCTAAAACTTTAAACGTGTACAGAAAGTTCCAAGCAACTTTATTTTTAAGTCAAGTTAAAATTTAGGGTAAAAAATGAATGAATAAAAATAGCTCCCTGAGGTTTTACAAAGTAAAAGTTCCTCCCATGCTGACACTTTTTTTGCACTTTAAATTAAGAGTATAACGGGGATTTGTAAGTCTTGTGTGCCTGTGCTATTTGTTTGTCCATGAGGACAGCACTAAAAAACATTTTCATTCCACTAACTCGAACTCTGGACACCATGTCTAGCGTATATTCACATTTTTCCAAGAAATAAGATATAATTCTTTTTTTTGTGAAAAGAAAATGAAATGATATCACTCACGCAGCTCTGTAATAATTACAAAAAAAAAGATTTCTGTTACTCTTTTTCATTGTGGCAACAGCAGGCAACAGTTATCCTCCCCTTCTCACACCCTCCTAGTCTGGTCTTAAACTTCCCATGACCTGCTCACTGAATTTGTCAAGTTCCGCTCAGTAGAAAAGCAGATCACAGATTTCGCCCCCACCCACCCTTGCACCAGATCCCATTAGTAATTACCTGAAAAACACAAGAGCAATTCCACAATCTGGCTCTGGGCGCACTGATTCTGAGAAACCGGGACAAAAAACAAGTCTAAAAGACAAGAATTAGTTTATAAGGACAGGAGCTCCTGCTGTGCTTGTGATAGCTGTGAGGAATAATAAAAAAAGTAATATCTCATGATAGCGTAGCGTGTGAGCTCTCTGTCTTTTCAGTGCTCCTTGTTGTGTGCGTGGTGTCTTTAAACCTTTAGGAAGCCAGTGGTTAACAGCTGTTTCAGCTCGCCTCAAGTCACAAACACAGACAGGAGCAGCATCACCCACCACAGCATGGGACTGATGACAGATGACGTCTCTGTCTTGACTTGAAACTTAATAAAGGTGTAATACAGCAAAACAAATGCATTTGATTTGGTGCGTAAATGTAGCTTGCAGTCCAAATAAACAATTAACATGCAACATTTTTCCAGACTGTACTTCGCTTAGATGCCATACTCTAAACTGTGCACCATCAACATGCATGTGTCAGCACGCAGCCTTGTCTCATTCTTAATCACCCCCCCAGCAAGTTCCTATTACAAACTACATGAAGCACATCCATCTCGCTTTCCTAAAAACAAGTACTGCCACTATGTGAAGTGGCGATTACATTATGCAACATCAGGTGTGAAAGCAATCTTGAGACTGTCATTTACAGGTGTGCAACACAATCCGTAATGAGTGCATTGTGTGTGTGAGTGTGCTCTGTTGCCCAACCTATCTAAATCCAGCTGTGAACAAACAAAACAAGTGTTCTCCTGCTAAGTCAGTCAGCAAACCCTCCGCAGTAACTGGTTCCCATGGTGTGCAAAGTGAAGAACAAGCCGAATCTTATCTTGATGTCACACGGCTATTTTTTGTTGACAGAAAGACAAAAGCATGTGCCTGTCTGGCTGCTACGACTGACCTTGAGGGGAGATTGGAGAACGATTCGCTGGTGAGGCAGGTAAGACTGGAAGTGTTTGCTTACGGGTGTATGCTTTGTTTTGAGCGTTAAATGTCAACTGAAGCAAAGGGATGCAGTTTCTTTAATCCCCAAATTTACATTTTGGCATTATGTTCAAACGTTATAATTATTTTAAATGGACTTGTGTGCATGCAGAATTGACAGACTGAGCCCCGAGCTTTACTCACACACATGGCTTCAGCTATGGGGGTGTACCAGGTTGACTGTGATGACAGGAAGTGTTTAAAGTAGGTCATCAACTTGCTCAAGCACCCTTCACTAAAGACAATCCATGCATATGGTGCAAATGTAAGGTCTGGAGGCAACACACGGAATTAATTCAGAACAAATCTGATTTCAGTTACTCATAAATCAACTCCCTCAGACAGACTTGCAAAACTTATCGAGCCAGACGGCAACAAATCTCACCGAGAGCAAATCTTACTTTCATATTCATAAGTCTCAAATTTCATTTAATTACAGGGTGCAATCGATGGGCATTTATAAGATGCAATTAGATCCAGCAGTCATAGAGAAAGGCAGCAGCCACAGTTTGCAGCTTCTCCCCCCTAGATACCTTGGAGCAACATGAAACCCCAGACAAGCTCCAGTGGCTCTCACACCATATGGCCTAAGAAAAATCCTCCGGGTAACCATAAAAGGCTGTTTTTTTGGACAATCTATCAGTTTCATCTCATCAATTTCCCTGATGTCTGAGCTCATTTTGTGGCTGTGCAGAGCCGGAGGTATGAAGCTAATGAGAATGTGAGTGGAGATGGAGCTTTGCGGAATGGCCCTTTGTTTGGAAACAGCCTCTCTGCAGCGCTGGAAATGCGAGACGCTTATCGATCATTTCAACTGGAAGCCTTTTGTGTTGCAAGCGACTGAGAGGCTGCGGGCACTAATAAAGGCAGTCAAACGTTAGACGCAGCTACTAAGGGGTTAACTTTAATCATAAAAAAAACAACACAAACAGCCCCAGCGTGTATTTTCCACGTTGGTGGCGACAGCGCTCTTTGTCCGGTTCGACCAGCAGCGGCAAATAAACAAAAAGCTGTGGGGGGATTTTTTCGGATTAACGTTGGATTAATCATAATAAGAGACCCAATAACCGCCTTTGTTCCTTGCCTAAGCCACCCTCAACCGATGGCGAGTTGAGAAAAAACGACTTTTGCAACGAGGAATTTGCTCAAACAAAAATAAAGCCCCGACGCTATAACGCTGGGTCCTTTTGTATCCGCGTCTGTCAGCCCTCCTCCTCCGCGCCTCCCCCTGCCTCTCTGCCGGGGATCCGGTCCGTTCCGACCGTCGACGAGGTGCCCCAGAGAGGCTGAAAAGTGCGGATAGTTGCCAAAACACGGCTTCTCTTGTTTGAAAACCCCTTCACACACCGAGGCATACCTTCAACGTGAAGGCAAAACTGGGCACAGACGCAGTAGCCAGCGGCGGAGCTTCAGACTAATGAGAAGCCACAATAGGAAGCCCTTTAATTTTTTAACAGCAGCTGGTCGGCTAAGCTAGCAAAGCGACCGTGTCTTCGCTTCCTTTTTCACACAGAGGCAGATGTAAGCACGAATTCTGACATCAAATGGTTTCTTGTAAGCCTACTAAATTAAAAACACACACAGACCCATGTGTGGTTGGAAATGTGGGGAAAGGAGACGCTTTGCATACTTTCCGCGATAGCAGGGAAAACTTCCATCAATCATCCCCAGTAAAGATCCAGCAGCACACACTTGGAAACGGTCCACACTGTTTGAGCCAAAAAGCTTCACCTCGCTCAGAGTGAAATATTCCACTTACCGACTTGTAAAACGTTTTCCACACAGCCGGTCTCTAGCAGCCTGATACCCCGGCGGAAAGGCAGTCCGTCTCCCGTTCCCACTGCTCCGGCTGCCCCCACGGTAGCCGCCGTACCGGCGGTAGATCCTCCGCCACCGCCGGCGGTTGTTGCTCCGGACCCTGCAGCCCCAGCTCCGCCGGTAGCCGCCGACGGACCCTCCTCGCCGGCAACTCGGCACTGAAACGAAGAGTACATGCATATCTCCTTCTCGTTACGGGGAAAAGACCAGTACACGATGCGGCGCTGGACGGGCTCCGGGATCCGTTCAAAGCGCTCCTCTACTCTCTCGAAGGCCCACTTTTCCGCTACTGCCTTCGCGGCGCAGTCCAGAAGAGACTCCGGGGAACGATACCGGGAGCTGGGCAAGCCGCTGCCGTGGCCGGGCCCCGGGCCGGGACCTCGGGGAGCAGGGCGCAGGCAGGGTCGCTTGCTGGCCGGTGGTAAGGAGAGAAGAGGATGGGGCGGCTGTTCTCTGCGTCCTTCCGCCATGGCTAACCGATCAACACTGACGAGACGGACGGTGTGCGGACACCGAGCAGCAGCGGCAGGAAGCCGAGTATACATACATACACACACACACACACCCGCACGCACGCACGCACACGCACACACACACACACACACACACACACACACACGGTTTTGTCAATTGTAAAGGATCTCAAACAAGACTTCCGATCAAAACTTTCAAAATAAGATTTACTATTTGCAAATTGAATAGATAAAATAGCCCTTTAAAAAAAGATAAATAAGGTTTAAACTTTTCATTACGGTCGTTTTCTGTAGTGTATAATTGTTTAATATAATTGTTTATTGCACACACACCATACTGCTTCAATTTATATTTTGTAAACCCTTTTTTGCATGAAGCAAAGTGGTATAGTCTAGGTACAACTGATGTGTTACAAATGTTAGTAATGTTACTTCAGGTATAACCTCCATATCTTATTTCACATCACTCTGACCAATCAATAATCATATCACCTTTATTGCATTTCTCAGAGTCGGATTTGTGATTTTTTGTTTTAATATATTTTTTAAATTTCAAAATAAAATTGACTCATGGATCAAATTGTTATTACAAAGTAAAGAAAATAGTGTTCCTGGACTTAACCTTTTGTACTAGCTCCCTTACTAGTCTATTACAAAGATCCAAGGTATGACCACTTTATTAAATGACAACTTCTTAAATATAATTGCAGCGATTATGTCGGAAATGAATTTAAGCCATGTTTGTCTGAATAAATAGAACAGAAATATTGAAAAGTTAAAAAAAAAAAAAAACAAGAATACATGATAATTTTGTGATATAGCTTACCTCCCAAGGAATGAAGAACATTGAACACTTCCCTACTTCTTTACAGGAAATTCACCTCTGAGAAAGAAATTTGTAGAAATTTCACATTTCACTTTCTGTAAAATATTACACCTTGTTCTCTAACCCTATTTCAACATCCGCTCATCAGGTGATTACAAACCCAGCAAGTTATTCAAAGTTGCAGAGCTGTGCATGATTGCTCTGGATACACACACAGATGAAGATGACCTGCAGTGCAAGAAGTCAACAATAAGGTCTGACTCAAGTTCAAATCGATCCTTTTAAGCTTTTGTGGTCAATTTTGGCTGCTCATGTCTTTTTTACTTTATCCTTGTGCATCTCCACAGCTGTAGAAACTACAGTATGGATGCCATCACATCATCCAATAGTTTGTTGAATGTAAATCCTCTGGTAATAGAGAGTCTTTTATTTTAAAATCCCAATCTGCTAAGTTCCTGTCTCTCAACATGTGTGTCTGTGTGACTTGATGCAGCTGAGCAGGCAGAGCGAGCAGCAGAGACAGAGGGAGAGAGAAGGGGAGAGAAGGGGAGGGGGTCAGTGGATTGATGGGAGGTGGAGGATGTTACACGTCACTAACCAACACAAAAACAAAACTCTCCAGTCTCCTATCAGCGTGGCATGCCAGCTATAGCTCCCAGATCTGCACTCTAATATTCAAATATGCTTTAGGATTTGTATGAATGGGTGTAAGCCATTGATGCAAACGCAAAAATCTGACACATTATATTCAAGATGACAATAAAGGAACACAACATACTTAACCCTTTGAAAGCTGGATTGACATCAGAATCTAAAAAAACAAGGAAAATGTCCATAAAACTATATTTGTGATTTTAATGAGTTTATAAAAAAAAGTTTCAGGAAAAATTATTATGAAATATATGAAATAAGTACTTTTTTCAGCACAGTTTAGGTCATTTTCTTGTTTTTTTTGTTTTGGTTAAAAAAAACCGAAGGTTTTTCTGTATTATTTGTTCTATTTTTTTTATTAATTTATTTTTGCACATTTTCTGGTAAGTTTGTTCTAACCTTTTCACTAATTTCCTGCTAATTTTTGGGCCATATCGTATGTTCAGGTTTCAAAGGGTTAAACCAAATGCCATCAGTATTCAGTTCAAATGTAATACATAACATACACATACATTCAATTCTAGCTGCAGGTTTTTATTACTGTAAAATGATCATTAACCCCTCTTATCACACCTGCACTCTCCCTTTGATATGACAGTAATGTCCCTGACGTGCGCATTTTACATTGAAGCAGATAACGATCCCAACTTCTCCTCATAAATAACAAAGTTACTGTTTTGCAAATTAAATTCACACCATTATGTGTCCTATTACACATCAATGACCTCAGGTCAGAGAATACACATTTGTTTGAATGGGTGTTTCCCACAGCAGGACACAGAGGGTTGGAGCCAACTGCTGTTTCCAACTTAATACTTAGTCTAGTGCTTATGTCACAAGAAAAGGGAGCTTACTTGTTATTAATCTGAGGCTGCACATGAATGTTTAAGACTTTAAGAGTAATGAGGCATTATTGTGGAGCAAAACTCATAATTGTTGTAGTTATGTTCTTAACTAATTTGCCTTTTGTTTTTATTATTTTTATGTAATATGTTTCTTGTATGCACCAAATACCAATCCAAGTCATTGTATGTCAAAGCTTACTTGGGAATAAACTTCATTCCACTTCTGATACTGATTCTTAAAGAAAGGCACAACATGTGCACACAGTTAATAGTAACATTATTAAGCTTTAAGGCCTTTTAAAAAAAATAAATAAATAACTACCATGGTGTTGTGAAAAAAATTGCAAAAGGTCATGTTCATTCAAAATTGACTTAATATTAATTTTTATTGTCATTGACTTAGTGATAGTCAGCATCAATGAGAAGGTTTGACCTGTCTATCTTAAAATGAATATATAAATGAAATCTTTAATAGCTAATCAAGGTTACATTTAGTGATTTCATGATGGACAACAATCACTGTAGCTAGCAGAAGCTTTCAATTTGAAATTGCTTTGCTGGACCAAAGTATATTATATCTGGTGACAATGAAAAGAAGATTATTTGTGTTTTCTTCAACTTTCTTGATGTTGTCTTCACCCTCCATAATCTGCAGTTGCATTGGAAACTTGTAGCAGACAAAAGAAACAGATGGAACTGGTCAATGACAGTTCTTGCATTCTCCACACTCCAAAAATGCTTCAAAGAAGTTAAGTGGTGTAGACTGCACATTAAAGAGTCACTTTATGAAGTCAGTGGGTTATGGGACAGACAAGGGGTCATTGAAATTTTATTGATATGAACATTTAAAGTATTATTGAGCAGTTGTAGAGTTATAGAGCATATAATCATAAACACAAAATAACTGAACAAAAAAATCATTCAAAAAGTGAGCTGAATAGATGGATTTCAGATGCTCATGTTCCTTTTCCACCAAAATTAGCGTGTCCACATAGGTTTTTTAAAAACAGATAAACCCACTAAAAACAGGCAACAGACTCCTTTACCATTGCCAGTAGAGCAGTGCTGGGTATACAGCTCTGCAGCAGAGCATGCCTTTCTAAGTGTGTGTGGGTTGTTTTGGTGTGTCACTTCCGACATTACGGAAAGGTCGGGGAACAGGTTTGTTAACAATGGAAAACAGCGTGGAGGCCTGTTAAAACTTTACAGTAGTTACTTCTCTTTATATTTCTTTCACTTATTCAGTCTCTCTTTCAGACTCAGTGACGGCTAATTTGGATCGATGGCGTATCATGCAGATGTGACAGGTTCCGTCCAGCCATGATTGGTTCTGTCTAGCCTTGTTCTCAGCCAACGACGTCTAGTGGTGAAATATACGGATGCGAAAGGTGGCTTTAGGTGTCCGGATAGCACTGGTATTTTAAAAAATTC